>NC_043003.1:91855421-92072921 GCF_006345805.1 Octopus sinensis
TACTGTAAAACTTTTGCATATATAACCCTGGAAACTGACTTAGCTTTCTATGCCAGTGAATACATTGTGATTCTGAGAATTAAAAATACTTGAGGAAAAATTTAATAATAGTTAAAACAGCAATTACTCATGCATACATTGTCTGAAATATATCACTCCTAGTTATGTTTCTAAGTCTTATAGGGCGATTTCAATAAAAGAATGGATAACACATTTAACACATGTAGTAAAAAATAAAAGAAAATAACTATTGTCCTAGTATGAACCAACAAAGGAACAACCAAAATAAAGGCAGCAGAAGGAACATTATAAACAGCTTCAACTCAACAGATCAGTAGCAAGTAACCAAACAATAACAAGACAATACATGAGTCATGTAGAAGTAGATCTGGATATAAGGAAGACATAATAGTAGTAATTGTTTCAGATTTTGGTACAATGCCAATACTTTAGGGGAAGAGGTTAGTTGATTACATCAATATTTGTACTTTATTTTAGGGACCCTGAACTCAACTGGAAGAAATGCCACTAATGATTCTGCCGGTTTGCTGCTTTATATATAAAAAAAAAAATTCTACTTCAGGCATAAGGCTTGAAATTTTGTGTGGAGGTGGTAGTCAATTACATTGACCTCAGTATTCAGCTGGTATTTATTTCATCAACTGTGACAAGATGAAAGGCAAAGTCAACCTCAGTGGAATTTGAACTCAGAATGTAAAGATAGATGAAATGCCACAAAGTGTGCTCATGATTCTGCCTGCTCCCTACTATAATAATAATAATAATATTGATTTCAAATTTTGGCACAAGGTTAGCAATTTCAGGGAAAGTGTAAGTCAATTACATCAACCCCAGTGCTCAGGATTGAAAGATTGAAAGGCAAAGTCAGCCTCGGTGGAATTTGATGAAATGCCACTAAGCATTCTGCCCAGTGTGCTAATGATTCTGCTAGCTCACCATCCTAAATAATAATAATAATAATCATCAATTAGAGGAGCACAATATGTAATAATAAACACAGATTAAGATTAATAATAATAGCTTCAAATTTTGGCACAAGGCCAGTGAGTTCAGGGGAGAGAGAAAGTCAATTACATCGACTCCAGTGTTTAACTACTAGTTATTTTATCTACCTCGCAAAGATAAAAGGCAAAGTTAGCCTAGGTTGAATTTGAACTCAAAATGTAAAAATAATGAAATGCCATTAAGCATTTTGTCCTGTTTGCTAACAATTCTGCTAGCTTGCCACATTCAGATTAATAATAATAATGATGATGATGATGGCTTCTTTTAAATAATGGGGTTGATTTGTTACACTGGCAGAAAGCCATAGATTTGCAGGCAGGAAAGTATAGTTAATTGAATCGACTCTGTTTATTAGTTGATACTCCGAAGTGATGAAAGTAAAGTCAAATCTTGTTGTAATTTAAATTCAGAATTGCATTTAAGTTGCTGCATTAATTCTCTTGGACTATGTGTTAGGCTTGGCTGTATGGTTCAGACGTTTGTCTCACAATCACATAGTTTTAGGTTCAGTCTCACTGCATAGTACTTTGGGTAAATGTTTTCTACTATAGACCTAGGCTGACTAAAACTGTGTATGTGGATTTGTTACAGGAAAAGAAGTCCTTTGTATATGTTTGTGTGAATGTATCCCTGACAATGCATGATAGTTGTAAATACTGTCATATTAGCAAAGTCATTTGTTTCCAGCTCTCCATGGAAACATGTCTGGCCAAAGGAAAATATTAGCTTACTTGGAAACAGGTAAGGGTTAGTAATGGGAAGAGCATCTGCCTTGATAAAATGTCTGACCCATGCTAGCTTGGTAAAATGGAACTTAAACCAATGATGGAGATGATGAACAATGCTTTCTTTATCAACCAGGGATTTTATTTATTATTAATACATTAGTTTGGAGGGGAGTATAATGTTTTTGTTTTCTTTCCATCTACTCTCCCCACCCTTGTAATGTGGGGTAACCATGTATCTCCTCTATACAAAAACACTTGTACCTGTCCCTCTATCATATTTTAGCCTCTCAACACCTGGTACAAAGCCACCTCTTTCACTAATACGACTCTATTCAGTTGAGAGGTCATTTTCTTTGTTTTGCTAGTTAGTTGGCATCCTTAATAATGCAAGTGTTACAAAAACAAAAAAAATCCAATACATTCCGTAAAGTAGTTGGTGTTAGGGTGTTCACCTGTAGAAGCCATGCCAAAGCAGGCACTGAAACTCCATGCAGTTCCGTGACTTGTTCAACCCTGTCAAAGCATCCAACCCATGCCAACATGGAAGACTGACATTAAATGATGGTGAACAACTAAAACATTACACTCTGTCAAACTTAAGAAAATGAAAAAAAAAAAAAAAAAGGTTATGTTGTGTGGTGGTTGCATAAATGGAAGAGTTTATGAAATTTGTAAACAGGATTGGCAGTGTTTGACATTTTTGAAAAGAAATGCTGGAACAAATAACTTATTTTTCTGTGGCATTAATTATAGCTAAATACTTCATAGTAGAATGCCTCTATTTAAGGCTAGATACACATGATGTAAGGGAACTATTTGGCAGCCCCAGTAATATTACAAGACTTAAATGAATATTATTCATATTGTATATTTACAGCAAAGTTGTAAAAAACGCAAAAAAAAAATTCTTTTTTTTTTGTAATTGTTACTGTGATAGTGTTTATATTGCTGTAATAGTGTTTATACTGTCACTGTGATATTTTTGATAATGTTATCCTCTTAAATTAGATTTGGAATCTATATGATGAGTATCCATATAGTTTCCGTCTACTCAGTGTCATTAACAAGGCTTGGCTCATTGTGGTAAAAGAAATTTACTTGAGATTCAATTTCAGGAATTGAACCTCAAACGTTATGATTATTAAGTGAACTTCTGAATCACTCAGCCTTTCCTATATCCTGACATACATACATTCACACACAGACTATAATATTAATGTGAATGTACATGCACAAATGCATATATTGGCATTCAATATGTGTGGGAAACATACAGAAGTACTATTGATTATCATGACCTCATTAGTTAGCAGTTTACTTTATTTAATCCACCCAGGATAGATGAGAGGAAAGATGACTTCAATGGGATTCAAACTGAGAACTTAGACAGATGCAAAATGTGAAAAAGCATTTTGTCCATTGCTTTACTGAATCTACCAGTGATGATTTCTAACTTTGGCACAATTCCATAGTAGTAGTCGTAGTAGTAGTTATAATAATAGTGATAATAATATATAACAAGTTGGGTAACCACCCACGAAATTATTTCTCACCAAATGAGACAGATGATTAAATGACTAAACCAATATTTTGGCAGCTATGTTTAGTTTAACCTGTTTCTAATGATGTGTGTTTTCAACAGTAATTAATATACATATTAACAAGACAGTATGTTAATAGCATTTTTTTCTTACATATATTTGTTGAAAGTTTTCATTAATATTAATTCACCTTTGTGTCACATTTGAGTTCAGTCTTTCTTATCAGTTAAGATGGCATATTATTAAAGAAATACTGAAATGTCACCTACCCTACACAATATGCTTAAAATATTCAACTACTGACCAAAAGATGAATGGCTAATGGAGACAGTTTGACTGGGGCTGGTGAGCCAGAGAGCTGTACCAGGCTCTAGTCTGTTTTGGCTTGGTTTCAATGGCTGGATGCCCTTCCTAATGCCAACCACTCCACAGAGTGTACTGAGTGTCTTTCATGTGTCATTGGCACAAGCGCTTTTTATGTATCACTGGCACGGGTACCTTTTATATAAGCCACTGGCACTGGCTATGATTTCATTTAGCTTAATGGGTCTTCTTCTCAAGCCCAGCAAATCACTAAAGGTCTCAGTCACTTGTCATCACCTCTGTGAGACTCGGCATCCAAAGGTCAGACTTTGCTACCTTGTCCCACAGCTTCCCTCCAAAGTTAGAGATTGGCACTTCTTTATGCAGCTGTGCTACATGATGTTGAAATGAGGGTATATACACACACACACATGACAGGCTCTTCCAGTTTTTGTCTGCCATTTCTACTGACAAGCCTTTGGTCAGCTCAGGTCTATAGAAGACACTTCTTGTGTAGTGGGACTGAGCCTAGATCCACATGGTTGTGAAGCAAGCTTCAGCTATATTTCTGTTGTGCATGCATATACATGTGTATGCACACATTGTGGTGGACATAATCACCCTACTGCTTTTTTCTTTTTTTTTTTTTTTTTTTTTTTGTAAAATAATTCTTCAGTGGAAAGTTTATGTCCAAAGATGCAAAAGTTCTTGTTGGGTAGAAAAGCAGACCAAAACTAGTGTGTTGCATTAATCTAGTGCTTAACTTTTATATATAAAAATATCTATGCTGAAGCATACCTAAAGGGAATAAGCACAGACAGTAGTTATTAAAGAGAAGTGATGACTCATTTAGTTACTACTTGCTTTTTCACTGAACCACCATCTGACTGTAAGCCAGAACTGAAGATGTTTTCCTTTAGTCTTGAATCCAGAAGCTTTACGTTTTGGCTATCATTCTAAAAATGATAGATTATTCTCTGTTTATTCACCAGATGTAGCTGTACAGTGTTTTTATTTGTTTGGTTTCTTTTCTTGTTAGTAGTTACAGAGAGTTGGTGTCAAGATAAGCTATTTTTGAGAGTTTGACATTTTAGTTAGCAAGAAAAATGGGTGCAGTTTTTATTGTTTCAGCTAGTGGTAGTTGGCATGTTAATATAAGAGTGAAAATGTCACAAAGGCATCTTTGTGTTACATTATTAATTTTTAGATCTGTAAATGTAATTTTAGTTATTCTGATATTTATTTCCCACTAAATAAATAAAAATAAATTAATAAATCATAAGACAATAACACTGTTTCTTACCACTTTTTATTTAAGAAGTGGCTGCAAGTAAATAGTGGCAAGAGTTGTTATTTAGTAAGAAATACAGGATCACATTGTCCAACATATCCTTTCTTTAAGATAGTAATATAAAATTTAGGAGTGAATTGACTGGTATTTCTAGCATGTTCAGTGACCATGTGGAGGCCACCTTGTTAGCTTGTAGGTGTATCTTTCACTTATTTCAGTCATTGGATTGCAGCCATGCTGGGGCACTGCTTTGAAGGGTTTTAGTCAAATGAACCAAGCCCAGTGCTTATATTTTAAAGTCTTCTACTTATTCAGTTGGTCTCTTTTGCCAAACTACTAAGTTACACAGATATAAACAAACACTATTTGTCAAGCAATGGGTGTGGACAAACACAAGGACACACATACGGTAGGTGTCCATACAATTTCCATCTACCAAGTTCACTTACAAGACATTGGTCAACCTAAGGCTATAATAGACACTTGCCCAAGGTGCTATGTATTGGGACTGAACCTGAAACCTCATGGATGCCAGATGGTCTTAGCTATACAGCCAGGTAACAAAAGCAACAAAAAACAAAATCATTGCTCTTAATTAATGCAACACTTTGTTAATGTATGATAATTTAGAGCTGATATATTTGAAATGGTATTGAAGTTGTTATTTAATACATCTGTGACCAATGTTGAAAACTGATCCAAGTGTCTAAATATTGTCAGCCATTTCTTCTTTGGAAACCCTTTCTTTCTGAGGGCCTACAGAGACCATTGGAAACACTGGTGGGAAGTTGGGGGAGATCCATCCTGATCACATTGCCCAAGGTCACTCTACCCTTCTGCTCACCACCAATTGACTTTAGTATGCTCCAGGGCCCTGATCTTCTTAGTATTCTCAGGTAAGTGAGAGTCTCTGTATGAAGTGTGGTGTATCTTATGCAAGTATCTTTGCTGGAAAATGTTCATTTTCCTCTCTAGTACCTTAGTCATAGGCCATAACTCACAGCCATAGAGAAGTTTAGATAAGACAATTCTTGATAACAGCTGGATTGATGTTATAAGCTTTTCAGATGCTTGTTGATTTGAGGAAGGTATGGTAATTAGCTGAAAAAAAATTACACTTGTGGGATGTACATACAATGTTTGTTTCTTCTGTATCCAACCACAGAAACTAGATACAGTGTTTTCTTTCTCTGTCAGCTCAAACTAAAAATGCTTTCATTGGTTTTGTGTGTTGCCTTTAATGAGAGTTTGATTTTAATAACCTAATCCTCTTACAATTTCTGGCTGTTTTTTTTACTTGATTTCTTCAGATAACTATTCCTCTTGTCAACAAAGCAGTCTTGTGTTTTTTGAAAGGTAATAATTCCTCTAGTTGTTTTAGATGAAGTAGAGGTTTTTTTTTGGTGGGGGGGTTATAATTTGCTCTATATTTCACACAACCTGTTATTTTATTGTTGAGTTAGAGCATGTGTTAGTATGAAATTAATGCTAGTGTTATGACTCATAATTTTGTAATGTCTGTACAGACATGAAAGAGTACTAGCTGTAATATTTTGTTTTAGAGAAACTTCTCAAAGAGACTTGTGTGTTAAAAAACACAGGGCTTGCTTAGAATGTTGACAGATTGTCTGAGACTGTTTCAATCTAATTTGGTCTCTTCAGTGACCCCTTCCCCCAACATTTTGAGCAAAGCTGAAAAGATAGATATTCTTTCTGGTATAGAAATTGTTGAACAAAGTATTTACAATTTATGCAAAATCTAATTTATGCAAAATCTAATTTATGCAAAATTAAATTAATGTAATCACTTGAAACAGCATGGGATTAAAATACCGATGTATATAACATCATTTCACACTTGTATATACATTATTATACAGATTGGTATTTAATTAAAATGTTTCAAGTGCAGATATTAATTTCATGTAGCAGGAGTGGCTGTGTGGTAAGTAGCTTGCTAACCAACCACATGGTTCTGGGTTCAGTCCCACTGCGTGGCATCTTGGGCAAGTGTCTTCTGCTATAGCCCCGGGCCGACCAATGCCTTGTGAGTGGATTTGGTAGACGGAAACTGAAAGAAGCCTGTCGTATATATGTATATATATATATGTATATGTGTTTGTTTATGTGTCTGTGTTTGTCACCCTAACATTGCTTGACAACCGATGCTGGTGTGTTTATGTCCCCGTTACTTAGCGGTTCGGCAAAAGAGACCGATAGAATAAGTACTGGGCTTACAAAAAGAATAAGTCCCAGGGTCGAGTTGCTCGATTAAAGGTGGTGCTCCAGCATAGCCGCAGTCAAATGACTGAAACAAGTAAAAGAGTAAGAGTATATAGTTTATATATCTACCATTTCTTTGTGTTGGATAATGTACAGTTGGCATATGCTGGCAGGGTGGTGATGCAAGGAAAATTATTCCCCAGTTATTGGGGTTTTTACGTCCCTTCTTATATTTCAAGTCAGCCATTTTAGTTCAAAGAACTAAACTTCACTTAAGATTGCAGCAGAACATTTTTGGTTACAAGAAATTTGATATGTTTCTTTTTTAAACTTATAATTTGATAAACTAGATTTGATTTCATTAGCACAAGCTCCTGGAAATTAATGTAAAGTTAATTAAATTATATAATTCTGTCAAATCAAGTTCTTCAAAGAAACTTTATTAATCACTTAAATATGCTTTATAGACCAGTTTTTATTTATAATGTGTTGGAGTCATAAGGGTGTATACCTCTTACAAACTTTGTCTCTATGTTGTAATTCAACTGGGTAGAATCCGTTCATCTTCAAGACACTGTTTAGCTAACATTTGAAGAAAATACCAATGTGATATTAATGTATATACAAGTGTGAAACGATGTATTATAATCTCATGCTGTTTCAAGTGCACATGCTAATTTAATTCAAATCTAACCTTGGTTAGCTTTTGCACAATTGAGTAAACCTGTACTCAAAGACATTCCAGCTGTGACATTCTGTCTTTTGCATATTTAGGATTATATTCCATGGGACAATGACCCTTGTTCTTTTATAAGTCAGTAGGATGTGATTTGAGGAAGATTTGGCTGCTATTGTTTGCAGTTCGAGTAACTATAAATGGCTTTTTATGTATACACACACACCTTGCTCATGTGCAAAACATCTATATGCAGTTCTCTATTAGCTGGCTCTGATCCTAATTCCCATTAGATGCTGCATATCATCAGCCAATCAAGATAGATGATTCAAAACCAATGATTAGTGTCTTTGATCTGGACAAAGACTACAGAAACTCATTGCTATGATATCTATTGTTCTGTGACTTTGTTAAATAGTATTACCAAGTTCATATTTTATTTCTGCTCGGTTGTGAAAGAAATTGCACACAATATTTACAGAAAGTAACATGTGATTTATAGATCAAAGGCCTCAATCTAAAATATTACAAGTGTAATAATAAAATATTACAAGTGTAAATTTACAGCTGCTGTGACTTATATGTACAAGTATATATAATATCATGATGTTTGACACCAGAAAGATGTAAAAGTGACATGTGTGGATGGTTAAGAACATATGTTAATGCCTTTAAGTGTAGATTTATACAATCTGTAACTTATGAGGAAATTATTTATTGTAAATTTAATTTGTTTGCTTTTTATTATTTTTTTACTTTTATCAAGCAGTGAGCTGGCAGAATCATTAGAGCATCAAAAAAAAAAAAGCTCTGTGGCATATTTTTTGGCATTTTACAGTCTGAGTTGGCCTTGGTGAAATTTAAACTCAGAATGTAGAGAACCCAAAGAAATGCCAAAAAGAATTTTTCCTGATGCTTTGATGATTCTGCCAGTTTTTTGCTTTATAAAAGTAAAAAATAATTAAAAAACAAACAAATTAAATTTACATCAAATAATTTATATCCTTTGGGGGTTGATAGAACAATGTATCAATCAGTAGAAAGGCTGATGGTGCTGCCTAAAAGCCTTCCTTCAAAATTGCTGAGCCTCTGCCTGAATGAGAAACCATTATTTAAAACTAGTTTGTTGAGTACTTTCTTATGACTGAGTAACCAGTTTTTTAGTCTGCATGTTCTTTCTTTGACAAAATCTATCAGTTCTAGCTGTCATCCTCTCCATTTGAGATCATATTGGTTATTTAAATATTACCAAATTTGTTTAATGACTTCTCTCTTGAGTCCAAAGTTCTTGAGATAGCTATCTTAGTTAATTTACACACACACACACACCACACACACACACACACACACACAGTGAATTGGTATGGTTGTTAGTGTCAGTATTTGTTCTGACTTACTGTGCTCTGAGTTCAAATCCTGCCATGGTCAGCTTTATTTTTCATCCTTTTAGAGTCAATAAAAATGTACCAGTCCAAAGTGCTGGATTGGTAGAACTGTAGGAATGTCAGAATGGTATTTGTTCTGAGTTCATATTTCCTCATGACTTACTTGGGGGTAGATTTAACCTGTTGCTCCATTTAATACCACCACCTGGTTCCTTGAATGCTTTAGTAGAGTCCATTCTTTTCAAACATTCAAGCCAGGTTGCTGGTTTGAAGGTATCTTCCTTCCTCCCTCCCACCAGTCTTGGGGTTCTATAATGGGTCATGATTACTGCCCTCTCTCGTGGCTTAAAGAATAAAAAAAAAAAAACATGTATACACATGAGTGTGCACATGCACACACATACATAAAAATAAGTAGGTGCATTTTAAGTACTTATTTTTCTCTACAACACTACATAATATAAAACACACACATACAGCATGCACGTGCGTGCACACACACACACAGAGAAGTGGGGAGCCTTTTTTTAAAGTACATGTAATTTCTCATCTGTTTGCCATCCACTGAAACTCTTCTTGTCACCAGCTGGCAGCCCCGCTTGTCTTACTAGCTACCACCTCTTTTCTACATTTCCAAACTACCATCTAATATGCCGCCAAAGAGAGGTTTATGTGGTCATTCAAACTGCTAGAAATATCAGCTAATTTTTTTTTAAATCACACCCAACCAGCCTTAATCCTTTAATATTTAAACTGGCTATATCCAACCAAAATATTCTACCCATTTTGTGTTGAGACTGACTAGATTTGGCCTCTCACACCTACCCTATAATATCGCTCTAAAATAGATAATCTCATCATCAAAGTGTCGAAGCTATGAGATAAGGCATAATTAATAGAAAACAATTCAAATAAATAGGTATTGCATTTGACAATAATCTGAATGCTAAAGGATTAAGAAAAAGATGGATTAGTTAATATAGACCTATACTCATTACCAAAAAAAAAAAAAAAAAACTACAAAAACACAAAAAAAGCAAATGGTTGAGATGGTTGCAGTTAGAATGTCTGACTATTATAGGTCTGCTTGTTAAGGGATGACATACAGCTAAACAGCAACATGATACAATGTATATCTCAAATAAACAGTTTGTTTCTTGATACATATTTCTTTATCCCCTTTGATACCAACTCACCTGAGATGGCCTCTGGTACTATGATACAAACTTTGCTTTAAAGCCATCTTAATTAAAGCTTTCAATCAAAATTTCATGTTATGTTCTGAAGCCCAGCTTAATAATAACAAAAGTTATTTTACTAAATTCTTGATTACTTTAATAAATAATTGAAACAAAGGCAATGTATCTCAACAGAAATATGGCATTGTTATTTCAACAAGAAATAGCAATATATAGCAAGCAGTGACCAAGAAAACTTTTCAAGTTTCATATCTCTTCATACTTTTCCAGCATTTATTTGAATAATTAGACCCCTGTTCTTTTTAATGAATGTTCCATTCTGTTTATTCTCTAGTTTGTTTTTTAATTGAATTAATGTCTGTCATGAACCTCAAAAATCAGCTCCATACTAAAATTGTTTTAACATTTTTGATAAGAATTCAGCTTTTATTATATAAAAAAAAACCCTCTTGTTTTAACTCCTCTGTTACCATATTTCATTTAAACTACACTGACTTTGTTTCAATTAATTTGAAAACAATGAAGAACTTAATAATTTTGTCATTATTAAACTGGTTTCTCAAGCATAAATTAACATAAAATTCTGTTGAACGTTTTTGAGATCACTTTAAAACATGGAGTTTGTATCACAGAATCAAGAGTAATCTTAAGTTGGTTGGTATTAAAAGGGTTAAAGTAATCGCATTTAAATTAAATAAAATTTTCCTTCATAATTTTAGGTATGAACTATTTGTTCCAAACATGAGCTTAATAGTGAAAACTTATTTTATTAAATACCTCCAAATTCTTGACTATTTGCTAACTTGAATGAATCAAGCAACCAGTGTTTTCTTTTTATGAGATATATGGCCTCAAAAGGGTTGATAATTTAAAGATTGATATATTTTTATGTTTGTTTTTGCTGGTTGTCCCTGGTTAACTCTCCTTGAGGAGATCTTATACTATGGTAATGCAGTTACCAACTGATTGGTACTTTTTAGTACTGGAATCATTTCTTATATAATAGTGATCATATCTTCCTGATAATATTGTCTTGAACTCTTAACTTCTTGTAAGATACAATACCATGCAGGACTACATTGATTAAAAATTTTACCAACCTTATTTACATTCATTTTGAAGGAAGCAAGTATCTCTCTAATGTAAGGAAGAAAACTCTGATCTCTTCCCCTAGCTTTCATTTCTGTAACAATGTTTTAGTCTCTATTTCAATGTTTAAAAAATACTTTTGATATAGGAGATTTGGTAACCTTGTTAGCCCATAAAGTGCTGGGATTTGCACTTACATAGCATGGATTGCTGAGTGCATTTTATGAAAATGAGACTACCATGCGCACATAAAAAAACAAAATATAGTTAAAATATCTTCTTAGTATACAATGGTGGCAAGTTTTACATCGTCTGAAAAATTATTTGTTGAACTATTAGTTCTCTTGCATTCCGGGGGGTATTGGAGCATTTGAGTGACATTAGACCTCAACAATCACCCATAAATTAAATGCATCTATCTGGGACATGATTGTGGCCCATCGTGCTTTATGTGTTAAGCAGAACATGTGACTAGATAGATGAACCTCCTTTGTCAGCTCAACTATATGCCAAAGATAGTCTTTTATTGTTTAGACAACCATTTTAAGGTTAACCAAAGAGAAGAAATTATATTTATATCCTTACTAATGACATAGTGTTTTATTTAATTAAACTGAAGGGTAAGGAAAACTAGATGTGGTGGGCATGGATAGGTTGGCATGGCTATATAGTTAAGAAGTTTGTAGCTATGTTTTGTGGTACCTTGACCACACATTTGGATCAAATTCAGAACCACATAGCTCTCTACAATGGCTGAAGTTGACCAGTACATTGCGGAAATTGGGTAGACAAAAATCGTATGGACTTATATGTGTGTGTATCTCTTATATATTAGTAAATGATATAAACACACTCCTCAAAAAAACAACTGAACAGTGTACTTTACAGGCAGAATCCTTTGTTATATTTATTCTGCAGCAAGTTACAGACATGTTCCTATCTCCTTTTGCCTTTTACAATAATTTTTTCCATTGCTTTCAGTGTTTGCTCTGAGGTTATTTATACATGCTATTACACAACTGGTTTGTTACTCAATCTGAAACAACACAATTCTAAATGATACAGTTATATATCTCTGATAAGAAATCTCTTGCACACTGGTGACTGTGATATTGCTGTATGCTATGAAAAAGATCTTCAGATTCTTGTAGATATTTCATTGGCATGTGACATGTTAAGCGTAATGATAAATCTTGATAAAAACTGTTCTTTATCAGCCTTGTCTTGGAAAACCTTCTGTGATTCCTAAAACATCAGTATATGGTAAAACTTTAAAAAAATGTGCTTTCCTTCTTTCATATATGCTGGCAGCATATTGAATAGGGTTGTAAATCCTATTGAATAGGGATGACAAAATTGCAAATAAAATCCAGAAATTAATGATATCTTTTGGAAAATAACAATCATCATTATGGTCCTAGCATATTCAAAATGTCACTTAAGAATCTAATTCTTAATCCTTTAGCATTTAAACCATCCATTTCCAGCCCAGATAGCTATCTGTTTTAAGTTCATATTTGTCAGATCCAGCTTTTCATTTCTACTCTGTAACATCATTCTAAAAATAAACAATTACATCATAAAAATCCTTTATCTATAAAACAATGATTGATTAATTCAAAACAATGTGAATAAATAGACATTTCATTTGACAGTGTATTCTGAATGCTAAAGAGTTAAACCTACATTTTATCTGTATTGTTGTTTGGCTGTAAAATTGGACATATGTTTGTACACAATACCAAATATCATGATTCCACATTGCATTTACTTGAGAGCAGACATTTCTGTAATAGTTGTGGGAAAAGCTGCTGGGCTAAAAAGTTATCTTCACTTTGTGACTAATTAGTAAGCAATGGATATGTTAATATATGCATGTACATATGTATGTGTACATGCATTTGTCAAACCACCAGAGGAAGAGCCTTGCAAAAGAAATTACAAGATGGTAATATGCTTTTCAGCAGAGATATCCAATCAATAGTGAGAAATGAAGAACGGGCATTAAATTAACGATGATGATTGATTGTGTGTGCATTTAGAATTATTATAAATTCATTGCTTGAGATGTATTGATCTGATCAAAGCTAAAGATGGAATTTATGCAAATGTACAAAAACTGAAGTTAGCTTGACAATTTGTTACAACAGCAATTATTACCACATGTTGTATAATAATGTTAACAAATTAAAATGGCTTTTACTCACACGTATATAGACAACTGTGTGTGCATGTATGTGTGTTCTATGATTTCCTTATCTTATTAAGAGTGGGAAAGAATTATCCTAAGTTGAATTTAGCCAAACATACCATCAAAGGTATTTTTTTGTGCGAGTGTTGATGTTGATTACACGTATATCACATATTATGTAATTTTATCAAACCATTACTCTTCAGACATATGCACATGCTCTCTCTCTCTCTCTCTCTTTCTCTCTCTCTCTCTCTCTCTTTCTCTCTCTCTCTCTCTCTCTCTCTCTCTCTCTCTCTCTCACACACTTGTGTATACAAACACAGAATTGGTAAATTCTTCTTGGTAAATTTTCTCTTTAACTTTTATGTTCTGTTGACTTCTAACCCCAACCTTTTGTTTCATGTATTTTATATACTGGTGCTTATGACTATTTAGCATTCAGTTGCCAGCCACATATCTTTGTCTCTATCTATCCTTGTCTCTCTTTCTCTCTCTGTTAGGTGACATTTGTATCGTCTTACTACTTGGGACTGCTCAGCTTTCAAGGATGACAACCCAACCCATTTCATCTATTAAGTCTCTCTAGCTTTGTAGCTTGAGTTGACTTTGTAGCAGTCGTATAATCTAGCAATTTAATCTGTAATTGTCCTTCGTTCAGAAAACAATGTTATTTAACCAACTCCCCATCTCTCAATTCTGTTTTGTTTAACTGTGGTGCAGACAAGTTGGTGTCATTAAGTTCTTCAGTTATATAATATTGAAATAATAAATATATGTGTATATATAAACCATCATCATCATCTTCCTTCTCTTAATTTTAACATCTACTTTTCATGTTCACATGAATCAGACAGAATTAATTGCTGTAGATTTTATATAACTGGATGCCCTTCCTGCTGACAACTCAAATCTGTTTCCAGGCACATTAATATTTCCTCTTGGACAAATAGGAAACACAGGGCACTGCTTGTATGATGATGATGCTTGTTTACAACTGTCATTTGATGTTAAGAAGATGAGGATTCAGTTGAATATGTATGTGGCTGAGTATTCTACAGACATGTCTACTCTTAGGTACACAGGTCTGTTGAACTAATACTCAACCAAGATGTTTCACAGTGCATGACAAGGTTACCTTTGAAGTACAATCCATTTGACTGGCCTCTATACAGTTTCTGTTTACACAATTTTACTCACAACACTTGGGTTGATTTGCAGCTAGGGTAGGGTATGGTAGGGGAGAAGATATATACCCATGATGTTATATAGTGGTATAGAACCTTGACCTCAGAATTATGGAGTGGATTTCATAACCATTTGACTATACTATATCATCATCATCCTCATCATTTAGCATCCGCTTTCCATGCTAGCATGGGTTGGACGGTTCAACTGGGTCTGGGAAGCCAGAAGGCTGCACCAGGCCCAGTCTGATCTGGCAATGTTTCTACGGCTGGATGCCCTTCCTAACGCCAACCACTCCGTGAGTGTAGTGGGTGCTTTTTACGTGCCACTGGCACAGGTGCCAGACGGGGCTGGCAACGGCCACGATCGGATGGTGCTTTTTACGTGCCACTGGCACGGGGGCCAGTCAGGGCGGCGCTGGCAACGGCCACGGTCGGATGGTGCTTTTTATGTGCCACCGGCATGGGGGCCAAGCGAGTCTGGCAATGGCCACGATCAGATGATATATATATATGTTCTTTTTTATTAATATTTAGCAGAAGCAACAAAGTAACTCAAGGGTTGAAGGTTTTGTGTGTTAGCAATTATCAAGCTTTGATAAGTTTGATAAGTGCTAATGCTTGAAACTCTTGGCCCTTGAGTCACTCTGGCACTTGTGCTATTTATATATATATATAATATGAAAGAAGGTTTCAAAATGCAATTTTAAAGATATTTATTCACTTGACCGGTTTCACTTTTTTAGAAAAAGATTGTCAAAAGTAAAATGTAAAGCTTTGTATGAGCTTTGTTGTGTTAAGTACTGGTTGTCACAAAAGTATTAAAATATATATATATACATTCTTTGATAATAATAAGAAAATGTTAAAAACAGTTTACAAGAAATTATATATATATATGTATGTGTGTGTGTATACATACATATATACACATATTGTATACACTCTCATATATATGTGTATGTGTATATGCACAGACAAAAATATAATTCATAGATATACGTATTTGTATACATATCTTGTATTAGACATATCTTCTACTTTAGTCTGAGGTTGTTGTAGAAACTTTTGCCTGAGGTGTCATTCAGTGGGACTGAATCCAGAACCATGTGATTCTGAATCAAACTTAGCCATACACCCATCATATTAACTGATACTCAGATGTTGAGCCTGTTCATAAAATTATTGTGCAAATGGCTGAGTACTCCACAGATAAATTTAATGTGACACAGGATGTGACAACCTGGCTCTTTGAATTACAGGTTCTACTCAGTTTTCCCAGTTGACTGGATTAGAGCAATGTGAAAGAACTCATGACCTTATGATCTCGAGCCAGGTACCCTCACCATTCAGCCACGCATCTTCACTCACACCTATCATATATATTCACACATCACGCGCATCTCTCTCTCTCTCTTTAGTCTTCTTATTTGTTTGGTTAGCTTGCTTTCTCTCTCTCTCTCTCTCATACATATACATACATAGACATGTGTTGTCTCTCCCCCACTTCAGTCTTTCTGCTTGTTTTGGTTAGCTTGTTCTTTCAATCTATCTCTCTTTCATATATACACTCACTTCTGTTGAACATTTCTTTCTTGTGTATATTCTATAGTTCAATTCTTATTTGTCTGCTGTATCTGTGTTGTGTATATTATAGAATACCCATTTTGCTTTATACTCAAATCGTGTCTTGTGGGCATTTTTGTATTTATTATTAGCAGACTCAACAGTTCAAATTACTATATATCCCATATCACGCTTACATTTCACATACTTTTGCATTTGTTTATTTTGATTTTATATATTTTTTTTCATTTTCTCATATAATTTCCACATTCCCTAATTTAAAGTATATGAATTTTTATTTCGTTTTCTCTTTTTTTCTTTTTGCCATAGTAAAATTTATTTTTGCTATCTACAAATATACATTTTCTTGTTTGCTGATGTGTATTTATAACAACCTTCCATGCTTGAAGGAACACAGCAGCATTTTCTCAATCTTTCTTGAAATATATCTTCACCACTGGGACTATATTTACCAGACTGGGCATATTAGAAAATTACAAAATTTGGATGCATTTTTGCTGTTAGTCCCCCCCTCTCTCTCTCTTTCTCTCACAAACACACACTGTTAGGATCATCAATGTCAAGATTTTTAATATAAAATATATTTAAATGTTGCTTTACTTATGGAATAAGCTCTTATTACACACATATACACACACTTGTGTGTGTGCGTGCGTGTGTTCCATAAACCTTAAAAAGATTTTTTATATGAAACATTCAAATGTTTCTTTATCTAATCATACACATATCATTTCATAGTACCATTTAAGTTATTGGGATTAAATATCCTAAAATCAACAATGATATAACTTGAAACAGAATAGATAGGCTGGAACTGATCAAAAACCACTATAAAAATAATTTGTAATAAGCTTACAACCAACAATTTAATAAAGTGGAATTCTTTTATTAAAATCTGTTGTTCTCAGGTTATACAATAAATGTATTTGATTTTGCTTCAGTTTGCCTTATATTGTTATCTCTAACAGTGAAAGTGCACCATATTGTAACAAAGATTGCATGTCTTGTTTTAACTGTTTTTGTTGCCATATATCTTTATTTCAATGAATTTTGAAAATAATGAGAAATTTAGTAAAATAATTTTGTCATTATCAAGATGGAGTTTTGGAACATAAATTTACATGAAGTTTTGATGGGAGGTTTTTAATTAGATCACTTTGAAATAGGAAATTTATATCATAGAACCAGAGGTAGTCTCAGGTGGGATTGGTATTAAAAATGTTAAAGAAGCTTCCCAAGATAAATAAGAATTATACAGCTGTTAAATGTTTATAAAAGCAAAAGAAGCACTTCTGTTCTGTAGTTCACTAATTATAAACTAAATATATGTCGGTAGTTTTACTGTGCTATTTTGTGGGTTGGGGGTTCTTCAGAATACCAATAGAATATGGGGCTTGGTGATTAACCTGGTTTATTAATGGTACGAAAGTTCTGAATGCATATTCAGTAAATTAATACAAGTCTTTTGAAAGAAATTTGAGAAACAAGATTTTCTTGGAGAAAAATATTTGAAAGGCATCTGTTATATATATATATATATATATATATATGTATATATAGCAAAATTAAGGAACGACCGCTGGTGGCAAATAATTTCTGCTGAATTTTTTGCTACCCTATATTGATTAAATATATATATATATATATATATATATATATATATATGTATATGTGTGTGTGTGTGTGTGTGTATATATATATATATATATATATGTATATATATATATTATATATACTTTATTTAAAAGCAGCAGAAATATAACAAAAGCTGTTACTCAGAGTTTCACATTCCCGTTCGTCGGACAGTTTTTGTCTATTTTAACAAAACTGTCCGACGAACAGGAACATGGAACTCTGAGTAACAGCTTTTGTTATATTTCTGCTGCTTTTATATAAAGCATATTACTCTACCTCTGGTATTTGAGTACTCTTTTTTCCACTTTGTTTCACATTTATGTGCTTACTCTGCTATATATATATATATATGTATATATATACACACACACATACACATATATGTATGCTTGTGTACACACACACATTAGTGTTTTTTATGCTTATTTATGAAAACAATTTAAAATTAAACTGAAGGTATACTCAATACTTTTACATTGACAGAGTTTTCTAAGTTTGTATGTATGTATGTGTATGTGTTAGTAGCATTTTGAACTGAAGAACTTAATGGAAATATGATGTTTTTATATCCATGACAAGCTTTAGAACATCTGTCTCGGGCCTGATGCAATGACTTTTTTTGTGTATATTAAAGAATGTTTTCTCAATGTTCTTTTCTTGTCTTTGCTTATTTAATAAACATTTTTCTTATTTTTTCAGGTTTCCAAACTTGTGATTCTACATGAAGAAGCTGAAGATGGAAACGCCATGCCTGATTTGGCTCGGCCAGTACAAGCTGTCAAAATGGCCGTCGACAATTTGGTTAAGGTAATTTCAAATTTTTATGTCTAGCTAGCTAATATATAGTGATAAAATGGTGTAATAATACTATTTGTGTCTAGAACAAAATGGTTGGCAGGTTTTGGTTTTGGTTTTCAATTTCCAGCTCAAAGTGTTTAAGGTAATTTCAAATTTTTATGTCTAGGTGCTTTATTATGTGCTTATACACTAATATACAACATGTCAAGCTAAGTAAAATTGTGGTCATCCATACATACAGATCATCATCATCATCGTCGTTTAACGTCTATTTTCCATGCTGGCATGGATTGGGCAGTTCGACTAGGGTCTGGGAAGCCAGGAGGCTGCACCAGGCCCCAATCTGATCTGGCAGTGTTTCTACAGCTTGATGCCCTTCCTAACACCAACCACTCCGTGAATGTAGTGGATGCTTTTTACATGCCACCAGCACAGGGGCCAGAGGAGATGGCAATGACTATGATTGGATGGTGCTTTTTATGTGCCACCGGCACAGACTGAAGGCTGATCCTTGGTGGACCCCTATTCTACCTGGAATTCTTCACTATACTCATTTCCAGTCCTAACCCTACTAACAGCATCTCTGTATAGGGCCTGTACAACCCTTATTAACCATTCGTCAATCCCCAGTTTCTGCATCGCCCACCAGATAAGGGATTGGGAGACCCTGTCAAAGGCTTTCTCCAAGTCCACAAAAGCCAAATATAGGGGTTTATCTTTGGCTAGGTATTTCTCCTGCAGTTGCTGTACCAGGTATATAGCATCAGTGGTACTTTTACCGGACACAAAACCGAACTGCATCTCATCTAAGCAGACTCTATCCCTAATTAGTTGGGATATGACCCTCTCCGTGACCTTGATCACCTGGTCCAGCAGTTTGATACCCCTATGGTTAGTTCTATCTAAAGTATCACCTTAACCTTTATAACAGTTGACTATGGTGCTGCTACACCAGTCATTGAGTATAACTCGATCATGAACTACCTGGTTTATTATATGGGTGACTAGGCCATAGCCCACACCACCAGATGTTTCAAGCATCTCAGCAGTGATTCCTGATGGGCCGGGAGCTTTTTCTGGCTTCATATTCTTAATTGCTTTATCTACCAGGGTGCTGCCTATTTGGATAGCTGGTCTCTCTACTGGGTCAACATTTGGCAGGCTCTCCTCCTCCCATTCATTCTCCACATTCAGCAGTTTCTCATAATGACTCCTCCAAGCCGCTTTCTTTTCCAAATCATTAAAAGCAAGTGCACCATCATCCATGTGGACACCTTTCTCTCCTGTGACATCACAATTTTCTCTCACACACTGTCTTGCAATCTGGAATACCTCAGTTCTTTGGTCCTCACGTCGTTGGACATTGGCAAACTTCTTCTTTTCTGCTTCACCCTTGGCTATGTATACCTGTTGCCCAGCCTCCCTTTTGGCTATATGGTACGGTTCCCTTCTACCCCCACCCTTCCAAGCTTTCTAGGCCTGTTTCTTTGCTCTGATGGCTTTGTCTACTGTATTATGGGAATAATACAGTATAATACAGTATAATACACCATATTGCTCTAGGTCTGGAAGGGACTTTGCACCATCGGCAGACTTGGTGTGTGGCACTCAGTAAGCTGTCCCGTAAAAATTTCCAGCTACCTTCTATGTCCTCTCATCAAATTTCTTGATGAGGATGTCCCTAAATCTCTGACCATGTGAAGGGTTCTTTAGGTTCTAAATCCTTCTCTTCTGGATTGGTCTGCTTCTTGGCATCCTCCTGATCTCTAGTCAAAATTCACTAATGACTAGTCTATGCTGAGGAGTGCATTCCTCACCTGGGAAGGTCTTTGTATTTAAGAGCAACCCTGTGTTCCACTGTCTGTTGAGGATGAAATCAATCTGGCTAGCGGATTCCCCCAATTGATAGGTTATAAGGTGGCTGTCTGGCTCCCTGAAGTTAGTGTTGCAGATTGAAAGGTTATATGCATCACAGAACTCCAGTAGCCTAGTTCTCTCATCGTTCCAGGAACCAATACCATGGCCCCTGTGTACACCAGTGAAGGTACTGGATTTCCACCCAACATGCTCATTAAAATCTGCAGCCACAAATGTGAGGTCATTGCCACTCGTCTTTGAGGTAGCCTGTAGAAGGGTATCATAAAAATGGTCCTTCTGATCATTTGGTATCCCCACTTGTGGGGCGTAGGAAGAGATAATTGTAGCTGTGCTGTTCTGCAGGACTAGCCTGAGCATAAGCTCTCTATTACATACCCTGACAACCTCTATGACCTTATCCACCTCTTTCTCCGCAAGGAGTATGCCTACACACCCTACTCCAGCCATGTTACCTTGCCAGAAGACTTTATACCTATGTGCCTTGCCTGTGAGGACCCTAGCTGAAGCTCCTCTCCATCTTACCTCTTGTATGCAGCATACATCAACCTGTCTCTTTTCAAGCATCTCTACAATCTCACTAGACCTACTTTTCAGTGTGCCTACATTGACAGTGCCAACTCTGAAAACTGAGAAAGGAATGTGGGGTAAGGCTTGGGGAGGAGAGATGTTATTCAGTGCCTGACAGATATGTCCTTTATGGTCATACTCTTACTCCATCTCCCAGCTAAGAGATCTTTGTCTTGCAGGTGCTAGTGCCATGTCAAATGCACTCATGCTAGTGTCACATACAATGCACTTGTGCTGGTGCCATGTAAAAAAGCACCCAACATACTATGTAAAGTGGTTGGCATTAGGAAGGGCAGGCATCCAACCATAGAAACCAGGTCAAAACAGACAATTGGAGCCTAGACAGATCTCCAGCTGGCCAGTTCCTGTCAGCCATTAAACCATCCAACCCATGGATGTTGAATGATGATGGTGATGATAATGATAACACAGTTGTGTATATCCCAGCTTACCTTGCTGTTGAGACTAGG
Source organism: Octopus sinensis (assembly GCF_006345805.1). Lineage (NCBI taxonomy): Eukaryota > Metazoa > Mollusca > Cephalopoda > Octopoda > Octopodidae > Octopus > Octopus sinensis. The sequence goes on from NC_043003.1 coordinate 91,877,196, forward strand.
TATTAGATCGTCAGGGAATGTTATCTGAAATATACCAGTTCTACTCCTGGAGAGTTTACTTTCTTGTCTGTCTAATGCCAAGGAACTGAAGCCGAGCATTAGTTCTTAAAAGCTTTCTGTTGGTGATATATGTACATTTTCATATTTGTTGTCTCTTAGGTTTGGAAATCATTCACTGTTTAGGGAATTAGGCTGGGTTTTTGAAAAACAGTTATTTGACTGAGTTGGAGATTAGCTATAAAACTTCAGGGGAAACACTTATCTAGCATCTCATTAATACATCAGAACACTAAAACATTAATATTCCACTGTTGGCTTCTGGCAAGCCCCTTTCTTCTATTTCGCTTAACTACATATATTCTCTAACTCTTCATAAAAACCATACAAATTCAATACTTGACTCAGTCCAACAGAAATTCACAGAAATTAGTCAAGTGTAAGTAAGCTAATGTCTCATCTGAAAGTATATTGAGCTTCTAATTCTGAATATCTTTTGCTTATTCAACAAATTAAATCCCTTCCTCTAAAACTGTGTAATTTGTAAGTTTTTATTGATATTTACTTTTCTCACAGAGGAATGGAAAGTGATGGCAATAAGCTAGAGCACTAAACTTAATTACCTAATTAATTGTTAACAGTTTCATTGGATAATTTGAGAAATGTGTCAATAAATGAGCCAACATTTTCCCAGTGGAGAAATATCAAGATTAATGCAATACTCTACACTTTCTATCAACTTGGTTTTACTTTTTTTTTGTTGTATAAAAAAAACAAAGAAATAAGAGTAATTACTGTTTTTCTGTTATTTTTATCCTTTAGTTGCTTTTATCATTATTATTATTATTATTATTATTATTATTATTATTATTATTATTAGTAGTAGTAGTAGTAGTAGTAGTAGTAGTAGCAGTAGGAGTAGTAGTAGTATTAAGTTGGCAAACCAGCAGAATTGTTAGCATGTTGGGCAAAGTACTTAGTGGCATTTTGTCCGTCATTATGTTCTGAGTTCAAATGCTGCTGAGGTCAACTTTGTCTTTCATCCTTTCGGGGTTGGTAAAATAAGTACCAGTTGAGCAGTGGGATCAATGTAATTGACTTACCCCCACTCCCTTTAACTTGCTAGCATTGTGTCAAAATTTGAAATCATTGTTATTATTATTATTATTATCATTATCATCATCATTATCATTAAGGTAGCCAGCTGGACGAAATGTTTAGTGGTATTCTGCTCATTGCTATGTTCTGAGTTCAAATTCTACTGATGTCAACTTTCATCCTTTCGAGGTTGATAAATTAAGTACTAGTCAAGTACTGGGATCGATGTAATCAATTATCTCGTCTCCAAAATCCCAGGATTATTATTATTATTACTATAATAATAATTTATTATTGTTATTGAGGTAGCGAGCTGGCAGAATCGTTAGTATGCTGGACGAAATGCTTAGCAGCATTTCATCAACCTTTACATTCTGAGTTCAAATTCCACGAAGGTTGACTTTGCCTTTCATCCTTTTGGGGTCAATAAACTAAGTACCAGTTGCATACTGGAGTCAATTTAATCATCTGGCCTCCTCCCCCAAAATTTCGGACCTTATTATTATTACCAGCTGAATACTAGGATTGGTGTAATCAACTTAGACCTGCTCCTGAAATTGTTGGGCTTGTGCCAGTATCTGAAACCATTAATAATAATAATAATGTTGATGATAATGTTGATGATAATGATAAGAATATTCTTTTCTTCTATCGGTAAAAGCCTGAAATTTTGGGGCTGAGGACATGTCAGTGTCATTGACCCCAGTGCTCACTGGTATTGTATTAACCCCAAAAGGATGAAAGGCAAAATTGGCCTCAGCAGAATTTGAAGTCAGAACATGAAGATAGATGAAATGCTGCTAAGCATCTTGTCCAATGTGCTTAACAATTCTGCTAGCTTGTTACCTTGATAATAATAATAACCCTTTCTGCTATAGGCACAAGACCTGAAATTTTTAGGGGACATGGTCTAGTTGTTTATATCAACTCTAATGCTCCACTGGTTCTTGTTTTATCAACATCCAAAAGAATGAAAGATGAAGTTGACAGTGGTGGAATTTGAACTCAACATAAAGATGGATAAAATGCCATTAAACATTTTGCCAAGTGTGCTAATAGATTTGCTAGCTTACCCACCTTAATAGTAATAATAATAATAATAAATAACAACAACAATCCTTTCTACTGGAAGCACAAGGCCTCAAATTTGGGTGAAGGGATTAAGTCAATTACATCTACCTCAGTGTGTAACTGGTACTTATTTAATCAATCTCAAAAGGATGAAAGGCAAAGTTGACCTCAGCGGAATTTGGACTCAGAATTTTACAGCAGACGAAATACCACTGAGCATTTTGCTTGGAGTGCTAATGATTCTGCCAGTTCACCACATGAATAATAATAATAATAACTGCCTTGGTGCAGTACCTGGCAGTGACTCTCATGGCTTTTGATCTTAACTAATTGGAAGTGTTATCATGTATATGTTTTGTCTTAGTATAAAAGATGGGCTACAGTAAATATTCCACTCAATACCACAGATTTGCTTGTCCATTGCTAGACTATAACCAGTTGAGCATTTCTCTTTGTGGCTGATATGTACTTCTCTGAGCAAGAATAGTGGGGGAGCATCATAGCCATGTGTTGAAAGGAATTCTTTAGGGTTTGAATAATTGCCCCCTGGAAGCATGGGTGTTTTGCTCATCATCCTTAAACAAACCTTATTCAAGGACCTTTTTAGTGGGATGGGCTACTCGACCTGAATAAAATTCTAACTGGGCCCCACCTGCAAGGTCATGCCCTGTTTATCTTGATATGAGATCACCATGTAACACACATATGGTTTTGATGCATGTGTCTGGTGTACCCTTATCAGATGGTGGTCATGATGGGTATACTGGGCTTTGTGTATTTGTTCCCTAATGTCACTTTGATGGCATGCCCTGCTCTGTCATTCAATAATAATAATAATATCATTTTTCTTATTTTGGCAGCAATTTTGAGGGAGGGGCAAGTCAATTTTATTGGTATTTGACAGGTACTTTATTTTATAAACTGTGTAAGGATGAATGACAAAGTTGACCTTGGCAGAATTTTGACTTGGAACATAAAGAACCAGAAGAAAGGAATGCTGTTAAGCATTGTATCCAACACGTTAACAATTCTGCCAGCTCATCACTTTTCATAATAATAATAATAATAATAATAATAGTAGTTTCAAATTTTGGGATCAGGCCAACAATTTTGAGGGTAGGGAATTGGTTGATACAAGGATTAAATGGTGCATTATCAACCCTGGAGAGATGAAAGGTAAAGTTAAGCTCAGTGGGATTTGAACTCAGAATGTAAAGTGCTTGAACAAATGTCCCAAGGCATTTTTTTCAATGCCGTAACAATTCTGCCAAATTGCCAACTTAGTAACTGTTTCAGATTTTGGCACATGGCCTGCAGTTTTGTGGAGGAAGGAGTTTGTATTTGTTTATGCTCTCAACCGTTGTGTGATGACAGATAAAGTTGACCTTGTAAAGAAAGGTCATGGCATTTTAACATTTAAGGAGAATGGAATTAGCAGTGTTGCACAGCAACTATTCACTGTAAGTGACCATATATGTAGTTAAAATAGTTAAAATGTTAGTGTTAACTAACTATAAATATGTGGTAAGTGGAGAAAATCAATGTTGGTCATGACAAAGCTATTAAGTATGGGAGACAGCTCTGAACTTCTTTCAGTCTAATTCTGACCTCCTCAGTGGTGCAAAGCAAGCTGTACTTTTGCCATATGGAGATCAATGAATCACTAAGTCAATGTGCAAGATTGTACATTTGCTGATGTAGGAGAGCAGAATTGCTTAGACAAAATTAAGTCCAGCAGCTTAATTTGATAACCACTACTGCTTGTCCTCCTTCTCCTACCCTCTAAAACAATGAAATAAAGCAAACAGATCCAAGTTAATCAATTAACGTGATTAATTAGTCTAAGTGATTTGACATCAGTTGGATGTGTACTTAATTTTCTTTTATTGTTTCTTTGGAGTGGAGTACATTGTTTACATTTTATTTGTGGGTGTGGTGTAAGGAACAGAGCTGTATATGTATGTATGTGGATCCAGTTTTTTTCATTTGCAAAATATGCATTTTTTAAAAGGAAGTAAAAAAAACTGAAAATTGGTTATAATAAGGTAGCCTTCCAGTCTCATTGCTTTGAAGGTATGATGCTGTGGAGAAAAAAGTTACAGAGGTTTAAAAATTGAAAAAACTGGGCCCTTTTAGCCAATAGTGAGACAGAAATTTTCTGCGTTGAGCAGAGCGATGTCAACTTTAAGGTTGTACCCTGTGAAATTTATAGCTTAGTGTCTTACCTGTTCATTGTAGTTTTCTAAATAAACAGAAATACCTAATAAAATCACTGTCTCTTCATTGATTGTATTTTTTTATTTTAAAAAATTTGTTATGTTAATATATTTGTCTGCATGGCAGTGAGCTGGCAGAAACGTAAGCACACCGGGCGAAATGCTTAGCGGTATATGTTCTGAGTTCAAATTCCGCCGAGGTTGACTTTGCCTTTCAGCCCTTTGGGGTCAATAAATTAAGTGGCAGTTGCATACTGGGGTCGATCTAATCGACTGGCCACCTCCCCTAAAATTTCGGGCCTTGTGGCTAGAGCAGAAAAGGAGATATTTGTCTGCATGTGTTTACTTTATGCGTACTTCAGTATTATGTATACCTGCCATGTGTTTATGTACATCATTAATATATAAGTGCATGTATGTGTGTGTGTGTCCATGTGTGCATGCGTGTGTGTGTGAAAATGGGACATCTGTCTCTGAAATTCCAAAGTTGAGTAATGTTTTCATGCTTGGATTTGTAAACTATGATAAGGATAACACTGGTCAACAAAGAATTTGTCCCAAGGAAAAGAATACCTGTATCTTATATGTTTTTGCATGCAGAATTAAAAAATGTCAAATTATCTGTATCACCCACAGTTTCTCTGTTATGTGTGCTAAATTTCAGTTAGGCTGTTGAAATGTGAACACACTATGCAGTTACCATGGTAACAAGCTGCTAATGCCACACTGTCTGTTGATTGGCTAAAATTACCCAGCTTTAATTCCAAATAACATCAAATTCTTTAATTTGCAAGATAAAGTAATTCATTTGGTGGTAATCAAAATTCAGAGTTGCATTGATACACCAAAATTGAAAGCAATCAGAGCAAAATTAAGTGGGGTTCATTTTGCAAATGAGAAAGACTAGTTCTGAAAATGTTGGCTTATTCATTGACGAGTTTCTAAAGTTATCTGATGGGACTGCAAATAATTAATTAGGTAATCAAAGTTTATTGCCAATATTGTCATTGAATTCTAAATAACATTAGACAGTTACACTGACAGCAGAAGTTGTTAGTGTACTATATTCTGTAGAGGCAAACTTCCAAGTTTTGTGTTTAATGTTTTTGCTATTTCCACTAGCCTTCTCTTTGATATCATTGCATATTTATCTATTGATTTATTTATTTATTTACTTATCATAGATTCGAGAAGTGGTATTCTTAGAGAAGTTGGGATGCCTAGGTGAGGGTTATATGATTGCCTTTCAAACACTTTTAGGGAGGAATGTCAGAGGCATGTAGAAAGTAGGTTTTGATGAAGCTGGATTGATAGTCAACAAAGTTCATATGAACAAATACTGTTGATGTGCAGTTGGAAGAAGGCATATATTTTAGCAGTGGGTCAGTTGTTGTGGAATGTCAGTAAATTTGTGTGTGATGGTTGCTGTGTGATTATTATCATCATTTAATGGCTGTTTTCCATACTGGCAATGGATTAGAGGCAGAAAGTGAAATCAAATATTTTGATGACAAGCATAACATAAAAGCCATCTTTTCAGTATGAACTCTGCAGATAATATAGGGTAGGTAAGGGTGGAAAACGACTTGATAAGCAAGGCCACATGCAATATTTTTCTAACACTGGCCCATTGTCAAACTCTGTCTTTCCCCACCCTACCCTGAGGAATTTCTATGGCTGGCTTTTGCTTCTTATTTGTTTAAACTATGCCATTCTGGCCTCAACCCACTCAGCACACTTACCTCTCATTTGTAACTAAGCTTCTCACTATAGAACTTTATGCAGTGATTGTTGTAATGATGTATGAATTCACACACACACACACACACACACACGTTATAGCTTATCTACATGGTCATGTAATATTGTTATCTGAAAAGAAAAAAAAATTATATATAGTTTGATATTATAACAAAAAAACATGCAATCTGCTGATAAAGCTAACATCTATTTGTATTATCAATAGATTTAAGAGCATTAAATGACTCTGTAATAAATTTGGAGCATTATTTATTTTAGTTATTTATTTATTAAAATGAAGGGGTCACTTATCAGTAATGACCATGGAAGGGGAAAATGTAAAGAGGATTTATGAGCATGGGGACAGAATTGAAAACTAATGTCAAAATTATGACTTACTTTAATATCCTTTATTTGTAATTCTGTATAGAAATATCAAAATATTTATTAAGTGTGGTTCAGTTATTACTTGCCAAAAATGCAACTTGGTCTAGCATTGTTACATTAAAAAAAATTTTTTTTTAATTTTTGTAATAAACAGCTGTTTCTTTCACACATTGCTTTTATTCATTCACTAATAATGGCATATCAAATATCTCAGAATATGACAACTAGCTCCTTTCTGTTAGTGAATAGCACTGGAAATTCTTTTACACAGAACTTCACAAAATAATATTGGGCTAAATCTTTCTTTAATGTGAATATTTCTGAGTCTTAAAAAAAACAAAAACAACAACAACAAATCAACAATATAAGGGTAACATGAATAAACAGCCAGCTTTATCTACTTAACATATTTATGTATTTAGTTGACAGTGATGCTTTTTAACTCACTAAAGTTTCATATTTATTTGTAGATTAAACTGTTTTATTAGTTTCTGAGTAATTTGGCTTTAGTGTGAGCTGACTGCTGTTGCAGTTGGATTCTCTTTAATAGCATAAAAGATAATTCTTCTTTCAAAATTAAGGGGGAACAATACCTCTAGAGATATGGTAAAAAAAAGATTCTGTAATATCTGCTGGAATTGATTCATCATCATCATTGTTTTTACATCTGCTATTTTGATACGGTATGGGTTGGTTGAGACATGTTGATCAGTGTTCAGTGTTTGGATACCATTCCTGTTGCCAACTCTTGTTTGCACGTAAGGTACTTTACTTCTCATCTTCATTTGTTGAACCACTGAGCTAGTAGAGCTTTTGCTTACGCATGACACAGACAACATTGCTGTCTAAGTATCTTCAATGGAAAGACATATGAATAAAACACATGAATACATAAACACTATAAGACACAGTCACACTCACACACTAACTAGGCTTCTGTATAGTCTCCATCTATTAAATTTTACCCTCAAGACATTGGTCATTCTGACGTTATAAAAGTGCCACATAAAACAAACTTCTTAACCACACAACCATATATGTACTTAATATATAAATGAAATGAAAATATTTTAACTGCAAAGTTACGATGTCTAGGTTTTTGTTGTTGTTGATATGACTCTATCTATTTAAATGTAAAGTATTTCACTTTAAAACATTAAAAGTAAAATATCAAAATTAGGTTGGTTTATATAAAAGCTGTATTTGTGTTAATCAGAGAAACGATTTGGCAAGGAGAAACCAATTTCTTTTTATTTACTGTTGACAATGTGCCTGTACAATTTTTTGGGTAAAAAGAAGAACTTGTAGACATTTTCCTCTATATTAGCATGTAACAATGTAACTACTGTAATAGAAAGAAGGATGTTTAGTACAAGTTTATATGGTAAATAACATTTCTAAATGACATAGTTGAAATTTGAATTGGAAAAGTAAGTATACTGCTAAAATAATGACAACAAAATAACAAGGATTTTGAACTTACATTCTGGTTGAAGAAATTATATATTGGAAATAGAAAAGACATGATGGTATATAAAATGATGGCAGCAGTGGCATATAATTGATGGCAAATTTTGAATTTATATCAATGGTTTTATAAATCAGCTTTGTTGTTGAATTGTTGTGATGGAGAACCTGATGTGGTAATAGGTTGTTGGTAGAGCGAGCAAGTTATCCATTCTGTTCTTTCTTGTTTAAACCTTCTGTTAACATATTTGTGTTGAAATACACTGTTTTTGATTTTATTAGTTTTGAAAATACGGAAAAATTTAGTAAAACAGCTGCCATTATTAAGCTGACATTTAGAGCATAGATTAGCATGAAATTTAGATCCTTTATAATAGCAAGTTTGTATCATAGAACCCGAGGCAAACTCAGGAGGATTGGTATTAGAATGGTTAAACTGTTGTTCTGCTTAAACTATCAAAGCTTTTTGGAGAAGGTATCTTTTGTCCCCATCCCCCTCACATTCATTCTCTTCTACCTTGGGGGTATGTCCTGCCACCTCATCACCACCATCTTTCCTTTTCTAACTGGGGTAGATATGCATCTTCTCTAGAGCAACACACCAGTTCCTATTTCACTATCATACTCTTGCCTTCCAATACCTGGTATAAAGTCACCTCATCCTCTCTCTCAGGTAAGGCATTTTGTCTTGCAAGCTGTTTGGCAACCTCACTAGTGCTGGTGATACAAAAAAGCACTGAGTACACTCTATTAAGTATTATCATTAGGAAGGGCATCCAACTGTGGGAACTTGGCCAAAACAGACATTGGAACTTGACATGGTCCTCCGACCTGTCGGATCCTGTTAAATCATCCAATCCATGCCAGCAAAGAATATGGATGCTAAGTGATGATGATGGGGATATGAATGTCATGACATCCTACCACTGTATAAGTACGACATTTGTTGCCTTGTAGACATTCATAATTATATTTCAATGAGAATCAGAAGTAATTTTCAATGAATGGAAAAGAATAGGAGAGTTACCGAATTTGAACTTCTCTTCATAGCTTTTAAACTCTGTTGATATACCATCACACTGCAACCACTTCTGTAAATTACATGAAGATAATGTTTTAGCAATGATTTAACAAAGACAGGCATAACAAGCATTATAGAAGAGAGGATAAACATTTTTGTGTGTATTTGTGTCCACATTTTTCTGTATGTATGTGTCTCTGTAGATGAGTATGTGTGTGTGTGATTCAATCATGTTTTATCATGCTTCTGAACCACATTAAACATAATTAAAGTGGATGTTGCAATTGTCTGCAGGTTGGTTATGATACCATTAACAACAGTGAAGACCAGATTCTCAAACAAGATATGCCACCAGCGCTCAGCCGTGTCGAAGATGCTTCTATTCTGCTCCTCCAGGCTTCGGATATGCTGCGGGGAGACCCTTTTTCAGCCCCTGCTAGGAAGAAGCTCATTGAAGGATCACGAGGTAGGTTTTTCTCTTTATTCCATTTCTTTTTTCATAACCAATTCTGTGTGAACTTTGCACTATTTTGTATTTTGTTTTTGTACTCTACCCTTATCAGTTGCCCTTGTGGCAAATAAAAACTTCTTTTTATTCAACACTCTAATGATTCTGCCCATCTCAGAACTTTTATACTATATAATAATTCTTTCTAATTTTGGCTTAAGGCCAGCAATTTAGAAGGAAGTGGGCAAGTTGATTACAATGACCCCAGTACTTAACTGGCATTTTATTTTGTCAACCCCAAACAGGGGAAGAGCAAAGTCAACCATGGCAGTTTTGAGTTCAGATACTGTTGTGATCAATTTTGCTTTTCATCCATTTAGGGCTGAAAAATAAGTACCTGTTGAGCACAGAGGTAGGGGTGTAATTGAGGTAATTGACTTCCCCCTCCCCTCAAAAGCTGCTGGTCTTGAGCAAAAATGAGAATCATCAATATTATTATTATTATCCTCATCATCATCAATAAGGTGGTGAGCTGGAAGAATTGTCTGCATGCCAGGCAAAATACTTAACAGCATTTTGTCCCATCTTTAAGTCTGATTTCAAATTCTACCTTTCATCCTTTCAGGATTGAAAAAAATAAGTACCAGTGGAATACTAGGGTCAATGTAATTGACTAGTCCCTCCCCATTAAATTTCAGGCCTTGTGCCTATAGTAAATAAAAATTATTATTATCATCAATATGCCAGCATTCTGGCAGAGTTGTTTACACACCAGACAAAATTTTAGTGGATGAAAGGCAAAGTCAATCTTGGTGGAAGTTGAACTCAGAAGGTAAAGACAGACAAAATGCCACTAAGCATTTTGCCGGAGTGTTAATGACTCTGCCAGCTACTGAATGCTAATTTAATTATTTATGACTTGTTGGGACACAGTATTTTGTTGTGCAACCATAATATACTATAAAGTGTATGAAACGTTTTTATAAGTCAATACTGTGTTCACAGTTCTCTTTACATCACCTGTTAATGTTATCTCCACAGATTTTCTATAGAAATTACAGCCAGCACTGATTTTCATTATGGCATTTCGTATCCAAGCCACCTGATGTAAACAAGCAATGAGACCAAAGATGAAAAGTGGGTAATGGGCATATATGCCATATATACCCATTACTCATTTTTCATCTTCGCTAATTTAATTATCCTAGTGTTTGGTGACAAGTCTCCTCAAATCTCAAGAATCTTTCTTAGGATTCTTGCATGTCAACAATCCATTTCAATTGTAGTATCCTTCAGCCTCTTAGGTAGCAGTTTGGGTGTTGTGCTTAGTACACCAATTACCACAGAAATAATTATTACCTCCATCTTCCACAATCTCTTCATCTAGGTCCTGACATTTCTCAATTTCTTTGATATCCATTCTACTATCATATACTCTCTTTTACTCTTTTACTTGTTTCAGTCATTTGACTGTGGCCATGCTGGAGCACCGCCTTTAGTCGAGCAAATCGACCCCGAGACTTATTCTTTGTAAGCCTAGTACTTATTCTATCGGTCTCTTTTGCCGAACCGCTAAGTGACGGGGACGTAAACACACCAGCATTGGTTGTCAAGCAATGCTAGGGGGACAAACACAAACACACAAACACACACATACATATATATATACGACAGGCTTCTTTCAGTTTCCGTCTACCAAATCCACTCACAAGGCATTGGTCGGCCCGGGGCTATAGCAGAAGACACTTGCCCAAGATGCCACGCAGTGGGACTGAACCCGGAACCATGTGGTTGGTTAGCAAGCTGCTTACCACACAGCCACTCCTGCGCCTATGGTATTGTTAAATCAATGAGCTTACACTGTATTATTAAAATCATTAGCCCTTTAGCATTTAAACTGGCCATATCCAGCCAAAATGTTCTGCCTGTTTCAGTTCAAACTGGCCAGATCTAGTCTCTCACATCTACTCTACAAGATCATTCTGAAAATAAACAGTCACATCATCAAAATCTCAGTTACAAGATATTGCATGATTAATTCAAAACAGTAAGAATAAATAAGTGTTACTTTCACAGAGTAATCTGAATGCTAAGGGGTATCTTACAAAAGGTATTTTGTCAAGGTATTTTGCTCTTCCAGGTCTTTACAATTTGAGTTCAAATCAAGTATTTCTTTGTATTTACTAAATTAATTTTCACTACATTTTATAATTTACTGTTCCATTGAAAGTGGAATTGGCAATCAAAATAGCTTTTAATTATAGACTAAAGATATTTCATAATTTATATGATCTAAACAGGTTAAATATAAGAAACATTCAACGCTAGTCTATAATTTTAGAAAGTCATATATCTTCATAAACTTGTAAACATTTGATATCACTAACTAATACAAAGTAAACTTTATTCATAGTTAAAATGATCATAGTGTGGAAGACACATTATTAGTCATTCAAAAACACACAAAGACTGTTAAACTTCACTTCAACATTTATGTCAAAATTTTTGTTACACTAACTGCAACCTAGGTACTAACAGGATTTCACTGCATATCTTAGTTTCAATACATGGTCTCAGATCAAATTACTTGCCTGGCAAGTACACAATCTTTATTCATGACTCATTTCCAACAATATTTGGAATTTGGTGTTTCTTTTTCCTCCTTTCATCAGGTGTTACAGGTCATAATTACATTTTGAAACAATCTATTTTAATTAACTTGACAAAAATCTGTTTTCTGTTTAAAAAGACCATTTTACTTCTCATTCAATGTTATTTTCCTTAGTTTTGTTGGTTTGTTAAGTTACCCCAAAACTACTTTCAACCCCTGCAAAATGTTCTGTGTGTTATGGAAAAGTGTCAAATATTCCTACTTCCCTGTTTAAACCACACCCTTGGGTGAAGCAAAATATATTTTTTCTGACTCATGGTTATTGATTAGGTATTTTTATTCTCAGAGTTCTTGCTTTGAGCTCTTTATTCTGAATGGCCTGACAATTCTTTGAATCTATCATCTTCATGAATATTCATTCCATTCTTTATCAGTGAGAAATATAAGCACGTTCCTTTTTTTTTTTTTTTATATCGACAGTTGAAGTAAAACACAGAGTAATCATCTAATAATTTAATTTCATGAATCAATATAAATAATAGTAGAAGGAAATTTTATCTTTTTCAGTAGAGATTTTCCTATTTCTAAGGCTCTACAAATGTAAACAGAATAAAACAGAAAAGTGTGTGTATTCTGTGTCATGGAGGTAGGGAAAGTTAGGTGATAAAGAGTATTGATGGAGATGGAGAGGAATTCAGTGTAGGAGAACATAGACATGAGAAAAGAGTGGAGGGAAGGACTTTGAAGCAAGTATAAGAGGATGTATAAAATAAAAAAAATACATACTCTGTAAGTTTATCTTACATTTCTAAATAACACACACAAACATACACATGCACACATATACTTACATAAAACTTGTGTAAACACATAAACATGTGCATACACAAGTAGACATGCATATACACACATAAGCATATATATATCTTTTCTTTTTTTTTCTTTTACTTGTTTTAGTCATTAGACTGTGGCCATGCTGGGGCACTGCCTTGAAGAATTTTTAGTCAAATGTTTTTATTTTTCCTTTAAGCCTGGCACTTATTCTATCGGTTCTTTTGCTGAACCATTAGGTTATGGAGACATACACACACACCAACACTGATTGTCAAGTGGTGAGAGTGGGGACAATTTCCATCTTCCCCATCCACTCACAAGGCTTTGGTCAGCTCCAGGCTATAGTAGGAGACACCTGCCCAAGGTGCCATGCAGTGGGACTTGGAAGCAAGCTCCTTACCACACAGCCACTCCTTAAAAAAGGGAGAAAAATGTCATTGTGGGTTTTTTTATCATTTACTCTTTTACTTTTTTTAATTGTTTCATTTGACTGCTGCCATGCTGGAGCATCGCCTTTAGTTGAGCAAATCGACCCCAGGACTTATTCTTTGTAAGCCTAGTACTTATTCTATCGGTCTCTATTACCGAACTGCTAAGTTACAGGGATGTAAACACACCAGCATCGGTTATCAAGCAATGTTGGGGGGACAAACACAGACACACAAACATATACACACACACATACACACATATATACATATATACGATGGGCTTCTTTCAGTTTCCGTCTAACGTGGTTGGTAAGCAAGCTACTTACCACACAGCCACTCCTGCACCTATTCATTTAATGTGGAATTTTGTTCAAATTTAATTTTCTCTGTGTTTGTGGGTTAGTTTGAAAAGATGTAACATTTTAGATGTGTGTGTGTTTTAGTTCTTTTCTTTTTTTTTTTCCTCCTTTGCTGTAACTTTGGTGGAAAACATATCAAACCCATAGTAATATTTCAGGCTCAGCCACTACACATCCTGTGGAGAGATGATAATGATAGAAAGATGGGGTAGCTCACTGAGATAACCTAGTTACAAGGAAGTGTAGGAGGTGTTGTCATGTCAGTGTGGATGATGACTTTCAAAGGTGGTAGGGAGGGCATTGGAGGAGTTAAGGTGGTGCTTGTTCTGTTCTTTTGTTCAGTTGGGCATGGGTGGGCGTGAGTTTTTAAATTTCTTTTTCTGTGTATGTGGGTAGGTGTCTACTACCAGCCTTAGTCTCTTAACATTGAAAGAAAAAGACACCATCCTATTTTTTAACTCCCTCCTTCCCTCCAATTGGGAGCAATTTGAACCCCTTACCAAATTATGAGAACCCTTATTTTCCTATTCTTTTATTAGTTGTTAGTATTTTTACCAACTGTAAGTATGAACACCTTCCCTGTTGTTATCTGACATTTAAAGGAATTTCTTTCTAGCCTTCTCTGCCCCGCCCACACTCCTTCACAGTAAGAGAGAGGCTGATTATATGAACATCCCTCACACTGCCTTACAATAATCCCTTGCTCTCTTGCCCCAGCTGTAAGGAAAGGATTCCTCTTTGCACCCCTTCCCATCTCTCTTCAGTAAGTTATCCTTCTACTTAAAATATTAGAGATTACAGGCAATAGTCTTATTGCCAACAGGAGCTAAATAGAGAGACAGAATGAGTGTATGTGAAAGAGAGAGATGGTGAGGAATAGAGTGCAGGTGTGTCAGTGCATGTATTGAGTGTGTGTGTGTGTGTGTGTGTGTGTGTGTGTGTGTGTGTGTGACAGAGAGAGAAAGAGAGAGTGTGAGTGCATGTGTGTGAAAGAGAGATTGATTCTCTATCCAGCTGTTTCTTGTCACCAATCTCTTGTTGAAAAGGGAAGCTGAAGTAACTACCCATCATCTCCCTCCAATGTCTATGTTATTCCTTTAAAAAAAGATAGAAAGGGTGGGCTTTGGTAACTGACCCATTACTGTTCTATTGCTTACATACTTATTATAACAGAGCCCTTCTTATCAGTGAACAAGTGTGAATATTACATACCTGCCCTCCCCTGTCTCTCTCCCTATTCCTCTCTCTTGTCTATTAAAGGAGGCTTCTGTACTTTTTGGCTGACATTTTTCAGGAATTTTTTTGCTCTATTTTGGAAGGTATAATAGTATTTGGTGCAAACTTCTCAGAGTTGCTCATTCTTTTCATTCTGTCTGATTAGATACATGTTATTTAGTGTTGTAAAGTGGGCTTTTGTCACTGTTGTATCTGTCTTTTGATGACAGTTGTGACTCTGATAGATATTGTTATCATCCAAAGTCAGTGATAGAATGTTTCTCTCTGGCACTGTACGCCCCCCCCCCAGTCATACAGTGTTATTATCCTCAAAAGGTTGGATCTTTATAACGCCCACTCAGTACCACAATATAATTACTATATCGGCACAGACATGACTATCAACACAGTCTACATGTACTCTCGACTTTCCTGATCTTCTCCTGTCGACCGGCTACTGGTTTATTTATAATGGCTGGCTACTACCACTTTTTACCTGGGGAAGGGTGTACAGTTTCACTATATAACATCTCCCTTACACTCTCTCTTTACTTGTTTCAGTCATTTGACTGCGGCCATGCTGGAGCACCGCCTTTAGTCGATCAAATCGACCCCAGGACTTATTTTTGTAAGCCTAGTACTTATTCTATTGGTCTCTTTTTCCAAACTGCTAAGTTACAAGGACATAAACACATCACTATCGTGAAAAGTGTCATATAGCCAATCCATCAGTATTTCTACTCTTGTTGGTTGCTTTTCTATGACTCTTTCCTTAAGCTGATTTCTATGTCTCCTTTTCATTCCATTTCTGCTTCTTACACCATACATCATTCTTCCTATGTATGTTACAGTTTCTCCTTCTTTCCAGTATTGCTTACCATTTTTGTACATTCTTATATATACCTTATCGCTAAATTTAAGGAATTTTGGTATGTCTTTACGAGTATGTATTTTCTTCTTCACTGGTAACAAATACTGACTTCACCTTTCTGGCAAACATTAATTCTGCTGGGGAACTTCCTTCTGGCACATTTGGATTCGGAGTTACCCTGTATACACTTAAGAATTGTTGGATTGTGACCTTGTCTGTGGCTTCTTTATTAGCTTTCTTTAAAGTTCTCTTAAAAGTGTCCATGAACTGTTTGGCCCTTCCTTTTGATTTAGGCTGATACGGTGCTTTAGTTTTATGTTCTAATGTGAACATCATGCAGAATCTTTTAAACTCACTGGATACAAACTGTGTTCTGTTATCAGAGACAATTGTATCTGGTACACCAAATCTTGTGAACAGCTTGTGTAAAAAGTTTATTACCGTGTATGAGGTCGGTCATTTACACATTATGACCTCAAGCCAATTTGTGTAGCTAGCCACTACTATTAAGTAATAATATCCATTTACTGGACCTGCAAAATCGGAACCATGGTGTTTTCACTTCCAGCCAAGGTTCACATTTAGTAGTAGGTAGTTTTGCTGCCAGTGCACATCCTCTGCAGCCTTTTACCAGGTTTTTAACTTCCTTGTCCATGATTGACTACTACCACTTTTTACCACGGAGAATGTACAGTTTCACTATACAACATTTAGAATGGTCTTTATACCTTACTTGGAATATTTTGTAGTGCATAAATTATGTGGTCATATGGTAAGAAGTTTGCTTCCCAACCACATGGTTCTAGAATCAGTCTCACTGCATGGCATCTTGGGCAAGAGTCTTCTATAGCTCTGTGCCATCCCAAGCCTTGTGAGTGGATTTGGCGGATGGAAACTGAAAGAAGGGCCATCATATATATAATAAAAATATTCTATAATTATATACATAATTATAATTAGGGATCAGCTAAGTGCCTCGCCACATACTGAATTAGAAATAGACACTAATGTCTTTTCAACTACCATAAAAATCTCTGAGACAAAAACACACTTTTTATGTAGGTAAAAAGAAAAATGATGAATCCACATGGCTTCGGTTAATCACAGATGCATTTTGAACTTCAGGTAAATTATATTTACCTATTGTTTTCCTCAGTGTGATACTCCAATTTATAAATTTGCGATGATTAAATATGTACATGATCAAGCGTCATTGCATAACTAATATTCAACCGCACTCCCAAAAATATACAGCTAAATGTGATACATATTTATCTTTTATACCCATATGTGTGTTACAACCTATCCCACAGCAATGGAGTAAATCGATCATGGAGTAAATTATATTATTATTAAAATAATAATTAATTAATTAGTTTTTACCGTATATTATTAATATATATATATATAATAGAAGCAATGGACACTAAAGATAGAATATACTGGAAACTTTATTTATCACAACGATTGTTTCAACACATTTTGTATTGCCCCCTTGCAGGTGGGAAACTATACAATGAATTTTGGTATACTATTAGGGACAAACCCAACACATAAATTTTAATTGAAACTTTAATTTCAACATATATATATATATGTGTGTGTATTTTACTGTCTCCTTGCTTTGACATCATGAGACAGCTATAAATAAGTGTCACCCTTAGGCAAATACTGTCTTTTCAATCTTTTATGAAAACATGTCTGGTTGTTGGGAAATATTACCTTACATGGAAACAAATGACAAGAAGGGCATATGGCTGTAGAAAATCTGCTGCAATAAATTCTATCTGATCAATGTGAACATGAAAAAGTGGATGTTAAAACTGAGAAAAATTAACCGAAGCAAAAAGCAGTGTGTTTCAATAGAAATATGGTAACAAAAA
This sequence comes from Octopus sinensis, assembly GCF_006345805.1. Classification (NCBI taxonomy): domain Eukaryota; kingdom Metazoa; phylum Mollusca; class Cephalopoda; order Octopoda; family Octopodidae; genus Octopus; species Octopus sinensis. The sequence goes on from NC_043003.1 coordinate 91,894,845, forward strand.
AGTTAAAGTATTTCTATAAAGTTAAACTCACCAGGACAATTGATAAAAACTGGGAGCCCAGTTTTTGTGCTGAAATTAGGGAACTTGCTAAAAGTGTACATCTTTTGCAATAATAACCAGTTTCAAAGTTATTCATGATACTGTACACTGTTAGAGAATAACCATCAATTATATAGGATGGTTGTTAGATTACCAGCAAGAAGCTGTCTGACCATCCACCCAGACATTACAGTATCACCTACTGTTATATGCAACATTCCAGGCATAACTTCTGATAGCAATAAATGAAGAATATGAGTGTTTCTTCACTTTTTTTGGCAAATTGATGTCTTCTATTTCTGTATAGAGTGGGCCAAAAGTCAGGAAAGAACTTCAATATTTAATAACTCCTTTATCTTATTTTTTGCTTTTGTTGTTTTAAACTTACAATATTGTAGCATATCATACAGTATATTTAATAAATAAATGTATGCAAGGTGTGAACGATGACAAATTGTAAATACTATAGATAAATGAATAAATGCAATAAATAATAGGTACAAGCATGGCTGTATGGTAAGAAGTTTGCTTCCCAACCACATGATTCTGGGTTCAGTCCCACTGCGTGACACCTTGGTCAAGTGTCTTCTACTATAGCCTTGAGTTGACCAAAGCCATGTGAGTAGATGTGATAGATGGAAACTAAAAGTAGCTTATCATATATATATATATACCAAGAAAGTTAGGGGTTGTGGATCCAACCCACTAAGGGATAATATTTATCCAATATACTGTTGGTATAATACCCAATTATTAATACACAAGTGTTTTTGTTGTTATGATAAATAAATAAGTCAACATTTTAATGTCCTAAAGTTGATGAACCAACTAATGTGCTTCTCCATTTTCTTATTTGCAATATATATATATATATATATATATATATATATATTTGTGTATGTGTTTGTCCACCACCTCTGCTTGACAACTATTGTTAGTGTGCTTACTGTTTGACTAAAGAGACCAACAGTAAGTGCTTTGCTTTACAAAAGAAAAATAAGATTCATTCAGCTGAAGTTCTTCAAGATGGTTTCCTCTGCATGGCTGCAGCTAATGACTGAAATAAGAAAAAGAAAAGATAAATAAAAATACATAAATAAAATAATAATGGATATATTTATGCAACTTTCAGACCCCTTCATGACTTTTAACTTGTCCTGTATATTAAACAAATTGCTTTCTTTTTGCACATGTATTTGCACATGCTTTGAGTCAAGATTTGGATCCTACTCTTGGATAGGAGTTTTGTGTGTTATGATTAACTTTCAGAAGAAGCTTGGCACCACCTATTCTTACTGCGATTCAAGAATCACTCTGTTATGTGGTAATGGCTCATGGTAAAAACACGAGAGTTGAATAATGGAATATATTTGGAATTATAATGATAGGAGGAATTATTAATTAGAAATAATATTATGGAAGTCAGGAAAGATTTTATGCAGGAAGAAATAAAACTAAAAAAAGAGAAAGAGGTTGGTTTAAAATTGTTATAAATAATAAAAATGATAAAAATATATCTTGTCTTACACAAAGACCAGAAACACACACACTGGTTCAATATCACTTTTTTATTGTTAGTCAGTTGGTTTAATATGCTGCTTGTCAGTCAAAGTCCTTTTGTCAGTGACCTCTTCAATGATTTGCCTCTAAATATGTGTGTATACATTTGTGTATGTGTGTATATGCAAAATAGAACCCTCACATTTAATGTAGTAAGCTATTAAACACACACACATGCACACATATATAGAGAGATACATACCCACATTAACAAGTGTACAAAATATAATTTGTGTGTGTGTGAATATCTCTTTTACTCTTTTACTTGTTTCAGTCATTTGACTGTGGCCATGCTGGAGCACCGCCTTTAGTCGAGCAAATCGACCCCAGGACTTATTCTTTGTAAGCCCAGTACTTATTCTATCGGTCTCTTTTGCCGAACCGCTAAGGGACAGGGACGTAAACACACACCAGCATCGGTTGTCAAGCAATGCTAGGGGGACAAACACAGACACACAAACACACACACACATACACATATATATATATACATATATACGACAGGCTTCTTTCAGTTTCCGTCTACCAAATCCACTCACAAGGCATTGGTCGGTCCGGGGCTATAGCAGAAGACACTTGCCCAAGATGCCACGCAGTGGGATTGAACCCAGAACCATGTGGTTGGTTAGCAAGCTACTTACCACATATACATACATACATACACACGTGTGTGTGTCTATGCATAGACATCTCTATATATGCAAAAACATACATAGAATAATGGTAAAAATCAAAGACACAACAGTCCTTATGATACCAAAAATGGTAAAATGTTGTATACTAAATATATTAATTATGACCATATATTGTAAACATAGACAAGGATAAATATGAAAATTGAGAGATATAATATGTACAAGAGTATATAGTAAAGCATGTGGACTATATGGAACCGCTGTTATGCGTATTAGTTAGATAGAAGTACTATCAAGGCATTAAACAATTAATAAATCATTCTCTCAACAAATATACAAAAACATATAATCAGAGTTAAATATAAATGTATGCACACATAACACACTCACATGTACATATATGCATACACACACACACACACACTTGCATACCAAAGCTGACATAAGAGGTCAATGCAGCCCTGCAGCTTACTGGATTCTGTCAAATTATCCAGCTCATGCCAACATAGAAAACGGATGTTAGATGATGATATATGTGTATAATGTCTGAGATTGGTTCAGTCAAAGTTGATTACTTTTATATGTAGTACTTAATGCAAAATATGAATATGGAATTTTAATTTCTTTTCAGTAATTTGTTTTATGATCATAGTATGAATTATGATATATATGTGCATGTATGTACATATACATATATGTATATATGTATCTTCATTATCATTGTTAAACGTCTGCTTTCCATGCTGGCATGGGTTGGATGGTTTGACTAAGGACTGGCTATCTGGGAAGCTGCACCAGGCTCCAATCTTATCTGGCAAGGTTTCTACAGCTGGATGCCCTTCCTAATACCAGCCACCCTGCACATTTTCTGATTTTCATTCAAATAGTGCTTTTTATGTGCCACTAGCACAGGAGCCAGTCAGGCAGCACTGGTATCTTGTGTGTATATATATATATATATATATATATAAAATCCATTCTGTGTGTGTATGTGTATGTCTTTTAGGATCTTGGGCATCCTCCATCCGATTGTGCTCAAATTTGATATGTAGATACTGACGGTATCAGAGCCTGTATAAGTCTTGAAAAAATTACAAAAATCGATTCCAGGTGAGAATGCGATTGATAAAGCCATGGGAACGTGCATTTGTATGCGCAAGTACATCAGCTGTTGCGATTGATACTATGTGTACGTGAGAAAAATGCACGTGCAGTTTGCACAAAAAAGTTAAGGAGCAGGGGATGTTGTTTTTATTTCCCGCATGCCATTGATTCCGTCGGACTGTGTTTATCCGATGAAACACGTTCAATTCCCTATTTGCCTGAGCTTCGTGATGACCATCAACAAAGCACAGGGGCAGCCATTGAAAGTCATGTGGTTGGACCTCAGCACTCCCTGCTTTTCGCACGGACAACTGTATGTGGGCTGTTTGAATAAAAAGTAAGCTAAGTTTTGAAGCATGAAATTCATCACAATATATTTCAACAATGTGAAAATTTTATTCATCAAAGTAAGTACCATTATAATCAGTACATTTTTGCCAATGAGTTACAATTTTGTTTATTTTGGTGACATAAAAATCTGGAGTTCTGGAGCTGATGAACTCTTTGAATGCACTTTCAGCATCGGTTTGATTTTTGAACTCTTTCTGTTGATGGAAACCATCATAGAGCTTGTAACTGTGGTAGTCAGTAGGAGAAAAGTTTGGGGAATAAGCTGAGTGGGGAAGAACATCATAGCCAAGTTCCCTCAGCTTCTGGAGCATCCTTAGTGAAACGTGTTGTTGAGCATTGTCATGAAGGTTGACCGGTCTGGGATGAAGGAGTAGCAGATTTTTGTTCATTTTGGCAATTTCATGGCAATATGTTTCTGCAGTAATGGTTTTTCTGGGTTTTAAGAAGTTATAGTGAATGATTCCAGCAGTACACCACCAAACAGTCACCATAACCTTTTTGAAGGTTTAGGGAAGGTTTTCAGTGCTTCATTTTGGTCCAACCACTGTGAAGAACGTTTTCTATTATTGTAGAGGATCCACTTTTCATCACAAGTTACAATACGGTTGAGAAATGGATCAGTTTAGTTATGGAGAAGATACAACAAGCAAATTTCATGTCTGCGCATTTTCTGATTTTCATTCAAATCATGTGGTACCCATTTATCGAGCTTTTTTGATTTTCCAATCGCATGCAAATAATTGCAGACAGTTTTCTGGCTAATTTGAAGTTCTTTTGCCAGTTCTCAAGTGGTTTTACATGCATCTTTCTCAATGGCAGGCTTTAATTGACTGTCATTGGTGAGAAATGGGTATCTACTACGCTCAAGATCTTTAAGGTTCAGGTCTCCACTGAGAAATCGTTTAAACCATTTTCGAGCTGACCACTCACAGGTCATTTGCTCATCAAATGTTTTGTTGATGTTGTGAGCAGTTTCAGCTGCTTTACGTCCTTTTTTTGAAGTTGAATAGTAAAATTGCTCAAATATCGCGCTTTGACGGTCCCATCTCAGATGGTTGTAACAGCAGTAAAAAAAAGTATCAATGTTAATTTATTGATGCATTTGGGCAAGTTTATGCTTTCATTATCAGATAATTGCAAAAATATGTTTATAAAAAATTCAAAACACTAACCCCTGACATTATTCTTTCCCATTCTTCACCTTTGTCACTTCCACTCCTCTCAAAATCGGTCATAGGCTACTCTCTTTAGCTTTACAGGCTAAGGTGTCTCCAACAGTGCTGGTACCACAGAAAGCACTCAGTACATTCTAAGTAATCTGAACTGTGACAACACAGGGCCTGAGAGAACTCTTTAGTCTTGCTGATGGCATGACATCATATATTGTGCTGGTGCTGGAAAGAAAAGTGCACTCTGTCAAGTGGCTGGTGTTAGGAAAGGTATCTTGCCATTGAGACTAGGACAAAAAAAGGGGCATTGGAAGAAAACATTGTCGTTCAACCAGCTAGATATTGTTCAAGCATCCTGACTATGCCAGCATGGAAGCAGTCATAAAATAATGATGATATCCGAGGGGTTGCTGAAAAGTTCCCAGTTTTAAGGGTATCATGAAAGGCCCGGTTGGAGGCCCAAAGTTCTCAGTTCTTTTACAGGGTTTAGAAAAACTGAAGAACTGCTGCAATGAGGGTGTGAGTCTGAGAGGGGAATATATTGAATAAAATTCTAATTAACTGATCCTCCTTTATTTTCTTTTACCCAAAGCCAGGAACTTTTCAGCATCCCCTTTTAAGGAATGGGTATAAACAATAAAAATATGTAGCAGACGGAACAAACAAACAAAAGAAAAAGAAAGAACATTTAGCCATCATTAGCTATCTTGCAAAGGATCCTGGTAGCTTTAACTCCTTGATGTGCATGCACACGCACACACACACACACACACACACACACACAGACAGAGACAGAGACAGAGCTTGTATCAACATGCTTTTCAGATAATCCTGTTTGCTCTCTCTATTCATTGTCATTAGCAACAGTGTATACAGTTGGTGGCTGTAATGTGGAGACACTGATAACAAATGTGTAGAGCTGAATTTCTATGATAAAAGTTCTTATAGAAATCTAATCCCCAAATAATCTATCTCTAATTATGAATTACTTTATTGATTTCTCAGAGACTGAATCATATCACTTGTTGTTACTGCTATTGTTGTAACTTTGGTTTTATTTCTTCATGTATCCAATCTCTCTTTCTCTCTTCTTTAGTCTAATATCATGTCTGCTGTTCTGCTGTAAAATCTAACGGCTATTTTTGATAAATTTTATGTTTTAAATCTCAATGATATGCAACAGCTATTTGGTCATCTCAGATATTTAATGATAATTAAAATGCACATGGCATTCAAGGTCTCCTTTCTTTCTTTCTTTCTTTCTTTCTTCTGTCTGTCTGTCTGTCTGTCTGTCTGTCTGTCTGTCTGTCTGTCTGTCTGTTGTCTGTCTGTCTGTCTGTCCGTCCCTCCGTCCCTCCGTCCCTCCGTCCCTCCGTCCCTCCGTCCGTCCGTCCCTCTCTCTCTCTCTCTCTCCTTTTCTTTTCATTTCTTTTTAACTTAGTGTTAAGAGTGGGGGAAAGTGATGAGCTGGCAGAATCATTAGCATCTTGGACTAAATACTTAGTGGCATTTCCTCTGTCCTTAAGTTCTGAGTTCAAATTCTGCTGAGGTTGACTTAGCCTTTCATCCTTTTGGGGTCAATGTAATCGACTTAATTCCACTCCCCGAAATGCCAAAATGTGAAACCAATATGAAGAGTGAAAGCAGTAGGAAGGGGCCTCTATATAGCTTATTAACCTGCTAGAAATAGTAACTACATTTCTCTCAAAGCACACTTTCCTTTTGTAGAATGAGAAAAAGCAGGGTACAATGGACAATGTAGTTTTAGAGACTAATCATGCTCTTCATGAAAAAATGGGAAGGTCTGCTCAACATCGGATATTCTGAGGTTAAAGAGCAACAACAGCCGTATGAAAACGAAAGTATACTGATTGTCCCAAACAATTTAAAAGGGGCCTCAAGTATTGTTGATAAAGCTTGAGTAAGTCTATGTTGCAAAAAAAGGTGCGTGCATGGCCATAGGATATTGTCGTGTGGTTAAGATATTTGCTTCCAAGTCTTGGGGCTTTGGGTTCATTCCCATTGTATGACATCATGAGCAACTGCTTTTTCCTTTAGCCCTGAGCTGACCAAAGCCTTATACATAGATTTTATAGATGGAAACTGAAAGAAGCCCATCATATGTGTGTCTTGACATTGTATGATGCTTGTAAGTGAACATCATTACCAATCATGTGTTGTCATTCATATCTACTCTTCCATAAAAGACAGGTTGACCATGGGAAAATATTACTTTGCTAGGAAACAGGTGAGGGTATCTGACTGTAGAAAGTTTGCCTCAGCGAAATTCAGTCTGACCCATGATGCAAGCCTAGAAAACTGGATGTTGTTATGACATCACCCCTGCCACCAAGGAGGAGGATTGTTTAAGGAAAATCCGACTGATGGAACATTAACTAAGCTGATATCTGGCTAGAAATTGTAGACAGAATGAGTTAGTAAAGAGTAACAAACAGAATCAGAAATTAAACCCGTGTAGCAGAATGAGCTTACATTATCTGACACTACTAATACTTCGTGACAAATTTTTGGCCCCAAGTATGGCTATGTGGTCAACAAACCTGTTTACAAGAAAGTGGTTCCACTTTTGATCTCATTGTGTAATGCTTAGGCTTTCCACATCCTCTAATTGTCCAATGCTTTATGAGTAAAATTTGAGGCCGTGAAAACTGGTCAATGACAGGAAAACCAATACAACTACAGCTGGTGTACTTGAACAAAGATACTTAGCATTTATTCCATCTAAGTTACACAGAACACTGTCACTCTCATTATTGGAAATATAGTGAACCAATGACTAAGTCATTGGAAGAAAACTTTATAGTGTTTGATGCTTTTGTTCACAAAATGCCTGATAGAAAATAAAAAAAAGAAAGAAAGAAAAAGGAGAGAAATCAGAATCTTCATTGCAGGGGAAAAAATAGTATTGATGCCTGATGAATATCTTGCTTGTTTTTATGAACATAACTATGGAAATGTACCATCCCACTCAGAATTTGTTTCTCCATAATTTCATTAAAAATGCAGGTATTTAGATGAAATTCCTCAGAGGTACATTTTAGATGGTGTAAATTACAATTATGTGTGTGTGGGGGGGGGATTGAAAACATTTTTTAGTAGGATCATTCCCTTTCACTCATTGTTAAATGCATAATTTTTAATGAAAATTTCCAGACATTAATTTTTTGATAGGTAGAATGAAGATAAAAAATTCTTTTCAAATTCCATCATGATAATCATATTCTATATCCTTGAAATGTATCTCTGGAAAATTTCCTTAAAATATGCAGTATGAGATTTGGAACAGTCCTCTGAGAAAAATAATATTTTTACCTTAATCCTTCTCCCCTCTATGACATAATTGGATTGTACACCATTTAAAACATATCTCTGGAAAATTTCATAGAAAAATATGCATTTTAAAGAAATTATGGGAAAGCAGTCAGGGATGGGGCACACATCTGTAGTTATGCTCATTTATGTCCCTTTACATTTGTCTTCAATCTCTTCTCCCTTCTGGCATTGATAAACTAAGTACCAGTGAACAACTAGGTCAATGTAATTCACCATGCCAAAATGTCTTTGGTTTTGTGCTGATGTTAGAAATAATTATTTTCTGTGTGTGTGTGTGTGTGTGGTGTGTGTGTGTGTATGTTGATCAGAAAAACTCCCAAATCAATTGTCAGTTATCTATTAAGTCTTCTGCACATTTCCCCCAATTATTTACAATATATTTATGTGACATTAAATTCCTATTCCCTTATCTCAGTACTGCTATGCCTATCTTTGTCTTCTCAGAAATTCTATTTCTCTTAGCTCAGTTTACTGGAGCCAGTTCTCAAGGTATTGAGACAAGAATTAACTTGTCAGGCCAGCTAAAATATCATTAAAACAACTTGTGTACTTAATGTTTACATGTTATTGAACTCCTGCCACTCCTTTTCAAAACATACATTAACAAGCTGCTTTCCTGTTTCCAGTAGCTTGTTCAAACTACTAATTACATCTTTACTCTTTATATTTATGTATAATCTTTCTGAATCTCAATTTTTGTTTTTACAACAGGAATTTCTGTTGGAACTTATTTTTTTTTTCTTTTAATCTCTTCAGTCGCTTATAGAGAAGTTCTCAAGGATATCTTACTCTAGATTTGTGTACCACACTGACTAAAAACGGAACTTAGATGCACTCTGTGGTTAATGAATAATTTGAAATATGAGTCATTTGAGGTGCCATGTGCTATGAAGAGAAAACGATATGCTTTAAAGTAGAACTCCTTGGTGATGGATACCAACAGACTTTATTTTTTCCCTTACTGAATTGATTCTGATGTAAACTATAACTGATCTTTTTTCATCCAGAAATTATCCATCACAATAATTAACCACATATCTGTGATTAGTAGCAATCAATGGATGATTAGTATTATTGATTTACTGTGTATTAAAAGAAAACAGAAAAAATGGGAGTTGTAATATTCATACTTTTTACAGCATAAATGGCCTTAAAATTTGCCACTGACTTGAGTCACAAGCTTACCAAGAGAAATTCACAAATTTGCAAAGGTAGGGGCTCATAAAGGCTGGGTCACAGCTTCACAAAGGCAGAATCATTATCTCACTATCCTGCCAGTATGCAACCACAGAATTAGTTTTCTGCTTCTAAGCCTCTCTCATTCAATACAGAGTTTCTCATTTGATCTCAAAAATTAGACATTGTCTTGGCTGCTTAGTGGCTAAATAAGTAACTGCTTGCATAAGACAGATGTTTATCTCTGTTTATTTTTATCCAATTTTCTTTCAGTTAAAAATAATTACTGAAATTGAATTGAATCCAGGTGTTTGGTTCATTCATTATTGTATAAATGTTGGTTCCTTGGTGTAGTAAGAATATCAGACCACTCCTTAATTAGACTTGTCCTTGCTTTACCAGACACTGTCTCATTCAGTTTTATAGACAGTATTCACATTAGCCATTATGATGAAGAGACAAGTGACCTAGATTGCTATGGCATCACTATTAATTCACTTTAACATCTCAACCTACAGACGTGTCACCCCTTTACTATAACTACCACTGTTCCTTTGTGGTTGTTTATCTGTACTGCTTATGATGTCCACTCATACTTCCTGTTATGCCTTTTTATCCAGTTGGGTACTCTTGCTTTCGCTTTGTGTGTTGTGTTGCATAAACAAATCATAACAGGCATAAACAATGTATTTCAATGAAAGTTGCATATACAATTTACATGAGGTAATCAAATCTAATCTTTACAGGTATTTTGGAGATTTGAACACTGGTTGATATAATTATGCACATTACGCAAGGAAGTCCAATATTGAGTTTATATTGTAGGTATACAAAACGGCAAAAGAAAAGTATCAACTAGCATGGATTTTAATAGCTCTGTGCAACAACCATGATTTTTTAGGAAAGACTGGGTATATAGCTAAAAGGATATATATATATATACATATATTGCTTAAGCATTGTGATGCTAATAACCTGGTGTTAGAGCTGCATATACATATGCTTCAGTACAAAGCATCAGTCAAGTACAAAGTGGTAATAAGAAATTGGGACAACAAAGGAATAAACAGTTATGTTATGAACTCCATTAACTTACATCTGTTTCTGCTGTAAGGTGCAATGCACTCATAGTTGAGTGCTTGAGCATCACCTTATTGCTCCATCAAATCTTCAAACATGAAATGCCAGCTATGAGTGCATTGCACTTAATAGAAACAGGTGTAAGCTAATGAAGTTTGTAACATAATTGTTTATTCCTTTGTCATCCCAATTTTTTATATATATATAATTAATTTCAGCCCAAGGTTTGTGACCATGCTGGAACACCACCTGTCTGATTGGTGCTACTTCAGTAGTACTTGACTTTTGGTTAATAAGAACTTTTGATGCTGCTGCTTTCAGTTGCATTTCTTGCTTTGACATTGGTTTGTCTGGAATTAAGGATAGTAGGTTATCTAGGTGCTTCTTGAATATATCTACAGCCACTCTATGCATATTTTCAGCTTCTTTAGCAAGATATTAAAAAATTTGTGGGCCTTTGAACTGTAGGCTGTTGCAGTAGGTGATAGTGATTTACAGTGAGAAGGGTGAAGCCTCCAGGACTATGTAGCGATGACCAGTTTGGAGATTGGTATAGCCCTCAATACTCAAGTTTGAAGCAAGCCCTTCAAGGATCTTCTATATTGAGATTCCTGCATATCTTTCTCATCCTACCCCCATTAGAATAGAGTCTTAATGCTTTCCATCCTCTCCCAGTAGCTTAGCTTTCCGATTTTAATGTGAAGACAATATCTTGTTATACTGTCTTGTTATAATGTCAAACAGGCTTTGATTGGAAGGGATTATCGATTACAATATCTCTCAAGATATCTTTGATTCTCTCTTGTATTCTCTTTGAAGTATCCTGGTTTTAGATCTGATCAATTTTATATTAAATCTATTATGCTGCTGTTATTGTCCATCACCAGTACTATCATGCTTTTATCGAACATAGTTATTTATTTCCATTTCATGACCATGTTTAGTATAGGCTAAACATTGGCAAACATATTTATTGACTAGCTACTTTCCCAACTTACTGTCTTAAATATTAAAAAAAAATTATCTACTGTTTATAGAACCTATATGGAGCAATGTTTTAGGTGCTGACATGGTTGTGTAGTTAAGAAGTTTGCTTGCCAACCACATGGTTTTGGGTTCGATCTTACTGCATGGCACCTTGGACAAGTATCTTCAACTATAGCCCCAGGTCAACCAAAACCTTGCAAGTGGATTTGGTAGACAGACACTAAAAGAGGCTTGTTGTGTGTGTATATATATATATATATAGATGTGTTTATGTCTGTGACAATTTCTTTCATTGTGTGATGGTTGCAAATGAGTATCATTGTCATACAAGAAGTACCGTATATTTTCTCTATTCTGCAAAAAGATATCTGGCTATGGAGAAATATTACCTTGCTTGGAAATAGTGAAGGTTAGTATTAGGAACCACACCTGGCTACAGAAAAATCTTTCTCAATAAACTCTGGCCTAGGCATGGAAAAATGGCTGTTAAAACGATGATAATATTGCATGTTTAATTTGCATTTATCATCAAATATTCATCTTTGGTTATATATATATATATTATTCTGTTACTTGTTTCAGTCATTTGACTTGTCATCTGAGTTTTTTTTTCTTTTAAGTGACCCTGTTGAATCCAGAACTTTGTCCAGTCTAGTTCTATTTACCCCTATTCATTAAATGGTTAAGTAACCTTTTGGCATAAAAGGATACAGTTTGATGCACTGCTTTACACCAACACAGTCACTCATACATGCATGCAGTGATTTTTCACACAATTTATTTCAGTAAATTTCACTCAGGAGTCATTGGGCAATTCAAGGCTACATTAGAAGACACCTGTAAGAGTTAAACCAAAAAAAGCCTGTTATGCATGTACTGTGTGTTTGTGTGTATGTGCGTCTCCTTGTCTTGCCAACGTGTGATAGTTGTAAATGAGTATCACTGTAATACAAGCAGTGTCATTCATTTGTGATATTTTGCAAAAACATGTCTCACCATGGGGAAATACTAGCTTGCTTGGAAACAGGTGAGGGCTGGTGACACAAACGGCATTCGACCATTGAAAATCTTCCACAATAAACTGTCTGATCCATACAAGCATGGAAAAGTTGACATTAAAACAATGAAGATTTATATATATATATATATATATAAACATATACTTATACATACATATGTTTAATTGGATTTTTTTTTCTTATTTCCAGGTATCCTGCAAGGTACTTCTGCTCTTTTGCTGGCATTTGATGAGTCTGAAGTCCGTAAAATAATTAGAGTATGCAAGAATGTACTGGAATATTTAGCTATAACTGAAGTTGTAGATAAGATGGAGGATTTGGTTACCTATGTCAAGGTAAGTGGTAATTAACTATGACATGTGAATACATTTATGAGCTACATCATCTCTTGCACAGCTGATTTCTCATTACATAAAGAATGTTTACATAAGCTGGGACAAATTCCATTATTACCCTAATGTCATGACACTTGTATAGCTGTGCACCTGAAAGAGCACACCATATTTGCAGGCTCACTGTTAAGCTGTGTCTTCTCTGTTTTTGTTACAGCTACTACGATAGTGTTTACTCATCTGGCCTTGCTAGCCATATATCACGATCCTGTCTGAACTCACTTAATGCACCACTTACCTTCCTTCCTTCTTTATACTACATCGGCTATAGGTTACTCATTTCCCTCTTAAAATTTTCCCCTTGTATCGCAAAGCTGCAATGATTTAAATTAAGCACCAATTGTAACTGAACTCCTTCATATGCATCAAAATATCATGCCATAAAAAGCCTACAGGTATTTACTTCTCAGACTAACAACAGCAAAATCAAAAAGAACCCTTAAAACATGAAAATTCTTATAAGATTCATTTAATGATGTTATTGGACACTGTAAGCATCAATCTGAACATCACATTAGATTGAAAATCATTGTAGTTAATCCTTTCATAACATAAGCTATGGGGTTAATTCTTATTATGGATATTGAACTGTGGTAAGGACTCTTGATATATTGGACAATATTGTATATCATTATCATCACTTAATGTCCATGTTCCATAGTGGCATGAGTTGGGTGGTTTGGTAGAAAGCAATGAGTTTGAAAAGTGCATCATGCTCCATTGTCTGCTTAGGCATGGTTTCTATAGTTGGATGCCTTTCCTAAAGTATGTACTGGATGCTTTTTTCATGGCACCAGCACTAGTGAGGTTGTCATTCTACTTGCAAGACTAAGATTCCCCTTCACTGAGTGAGGCTACAATAGAGAGAGAGGTAACTTTATACTTTGGGATGAGGGGTTAACACGAGAGAGGACCCAAAGCAGAACAGGTATTTTGCTGTGGAGGAGCTACACAGTTACTCACAGAAGTAACTACTTCCAAAAGACAGGGTAGGAGTGGCTATGATGGAGGGGAAAGAGATAATGTATACTATTTCTATATTTAATCTGTTCTATTACACTATGCAGCTGATAAAATTAGCACAGTTAAGAACAAAAAAACAAAAAATTTAAACTCCCAAATTGACGTAGAATTGGTGTAGCAGATTCTCTGTGGTTGATTGGCAAACAATAGATGCATGATTTAAGTCCGCACTGTAAGGTTTGTCTCTGTTTTCTGTCTTATCTTCTTACTTGTAGTTGTTTGCTAGTACTTTATACTGAAAACCTTAGAGTTGATTTAACCAGCATTGAAAGATGATATAACGCTTATTTTCAGAATCTCAGTCCTGTGCTTACGAAAATCATCAAAGAAGTGGATGCCCGTGAGAAGGAACTGACACACCAAGTTCATCGTGATATGTTAATCCGTTCATTGGATCAGGTGAAGAATCTCACTCCTGTTCTCATCAGTGGAGTGAAGATATTCATTACTGCCAAAGAGACAGGTATGTTTTTAATAATTATCTAGGATTGTTTTTTTTAATTTCTGGAATAGCATCTTTTATAATGAAAAGTAAGATAATCTAGATGGAACAGCTTTGATCTTAAATCTCTGTAATCTGAGCTGGTGAGTGTCTAAACATCAGCTGACTATTTGCTTTTGAAAAGACTAATTATAATGTAACATGTATGAGAATTAATTAGTTATAAGGCATCTCATCTCTACTATTTTTATCTCTTCCCAGCTCCCATTCATTTTAAAATGTGAGTAGCCATATAACCCCTCTGACCCATTCCCTCGTACTTTAACCACTCATCCCCTAGCATAAAGCCACTTCTCACAGGGTTTGTAGTCTTGTAAACTGCATGGCAATTTCAACAAGTACTGGTGGTGTGAAAAAGCACTCAGCACATGCGGTAAAGTGGTTAGTGTTAGGAAGGACATCCAACCATAGAAACCACATCAAAGTAGATATTGGAGTATAACACAATCCTTGGACTTATCAGATCTTGTCAAAGCGTCCAACCCATGCCAGTATGGAACATGGATATTAAATAATGATGATATGGGTAATGATGATTGCAACATGTATAACAATTGTTTAATTATAATCCAACACATAATAATCTCCAGAAAGGGAACCTCTATCTCCTGTTCAATATCATCAACAAAAAAAAAAAAATTATTTACATTTGACGGATATTTGTCCTCATCTTGTTTGTTGTTAACACGTTTTGGCTGATATACCCCCCAGCCTTGTTCAGGTGTCTTGGGGAAATTTCGAACCTGGGTTCTCATTCTTAAGGTATTTTTCAATGTTGTTGTTCATGTCACTGCCTGGAATTGAACTCAGAATCTTGGGGTTAGTAGCCTTCACTCTTAACTGCTACGCCATATGCCCATGGGCAGTTATGGAGTGAATTTTAGGGATTATAAATCTAATATTTTCCTATCTTTCCTTAATACCAGTTCCCATATGCTGCTTATATCTGCACTCAGTCTGCTTAGGAGGTTGTTGTGTCCTAGCATATGTGCTGCTTCTTTTAGTTTTCGTATTTTCCGGTGGTGTTCTCTGTCTATTATTTTAACTTCATCCCACAGGGGAAGGTGGTCTCCATTTTTCAATACATGATCAGCTATACCTGATTTATCAATATCTCCTCATGTCACAGCTTTGCGATGTTCCTCTACCCTTATTTTGAGGGGGCGGCATGTTTTGCCTTTGTATAACCTACCACAGCTGCATGGGATGGAGTACATGCAGTTTTTGGTCATATTCTTTTCTATTGGTGGTTTTACCTGAAAGACATATTTGTGAAGTGTTGTATTGCTCTTGAATACTGTCCTGATGTTATATGGGCCGAATATCTTTTGTAGCTTTTTGGAGAGGCCTTTCACATAGGGTAGACAGACTGTAGGCAGTTTATTGGTTTCATCCTCTCCTTTCTTCATTATTAAAAAAAATATTTTGTAGCAAATTATATCATATGAAGGAAGATATTTCATTTGAACTTTCTGTCTTCAGGTTCTGGTTTTATCGAGGCTCAGAAGAACCGTGACTATGTGGTACAGAAGATGTCTGATGAAATCCATGAGATAATTCGGGTGTTGCAGCTCACAACCTATGATGAAGAAAACTGGGATGCTGATGATTTGACTGTGATGAAGAAAGCTCAGGTACTTATTGATTAAAAGCTAATTTCTCTAACATAGAGAAATTGTACTTCTCTTGAGTCACTAAGTCTTGATTTTGACTTGAAATTCAAAGTCATTTAGATTAACTCATCTGTCTCTGGTTCTTTGACAGAATTCCACTTGTTTTAAAGCATTTATATTTAAATGACAATCGTATTTAAATTTTTTAAATCATGATTTTATGTAAAGTCTTGTTAACTTTTTTGATACCAACATACCTAAGACCCCAGTTCTAGGATATAACCGTTTTAAATTATCTAAATTAAGACCTTTCTTCAAAATTTCATATTTTATTCCAAATAACAGTTTAACGAGTTATTTGACTAAATTCATCATTATTTTCCATTTTAATTGAAATAAGGGCAGTGTATTTCAATAGAAATATATTAACAAAGGGGTTAGTCTTCAACTAGTTTTCTTTGGTCCACCAGCCAAATGTTGATTGTAATGTAAATAGCTTGGAATGATCCTATGAAGGAGATGTGAATCAGGCATATTTATTGGTTTCATCCTCTCTTTTCTTCATATTTAGGCTATTTTAATGGAAGCTACTATAGTGTGGGTATAATGCCACTAGATTATCACAATGTAAACACTCATTCATCTGTGGCATTAGGAATATAGATCAAATATCGACAATGGTTTCATGCTGTTATGCTGTCAGCTACCTTTATGTAATGACTGTGGCCACATGACACTTTTAGTCACATGGCAAGTATTGATAAAAGATACTGCACTTTGTGTACAGAAATGCATTTTGTAGTCAGGTGATTCTTTACCTGATTATCAGATTTTAATAAAATATCATTAAATCAAGATAATAGGAAACTGACAAATGATTTAAAAAAAATTGTATTTGTATATTTTCTTTTATATCTTTCCTATTCATCAAATATAGTTTTATTAACTTTTTGATTTTATGCCTATGCTGGGCCTTGATCAGCTATAAACAACAATCGAGTTTCTCTTAAATAATACTCTATTGTTTTAATAAATAAAAACCATATTTGATAATGTAGTTCTGAATATAGTGTGTTAGGGTGGGAGAGGAATGGAGATGAATAGAATATGGTTGGAATGCTTATGCTCATAGGTCCTTTAGATCAAGAAGAACATGGATGTAAACAATAACAGTAATTTTTATTTGATTATTATGTTTGAAACTCTTTCAAGAATATTCTTCAGTCAGAAGATAAACCCTTCTACCTTAATGTTTTTAAAATTTAAATCGACATCTTTGTCTATATATCTAACCTTCTCTATAATGTCATCAGTTGATATGAAAATTATTTATTAATGGAAAACCTCTATAAATGGCTGATGATTGCTCAATGTACATCTAAGCACACACTTGTATAAGTATGGATACATACATGCAGATATATAGTCATGTACATGTATATATATATACTCCCACATCTACTGCCCCTTCCTACTTCCCACATGACCAATTTCTTGTCCACCATGCAGTCAATTTCCTGTCCACCACATGGTCAGTTTCATGTTCACCATGCAGTATTTTCCAACTAATTGTTGTTGCTGAAATACCAACATCAAGCTGCTATACTGCATGACCTTTCTTGACCAATCTCAGGTTAACGTCCAGTAGTAAACATTGACTCTCTTCTCTCAAACTCTCTTTCAGACCCCAATGGCTGAAGACTAGCCACATGCTTGAAACTCAGAGTACTAAGAAGTCTGAATCAAACTGGTTTGATCTATATATATATATCAATCATATACCATTCATATACATATTTGAATAGTTTGTATGTGTGTTGGTAAATGGTATGTATGCATGTTTGTATGTAGCCATACATGCATATATATATATATATATATGATTGGAGTACTTTTATACATTGAGAGGTTATGTAATAAAGTTGGTAGTACCATATTTAATACAGACATCATAAAAAAGCTAACTAGAAATAATTATACAGAGAGGGAAAAACTATATTAGTCAATGGCTAATATCATTTTAATTATTCCAGTAACTTCAAAAGACTTATTAGTTAAATAGATTGCTTTTGGGAAGGTTTAAGTGTCTTCAGCAAAGCACGGACTTTACTATACTTGCAGAAGTAATGATAAAAGAATCTACAAGTAGAAAGAATCTTTAAGTACAACACTTTATACAAACAGAAGTGAAAAATTAGCATATTGTCATGTATTGAACTCCTAATCAATATATAACAAATGCTGTAAATTTGTTTAAATAATTGAAAACTGCCAGTGACAGGGCATGCACGAGTTTTATGTGAACTTGTCTGTTTTTTTTCTTCTGTATATTGCAATCAAAATAAAGAGGGACACACAACTGATTCCATCACTACAGGATCGCAGTTGATGTTGTTACCCCTTCTCATGTTCTGCTGTTGGTTATGCTTCTGCTACAGCGAGATTGAAATTCACAGTTTATGGCTATTTGATCTTTGTTCCTATACCTGTGCTTATGAAATAAGAAAATTACAAAACTTGACACATAATTTAGAAACTGACTGAAAAAAAATTACTTCTGGGATGCCATCCTCATGGAAAACAATAGTCAAGTTGGTGCTTTCATAGTTTATCCAGTGATTTGTCATGGATTTTGTGAAAGTTTTCTCCTGCACAGTTGGATTCCATTTTTCTTATAACGGTTCAGCATTGCTGGATTTTTCTGCTTTTCTCAACTTCTCTTAGATTCACATTTGAAATCAGAGGAAACTAGTTACAGTCTGCATTGGCAACAACTATTTCATAGAATCCATAGAAGAGTTTACTCTTCATTGAGATGAGGAATAACGATTTTTATATCGGATTCAATTTTCATACTTTCACTCATCACAGCAAACAAACTTTATATAATGCTCACAAGAATTTTCCTGTAAGATTCTCTCATTCTTTCTTTGCATCATTTTTGTTTAGTCTAGATTGTGGATTAAAACATTGAGTGTTTAATCCAATACTTATAATCTTATTTTCTTTTCCCACCTTCCTCTTTTATCTCTTTTCTGAGGATATAGAAGGTAATAATATTAGATTAAATTTTGGGTGTTTTCCTTTTAAAACATCCTAAGGTTATTTCTCTTTCTTTCTATTCTTTTTAAATATATGATTTGCTTTCATATTTATGTTATCAGCTCTTCACTGAAGTTTTTAAAATTCTTTCAATCTTTTTTTTCTATGTTTATTCCTTTTGATAGAAATTTTATTTTATTCCTTTTTAAAGAAAAAATTCCTCTTAGGTGAGTTTGCGTGTGTGTTAATTTGAATAAGATCTCATATAGATTATCTCTGTCTGGAAGGGTGTTGTCTGATCTTTCAGTTTGGTGATACATACATACGCTCACCCATATATATATATAGGGTGTCTCATAAATGATAGGACACATTTTACTTATTATATATTATACACTTTTATCATCATTATCGGACACCACGTGTGTGTATACCCTTGTCAAGACATCACTTGGTGTTTGTAAATGTACATCATCATCATACAAACAAACTTGCTTGTTTCCAGTCTTCCATGAAAAATATGTCTAACTATGAGAAAATATTACCTTGCTTCAAAGCAGGTGAAAGTTGGTGACAGGAAGGGCATAGAAAATCTGCCTCAACAAATTCCATCTATGGAAAAATGAATGCTAAATGATGAGAACGACATGTGTGTGTTTGTGTGTGTGTTAATCTTCCGTCATTCTCCCCTCCTTTCTTTCTTCTTTGTAACTGTTCTGTTATATGACCTTTTATATCCTCTCTAAAGATTAATTTGTATGTTCATTTTCTTCTTTCACATCTGAATTGTTAATCCTTCCCATGCTCTTTTTATTCTATCTGTCAATCTTAAAATTTCATTTAACCCTTTAGAATTCAAACTAACCATATCTGGCCTAAATATTCTACCAGTTTTATGTTAAAACTAGCCAGATCTGGCCTCTCACACCTATCCTACATTGTCATTCTAAAATTAAGCAGTCACAGCATGAAACTCTTGCAGCTAAGCATTACATTTGAGAGAGTTATCTGAATGCTAAAGGGTTAAACTTGAAGTAAATATCCCCCCTACCACAAAGGAAAACCCCATATCCTCCCAGAACAAAAAAGGATGAAAAAATATCTTCCACTAAACAATATTTGTGTCTTATTCAATAATTACATTTTCTCATTTCTTTCATATCTGTTTTTCAGTCAGCAATTGAAGGAAAACTGAAGCAAGCTAGTGATTGGCTACAAGACCCAGCAGCTTTGGTTGGCAGCGCAGGTAAAATTCTTTAAATTTACTATGGTTGTTAATTCATTTCTTTCTACTACTGTTGTTGTTATTTGTGATCTTTCTCCAGCATGGGTTTTTCAAGGGAGCTGCTGGCTACATGTTTACTCAACCTGCCTGAAATAAGAAGTATAACTCCCTCAAATAAGAAGTATAACTCCCTCAAATAAGAAGTATAACTCCCTCAAATCTTAAGTAAAGGAAGGAAGGGATATATTGAGTAATCATCATCATCATTGTTCGGCCGTGGTCGAGACAATGGAATTTACCATGCTACGCCAGACTTCAAGGTCCATCATAGCATTACGGAAGTCCTGTTGCTGGATGCCTGTATCCCTGGAGATTACATCAGGGTAGGAGAGTGTGCGCCCTCTGGCATCGCGAGTAGATGGCTTCCAGAGGAGAAGAGTAGAAATTGCCTCGTTTTCAGCTCTACAACAATGTTGTTTACTGCCTGAAAGAAAAAAATTGTTGGGTGGGTTATGGTTGGATTGTTTTTAACCATATTTTTACTTGATAAAGGCTGACTTAGTGCCAAACAATAGCCGCAACTTGTGTCAGGTTTTAAGCCCCTTACTGCAAATCAGTGAAACACTTGTGTATTAAACAGTGTTCCTACTGACTATTTTATGTTATATGGCAATTTATGAGCTATAGTATCATTAGTTACTGATTCACTGTATTTCTGACTTCAAGATTTACAATGAAGCATTTATAGTTCTGTAAGTCAGCGAATTTAAGCTGAAGAGCATTTTTCATCTGTTTTTTTTCTATGCTGACATGGGTTGGAAGAGACTTGTTGAGGTAATATTATATAGTTGAGTACTCCAGATCCTGACTCATAACATTATCTTTTTCCAAGTCAAATAAGATACTCTCTAATGTGTGTGTGTGTGTGTATATACACTCACACACACATGTACATATACATGTAAATACACACACATGTGTATATACAATGGTCTCCCACAGTTTCTGGTCTTTCCAAATATTAGTGAGCTCAAGACTATGACAGAGACACTCGCCCAAAATGTTACACTGTGGGATCAAAACCAAAACTACACAGTGTACAACCATATGATTCTGGGTTTGGTCTTCTTAACCACACAACCATACCTATGCACAGTGATAGTAAGGGATGGAAGTGTTAGTATTACCAATGTTTTGAGCCTCTTTCTACCATTGCTACTAGGAGTTGGCACTACGAGAAGAAAGAACTAAAGAGCTAAAGTATTACTATTGTTGGTATTGTTTGTAATACTTTATTTTCGTTTCATAAGTATTTAATTAATTAATTTTTTTTGTTATTTACTTCAGGTGACAAAGCCCTCCATCAAATTTTAGAAGATGCTCGGAAAATTGCTGAGAGGTGTGCTGATCCTGCTGAGAGAGATGCCATCATACGGAATGTGGGAGATATTGAATCCATGGCAAATAGTTTGGCTGAACTTAGGCAGCAAGGAAAAGTAAGGGAGTCGAATTTAAATTCTGAGTTGATATTTTGATTTTGTTGTTGATAGTTGTGATGGATGGCTGATGTTGTAGAGTGTCAGGGAAAAGGATTTACAGTATTTTGGTATGTCCCTTTACATTCCCCACTTAAATCTTTCTTGGATCAAATTTATTGTTCATTCTTCTCCCACCCCCAGGGTTGATAAAGTAAGTACCACTAAAATACATAAAATACAGGTGAGGATTCACGTTCAAAACATCTGGCCTCACTGCAATATAACAGTTGTATGCCAGACTGATGGTGGTCTGGTAGGCTGAATAGAAGTTTAATGAACTGAATGGTGGTGTGCTGCATTAAATGTCTTTACATTTTGTTTTAAGTTTTTCCTGGGATTGGCTTCTTGCATCATAACTTTAGTAAACTAAGTATCATTACAATTCTATATTGCTGAGATGAGGAATTGATATGTATACTGTTTGGACAATCAAGATGATGTCACCAGTCCAACTAATATAAACAGGATACATAAGTAACATTAATATGGCACCGAGTTCTCAGTTGACTCTGTTGCAAATATTCTGACTGGGAGAAGCCTGAAGATAACTTTCTATCTTCTTTCCATTAGCCTCTGAGGTTTTGAAAAAGGATCATGCATACTGCCTGCCAGCATGGAAAATGGACGTTAAAGGATGATATATATATATACACACACACACACATATATATGTGGCTGTGTGGTTGAGAAGTTTGTTTCTCAACCATGTAGTTTTGGTTTCAGTCCCATTGTTTGACATATTGGGCAAGCATCTTCTATGAACCCAGGATGACCAAAGCCATGTGAGTGGAATTGCTAGATGGAAACTGAAAGAAATCCATCCTAAATATTTATATGTACTTGTGTGAGTTCTATCATCCACTTTTTTAAACACCTTCCATTCAGTCTATCTATCTTTCTGTCTATATATCTTTGAATAGACTGTAGTAACTATTGTTAGTGCAGTCACATCTGTGAATTACCGTAATGCTATGCAGTTCTATATTCCTTTGCCAACAAATGTACCACCTCATACATTTAAATAATAATAATGAGCTAATTGTATATAGTGCTGAGGTGCACTACATCTCATTAGAAAAGGTAAGAAAATGGGGTAGAAAGCAACCATAAGCCCAATAAAGACAGCTAGAAGTACATGCACAGTACACAGGATAAAACAGAGAGAGAGAGAGACCATTAAAAGAGCCACAAAGAAGAAAAGTTGCATAAGCATATCAGGAATTGTGTTGGCAAATTTTGGAAAGCGTGGAATTTTTGCAGGATGCAATGCCCTGACAGCTAATGACTGACACAGTTTAATTTATGCTTCAAGAATTCTGAACTTGAAGAAAATGCTTCCAAAAATCATGCTACACTGTTTTTTGATTCTATAAGCATGATCCATGAGTGATAAAGGAACTGAATTTTAAAAGGCTGCTGAAGTTGTTGGGAAGATGGTGAATAATCTTGTGACCTCCTACCAAGTAGCTACTAGATGTGAAAACTCTAGTGTGTTGATTCCTAGAGAAGCATGACTTTCAAGATATGGGTGGCCGACCGGAAGGTATTTGTCTGGTTGTGTGTCTCTTGACAGTTTCCAGCAGACTAATATTCTGAATAAAATGCATTTTCCAGACTGTTTTCATCATGTGTATAATGAAGGCAAAAACCACATTCAGGTCAGGAGTAAAACATTCTCAGAGTTGTTTCCCTTACTTACCCCGTCCCCCAGTGCAAATATTGAGTGAAAATAATATTAGTCAATAATAATGATATTTACTGTCTATTTTTCTTTACCACATTTTGATAAAATTTTTTATGCTCCCTGATTTGAGTATATTAACACTAACTTAACCGTTATTTCACTTATTAGTCTATCTATTTCTCTTTGCATCCATTTATTCGTCTCTTTTTCTTTTGCCTTCCTTCTTTCCTTTGTGTGTGTGTTACACATACACATACATATGTATCTGTCCATTATCTGTGCATTTACATGTCAGTCTATTGCTCTGTGCAGCTATAGTTCTGTCTGTTCACCTCTCTGTCTTGTCCCACTATCTGTTTCCTATTTTTTTTCTCCCTGTCCACCTTTCTGTTCCTCAGACAATCATACTCAGTTAAAAATATTATTATTAATTATTGCAAGCTGGCAGAATGTTAGTACACCGGGCAAAACACTTAGTGGTATTTCATCTGTCCTTATGTCCTGAGTTCGAATTCTGTTGAGGTCAGCTTTGCCTTTCATCTTTTCGGGGTTGATGAAATAAGTACCAGTTGAATACTGGGGTCGATGTTATTGATTTACCACCTCCCGCAAAATTCAGAAAGGATTATTATTATTATTATTATTATTATTATTGTTATTATTAAAAAGGCAGTGAGCTGGCAGAATCATTAGCACACTGGGCGAAATGCTTAGCGGTATTTTGTTTGCCCCTATGTTCTGAGTTCAAATTCCGCCAAGGTTGACTTTGCCTTTCATCCTTTCGGCGTCAATTAAATAAGTACAAGTCACACACTGGAGTCGATGTAACTGACTTACCCCCTCCTCCCAAATTTCAGGCCTTGAGCTTATAGTAGAAAGGATTATTATTATTATTATTATTGCAAGCTGGCAGAATCCTTAGCATGTGGACAAAATGCTTAGTAACTTTTTATCTGTCATAATGTTCTGAGTTCAAATGTTGTTGAGGTTGACATTGCCTTTCATCATCTTGGGGTTGATAAAATAAGTATCAGTCAAGTGCTAGGGTTGTTATAATTGATTAGCCCCCTCCCTCTAAATTTCAGGCCTTGTCACTATAGTAGAAAGGACTATTGTTATTATTGACTGAATCAGAAGGGTATCTAGTCCTGTCCATTTACATTGTGAATTCAAACCTAGCCAATGTCAATTTAGTCTTTCATTTTACCAGGAGTGAGGAGGTGTTAGTAAAATAGGTACCAGTTGAGTAATAGAGCTGACCTCCCCCAAAGTTTTATATATATATATATATATAATATATATATATATATATGTGTGTGTGTGGGTATATATATATATATAAAATCAATTTTATAATCATTATTAAAAATTTAATTTACATATTGTTATAAATTTTTCAGGGTAGCAGTCCACAGGCCATGGCTTTAGCCAGAGAAATCCAGAATAAACTTGGCAGTTTGCAGCAGTTAACCCAGATGGGAATTGTTAACACAGAACGTAGTGGGATCCGTAAACCTGCTCCTACAGTATCTGGCAAGGTAGAACAAGCCCAGAGGTGGTTAGCTAATCCAGGACTTGATGATAAAGGACTTGGTAAGGACATGTTTTTACTTATTTTATTCAATTTGATGTGCAACACTAACATTAACCTAATATATTTATTGTAAGGGCTGCTATTTAGTTAAATTGGACATACTTAATATTGTTGGCTTTGGTAACTTGGAAACTCTCATTGAATCAGGTGGCTTAGCTCCAGGTTATCTTAAGTTCCATTTTTTTCATCAACCTTATAGGAATATGTTTGTCACTATTAGTATTATTAATGCTGAGAGTAAAGCAACAATACTCTGTGGTATGTGTCTCTACGGTGTAAGTTCAAGTCCCTTGATATCAACCTTGCCTTTCATCTTTTAGGAATCAAAATAAATTTCCTCTCAAGCACTGTGGTCAATGGTATTGGTTTATTCATTCCCTTCTTCTCTCAAAATTGTTGGCTTTGTGCCTAAATCAGAAACACTTATTAATACAGAAAGAAAGATGGTGGAGTTTCGAAATGTTGGACTCAATAGCTAAATATATTTCATTCTGTCCCCTTAAGTTTAACTATCATTGGGATGTATTTGAGCTTTCATCTTTCTCAGTTACCCTAGGTCAGTAAATAATCATTAATCATACTAGTTATAAACTGGTGTTGATTGAATTGTCTGTAGCTCTCATTTATAAATGTATGGCTTTGGTATCATTATTGATGCTAACCACATTTTCATTGAAATGCTTCTGTTTTCAATTAATATTAAAAATAATGAGCAATTTAATAAACTAACTTTGTCATTATTAACCTGAAGTTTGGAACATAAGTTAACATGAAATTTTGATAGATTTAAAATTTAGATCACTTTAATACAGGAAGTTTTTATCATAGATCTAAGGATAGCCTTAGGTGTTTGGTATCAAGAAGATTAACCATTTTGGTACAAAACTTTAAAATTTATTGTTTTATCTTCAGTTTATTTTAATTTGTTTTTAACTATTTTTTTATACTGCTTTAAGTCTCAAGCTCTTTAATTTTCTTTCCCTTTCTGTAAGGCCTGAGTCACATTGTTTTATGCCTGAGTAACAATTTGCTTATGGTTTTATGTTATTTATTTTCACTTTGTGTTATCCAGGTGAACAAGCTACACGCATGGTTGTTGCTGACGGGCGCAAAGTGGCAGAATCCTTGACTGGACCACAAAGAGCAGAGCTCCTTCGTCTTTGTGATGAGACTGAAATATTAACCAATCAGTTGGCAGATATGATCCGAAGGGGACAGGTAATGATATGATCTGGAAATCTTGCCTTTAATATTTTTATAATATTCTTCTGTGTGTTCTTCTTCGTTTTTTTTTTTTAATCTCTATGACAATCATTTAACTAATCTACCACCCTAAGCCTACTTTGGGTAGTTGAAATAATCTGTAGCTTGAGTGCCGTTTATGGAATCCATTCTGTTGCAATCATTCAGGGCAGAGATCTCCGGTCTGGAGATAACTTAATTGTGACTCTATATCTATGTTAGAAATCATTATTAGCTTTGTCAGGGTAGTGGATTAGCTGAATCATTAGAATATTGTAAAAAATGGCTTGTGGTATTTCTTTTGGTTCCTTGTGTATTGATTCAAATCATGCTGAGGTCACCTTTGCCTTGCAGTTGATAAAAGGAAATACATACCAAGTACTGGGATCAGTGTTATCAATTAACACCCTCTTCTTTAAAGAATTGCTGTCCTTGTACCTAAATTAGAAACCATTATGCCATTATTAGCAAATTGATAAAAAAATGGGTTCTTTTGGGGTTTCACATTTCATAAAAATTATGTTAAATTCTTTCTGGCCTTAGGCTACTTTTCTGGAAGATAAAAAAAGCAACGTCAAACAGATAAAAATACTAGTTGTAATCAGATTTAAATTCAATTTTCACATATTTTTGTATGTTTTTTGTTTTCAACTTAAAAAAAAATTGACATTACTAATATTTATTTATTTTAATCAATCAGGGTAATACTCCCCAAGCTCAAGCATGTGCACGCCACTTATCTGAGAAGTTACATGCTCTGAAGAACAAAATTGGTGAAGGCCTTGTTAATCAGGTATTGTCAGTTATTTATTTATATAAAAAATACAATTGTTAAGCTTATCATCATCCTACCTGTAATCACAAAAACTAAATATTAATTTAAACTTTATCTCCAATTAATTTAAACTCATCTCCAACACAATCCTTAGAATTTATTTCTAAAACCAAATGGAATATTTCAAAACACTGATATCAAAATAAATGTCATATATTTGAAAGTAATAATGTTAAGTACAATAATATTATCTGAATGTAATAACATCAAGTTGCTGGAGCATGGAACAAACTACCTGCATCAGTTGTTAGTCGCCCTCCATATGCATGCACACATATATACCATGACTCATACACTGTTCACTTTCCTGACTTTTGTACATAATTCTATGTACTGTACATGCACCTTTGATAAGTTGTAGTGCACCTGAGCACTATACACAATAATTTCATTATTATTATTATTATTATTTTATATATATATATATATATATATAAAGGTAACAACATCACATGGTAATCTGCCCCTTCTATGACAGTGCCTCCTTCAAGAAAAGCAGTGCACCCTTCTAAATAATGTTATTATGCCCTTTTCTCCTGGAATTGTATTCCCTTCTGACCTTGTACCCTCCCTTTGAAAAATTCCTGGGACCATGCCTGCATACCATAGCTTTCAGACATTTTACCAATGAATTGGTTAATAGTAATAATTTAATATTTTCTTTTTGCTTTATTACAACAGGTGGCAGAGGACTTCATTGATATGACCACCCCTCTGAAGCAGTTGAGTGATGCTGCAATTGTTCCTCTTGGTAAGTTCTAAGAATAGCTGTTGAATCTTTCTGTGTGTGTGTGGGGTATTTCAACTGGTCAGTGAATGCTTGGTATAATGGCTTGCATTTTGATAAGAACTGCTATAGTTGTCTCAGGAGGGGTACAAATCAGAACTGTATCTCATCTATGCTAATTTTCATCCCAATTAGTTGTTATATAATCCTTTGTTATTAGGTTTGCTGTGTGTTTAAGAAACTTGCTTCCCACCCATGTGGTATTGCATTCAGTTCTACTGTGCTGCACCTGAACAAGTGTCTTCTGCTATTGCTCTGGGCCAACAAAAGTTTTGTGAGAAGACTTGGTAGATGGAAATTGAAAAAAAACAGCCTCTCTAGAATTGGGAATAATTTCAATAAATCGGGAATATATCTTGTGTGGTATTTAATATACTCACATTTCTCTTTGCTATATTTTCTACTGAGTTATTTCTCTGAGATCATTTTCCTTATATATATATATATATATATATATATAGTTAAAAAGTAAAAGTGGAAACAACACAAAAGCATGTTTAAAAATATTAAAAAATTTTTTACTTTCATTGACTTTTATAAAAATCACTTAATCTTTAAACATACTTTCGTGTTGTTTTCATTTTAACTTTTTAACTATAACCTTTGATTTGTATCGATTGTTAACCCCCTCTCAACAATATGTGTGTGTGTGTATATATATATATATATATATATAATATATAATATGAATATCTTGATTCGGAATTGATGCATGCAATAGCTTATTCCGTCTTTTACAAGAAGAAATATCTTAGAGATGTTGTTCCTGGTTTATAAAGTATGTCAGACAGTAATAATATCTTGTGAAACATTTGAATTCGTCACTGCCAAGTGATAAATCATACATCAGTGTATAGTTTAGTGGTTAGGGTGTTCGGTTCATGACAGTAAGGTCTTGAGATTGATTCCCAGTGACACATTGTGTCCTTGAGCAAGGCACTTAATTTCTCATTGCTCCAGTCTGCATAGCTGGCAAAAACGTGTGTGTGACAGATATATATTCCATCACTCCTTGCATGCATGTATATGGGTGGGAGTCTGTTTGTGTCTCCTTGCTTTTATATAACATGATGTTTGTAAATGGGTATCACTGTCATACAAGCGGTGTGGTTGTTTTCCAATCTTCAATCAAAACATGTTTGACTATAGGAAATATTACCATGCTTAGAAATCGGTGGTGGTGGGTCACATGAAGGGCATCAAGCTATTGAGGATCTCTCAAAACATTCTATCTGATCCATGTAAAGATGGAAAAGTGGGTGTTAAAACAATGATGATGATATTAGTATGCTGTCATGTTGCCTAACTGAAACTTCAATTTATCTAATATTCTGGATTAAATAATTAATATAATAATATCAATTTTTAACTTGGATTCTCATCAATATGTTTCTAGGGGTCCCTGGCCGAGAACAAAAATTTGAAGAAAAGTCACGTAACTTTTTAAGTCAGTCAGCAAAACTTGCTGAAACTGCCAACATGGTGGCAACTGCTGGTGGCTGTGCAAACAAGAAAACTGTTGAGGCTATTTTTAGTACTTCTGCTCAGGTAAGACATTTTTTTTATTCATGAAAAAAGCACCCTGCTGGTACCACATAAAAAGCATCCATGCTGGTGCCATATACAAAGCACCTGTGCTGGTGCCATGTAAAAATCACCCATGCTGGTGTGACGTAAAAAAGCACCCAGTACATTCATAATGTGGTTGGCATTAGGAAGGGCTTCTGGTTGTGGAAACCCTGCCAAAACAGGAGCCTGGTGCAGCTCTCCAGCTTGCCAGCTCCTGTCAAACTGTCCAACCTATGCCAGCATGGGAAAAGGGATGTTCAATGATGATTATGAGGATTCTCATTATGCTAAAGTATTTTGGAACAACTTAGGGTAAATTAAAAATCCCTTATTTGCTTTGTGTATAGTGGAATCTGGATGGATTTTTTGTATATATTTTTAATACATTTAGGCAGGTTCAGACTCAAAACATGCTGGTGGATGTTGGGTACTTCATAGGAGAATAACATCTCTCTTTTATGACAATAGTGTGTTAATGCACTTGGCTCATTGGCACATGAGATTCTGCGGCACCAGTGTTTCAACATGGACTTCCAAATATCTGGAGACAGTTATACTTGAAACAATGTGTTTTAAAAATCATTTGTTATAGTTGAAGTTTATTGAAACTTTAGAAATTGTTTTCAAAGATTTTTTTACACTACGTTTTCCATTTTCCTTGGTTTAGCCACTGACTGTCTTCAGATGTCCTCTTCATACCTGTGTACTTTATTTCTAATGTAGGTTAACATCAATATTTTAATGAATACACCACCATTGCATAGCATCTATTTTAGTGCAGATCTCATCCATGAAATATATGTTCAGTATGTGACTCTATATTGTTTATTACAGGCCAATGACTTGTCTCCTCAAGTTGTAAATGCTGCCAAAATAGTTTTGATCAATCCTACTAACCAAGCTGCTGTTGACCACTTTGATCTTCTGAAGAAACAGTGGACTGAGAACATGGAGCGTCTACGGACATTGGTCGATGAGGCCACTGATACAGAAGCTTTTATTCTTGCCACTGGTCAGTTAAAGACTTTCATCTAATGTGTTCATATTACATGCCGTTTCTGTGTTCAAGTGAAGATTTACCTATTTTTTTTTGTATTGAAAATACACATATTCATTATTTGATCTTCATCATTACTTTAAAGTTTGGTTTTTATGCAGATAGGAACTGGATATGTTTGCAGTATTGCTGTTTTACCTCAATGTTTCAACTTGTTAATGTTTACACACACACACACACACGCACACACATACATACATAAGGGTGTATGTAAATGAATGACAACACTTGTATGAAGGTGACACACTCACATATGTGTGTATGTGTGTGGCATTTGATATTGTTTCTGGTTACATTTTTTTTTATGAGGTGGTGGCTGAAATTATTGTGATTAGATATACTCACTACAATGAAGTCAGTGACTCTAATACTAGATTATCATATTACAAAGCTTTGAGCACTCACTTATCCTACTTTGGCTTAATCCTCTACACTTCATTGAAACATTATCCCTGTTCCTTTTTAAAATGCTATTTCTAAAATTAGTCACATGACATGTTTGAGATATGGCCAAGTTTAATATGACATAAAGTATGCATGTGCACATGTGTGTGCCCCCACTTGTGAAATTAGTTGTGCTAAGTTTTTGAGCCCATAGTCCATACTTCAGCTTTGCTGAGACCCTATGAAGCTCATGTTCTATTCACATCAACCTCCATAGGATGGTTCTACTGCTATGCACAACCATTCTAGGTTACATCTAAAAGAAAGCCTTTCAGCTAATTAATAAATATACACTCATCAACGTACTTCAACCATAAGCTCACAGAGATGTTATTTCCTATCTCTATGTCTTCAATTTCTACCCTAACAGCCTGTGCTTCTCTGAAATAACTAATTGAATACCCAGGATCACTGTCTTTCACTGTCCCATCACCGCTATTATCCCATCCTCTTCTCTCTTCTCCTGTCTCTCATCTCCCTTCCTAATCCTTCCTCTCCAGAATCATAACCCTTCAGAATCTCCTATGCCCCCACTTTGCATTTTTCATGCAGACATTGACTTCCAGATATTCAAACCAGATACTGGCTGCATCATTACCACCAAATCTTCTTTTGCTTGCTTTAACTAAATTATTAAAGGGAAAAGTTTTCAAATATTGTTGGTTAAGTATGGCTACTGTTTTTTTTTAAATGGTAAGCTCATCCATTTGATAAATAGAGATCAATAAAAAGAGCACCTGACTAAATACTGGGGTCAATAAGGGGGTCACTAAAATCTTTGAAGGTGTTCCCCAGCTTGGCCAAAATCCAATGACTGAGACCAGTAAAAGAACAGAAGAATCTTAATTTGGAAATGTAGAATAAATATTTTAGCAATGTTTGGAGATCATCATTTAGCTACCACAATAAAACTGTTTTTAATGATTTAGCTAGCACAATAACAATTGTGCTGGTTACACACACACACACACACAATGCCTACATGCTGTTATTTAAATATTTTCTCTTCTTTTCCAGAACAAGGAATTCAGAAAGACAAAGAAAAGGTTGAAGAAGGAATTCGAACCATCAATCCTCCAATAATCGTTACTAATGCTTCCAATATTGCTCGGCGTGCAAACCGTGTACTGCAAGTTGCTCAACAAGAAGCAGAGAACAGTGAAGATCCACAGTTTGTGGAAAAAGTTAATTCTGCTTCTGATGTCCTGAAATCTAGTACGTTCAAATTAGCATTTTGATTACTCTTTCAAATGTAATGCTTATTTAGTCACATTATTTTGAATTAATCATGCATTATCTTGTAGCTTTGAGATTTCAATGATGTAATTGTTTATTTTTAGAATGATATTGTAGGGTATGTATAAGATGTCAGATCTGACCATATTGAACATAAAACAGGTAGAATATTTTGGCTGGATATGGCTGGTTTAAAGGGATGTCCTTTACTTTTCATTTTCTTTCTCAATACCAATATTGTTTGTTTCTTAAACTTATATAATCATGAGAAATTGAAGAGAATAGCTGTGATCGATACTGGTATTTTAGATATTTCTTCTCTCCATGATGTACCAAATAACTGAAATTTACTTAGCTTTTTTATGACAAAGTTTTTAATGTTTGGTTGCCTGTAAAATTTACAATCTTTGTACATAACATTTAATAATAACGCTATCACATTACCAAAGATTTGATTGTTGTATTCAGTTGTACTGTGTGCCACACTAGAATATTTATCCTCACCGTGCACACACATACCACTTTTAATTGCTGTCAGGCTTTATTGGGTAAAACAAAAACCCAACTTTTTTTTAATGAAGAAACTGCAAATTTCAGTTTTACTCAGGGCCTCAGTTTTCTTTTTAGAACAACTCGACAAAAAATTTCTCACTCATGCCTTTTTATTGTTATTGTAAGTGTCCTTGCTTGAGCAGAACTTATAGTTGACTGAAGGAAGCTTTCAATTTTTACATATAGCTATAGTTACTCAATATATATATATATATATATATATATATATATATATATATACACACACACACACACACATACATATACATATATATATATCATCCATCACCCTCTTGCACTGTCTTATATTCCTTCCCAACACTACAAACTCAATACCACTATAAAATGGTCAAAACTTTTCACACAGGAACTTAGTTTGATTTGAAAACCCCACTAGAATGGGAGAAAGCACTAATACATGATCTAAGTTATATGATGTATAAAAAATGTAATATACAAATAAATATCTGTAAATATAAACCATCCGATTTCCTGAGTACCTCATTTCTTCTAATATATATATATATATATATATATATATATATATACATGCATATTTATTATATACATACATATACATATATATAAATAAATATATATAACTAATGATGATGATGATATATATAAACATATATACATACACACACACACATATATATATATAAAGTTAATCCAAACATGAAAACACAATGAGAAAACACAACAACGCTAGGACATGGAACAAATATAGTATTATTGGATGCTCAGGAAGGAAGGGAAGAAGGAGGGTTTAACGTTTTGAGCGGAGCTCTTCGTCAGAAACATAGGAAAAGGAAAGATCCAGAGAAGGGAAGACGATATACATACATTAAATATTCATAGCTACAATTGTTGCTGATTGCATCTGAAATTTGATAATAATAACAATAATATTTTGGTGTGTATCAGCACAGACTCTGTATATTTACCAGTGTTTAAAACTAATATTTAAGAATCTTTAAATAAAAGTGTTATTGTTGCTGAGGTTAATAGACCAGTTACTTAAGACTTCAGACCTGAATGGTAAAATGAATGTTTCAAAATCAATCCTCGATCAAGGTTAGGAGTATTATTTGATACCATATTATATATGATGGCATCATAGTGAACCAAGTCTGTGACCTAAGGTTGATTCTTAATTGTGGCTATTTTATGTATTCTGCTAATGTCTTTTGAAAAGGCATAGATATTCCAATTCCTATTTCCCCAACTCTAAGGCCTGATCACTTTGAGAGATACCTATGATAGTGTGCTTGGAATGTATAAATATTTAAATCCTTATTTTATGAGTTGTATGTGAGTATGTGATGAAATCTTAGTCCAAGTTCTCTTTGTTGCTTTCCATGCACTTTAAAAAAATTTTTGGTTGAAATTGAGATGTTTTCATGAATAGAAATGAATGAGATTGCTTATTATTATGAAGTAGGTCTAAATTAGAAAATAGAATTTAAGTCCATTATAAAAGGTAAATGTTTGCAAAAAACCTTTGTGTAATGCAGATGAGGTGATGTCAATGAATGGAAGCCAGAAGAAAAGATATTCTATTGCTTTACATACCCTCAAAATTGCTGGCTTTGTGCCAAAAATTTAGAAAGAATTATTGTTATTGTTTTTGGTCTAGATTATTCAGTTCTGATTGTGATTTTTGAAAACATCTCAAATTGAGAATTTATGAATTTGAAGTTAACGATGTTATGTTTGTATAATTTGTGTTCCTTGATTGCATATTTTAATAGCAATTACCCCAATGGTACAGGAAGCGAAGTCAGTCTCTATCGACCCCAAAGATCAGGTCGCTGCAAACAACTGGCGCAAAGCAAACAATTCAGTATGTATCTCTCTTTCTCTCTTATTCTCTCCCTCCCCCTCTCTCTCATGTTGTTAGAGAGGAGATCCAATTTTTTAAGGGCTCAGAAATTTAGAATGAAGATTTTTCTCTGCCCCTTCTAACTTGTCTCCTCTTACAGTCTATCTCTTCCCACATGTATGTACTGTAGAATTGTAAAGTTAAAGAAGTATTATATAAAGGTAGACAGGTATGAGGACCCTCTCTGTCTCAACAGAATTATCTTTCATTGTCTCTCACCACTGATAATGGTAGATCATAACTGATAAACCTGAAAATAAGGAAGCTGTCACTAAAAACTCTTTTACAATAACGATTAAATCTGTATTCCTTGTTCTACACTCTGAATAAGGCCAACTTTGAAAGTTCACTCAAATGGTGTCAATGTTGTTATTTTTGTTGCTTACCTCTGTCTAGTTCAACCCTAAAAACACCGATTTATGATCAAGAGCATTCTAGCTTTGAGCATTTGTCTCTTTAGGGTATCAAGAACTATATTACCATATGTGTCCTTGTTTTTAGGGAAATTTGTAGCTGGTTGAGTAACTAGATAGATGGCACCTTGTTGGCTCTACTGGCATCAATGAGTAAGAAGTGAAAATTTTTGTCATTTACATTAACTCCCTATGCAATCTACCCTGTCACTTTTACACTCTCTACCTCCCTTTTTCCTCAATACCCCCTGCCTCTAATCCCTTCCTTTCCCCATGTTCCCTGCTCACTCTCCCAGGAGTTTTAGTAGCTACTCTACTATTATTTTACTTTCTCCACTATCACCCTATAATACCTATAAATCTGTTCCTCTCATTTTGTTTTATCCTTCCTCATCCCTTTGCCTATAATTATTGCTCATCCTGTATTCTCCTTCAGTTATAGGGATTGCTTTAGGCCCTTAACCTTGCAAGGTACAAGGTAATCAACAGTATTGGTGGTACTATGAGAAAAGCCTCCAGTATTCCCTGTAAAGTAGCTGATATTAGGAAAGGCATCTTTCCATAGAAACCATGCCAAAGTAGACATGGAACATGATGCAGTCCTGCAAACCATCCAATTATGTTGAGCCATCCAATCTATGCCAGCATGGGACATGGATGTTAAATGATGTTAATGATTTATCATTGAATCTTATTTGCATGAATTTATTTTCTTTTTGTTTCTCTTTTGTTTGTTACAGTTAATATCTGCAGTTGGCCAGGTGAGAAAATCTGTTATGGTAACACCAAAAGAGGACAACAGATACACTCAAGCCTTCCCACCCCCACCAGATATGTCTCAACTGAGTATCTCAGGTAAAAATATCTCAGAATATCAGATATGGGCAATATTATTTTCTGAAGTTTTAAACACCTTCTTTATTTGTATTACTGCTGGTTATAATGTCTTTGTATCTCTGATGCATATATTATTATTCCACACACATATAGTTGATGATACACTCTGTTTTCTGTTGCTGTAATTTTTTTTTTACATTTAAGCTCTTTTTATTTTGTTTTCTTTGTACACCTGATACCACTTTTTTGGTTTGCATTTTAATAGTTTACTCCGTAGAAGAATCTTTTCTACAATATCACATTTATATTTGTGCATGTAATATATCTTCTGTACCTCTATGGCATATATATATAAATATATGCATGTGTTTGTATGTATATATCGATACTATGTATATATTATGTGTATTTATGTGTATATAACTACTACATATATGTATTTTAAATGCTCATATCTGTGTTTGTATATGTACATAAGTGTGTGTGTGTGTTTGTAAGTGTACATATGTGTTTAAGTATGTCATGTATGTGTGTGTATATCTATATATCTATCTTTTTCTCTCTCTATATATATATATGTATATTATAATTGTATTCTGGTAGTCACATTGACCATTTAAATCTAACATCTGTTGCTATATTTATTTATATTAGTATTTTGTAACATAAATTTACATAATCACATCATTTCTATTTTTATAAATTCATTATTGCTGTCTATATTGTATGTTTGAACCCCAAACATTATAATGTATTACCTGGATTTTCTATCTTTTATAGGCATTACTTTTTTTTTTATTTCTGTGTTCACTTAAAAAATTTTTTTTATTATTTTTCTCCACAGCATTGCATGAATTGTTTTATCACGTATCTATAATATAATTCTCTAATTAAACAGATGGAAACAGAATAGTACTCACATATTAACATATATGTGTACATATGCATACATGTGTACATGCAGTTTTATATATCTGTTGGTAATACAATCATATTTTGGTAGCCACATAAACCAATTAAAACAACTATATGCTGCAATATTTAATTTTTATTATATTAGCATTTTGCAGTAAATATATCATCATTTCACATCCAGCTTCCATGCTGACATAGGTTCCTGATCTAATGCAAGTTTTTAACCACCAATTGTTAAAAGATGACAATGATGATATATTTGCAACCAAATGCTGTTCAAAGTTGATGATTACTCCATCATTATTCAGTTTCTCACCATAAAACGTCTTTCATGCAGCAAAAATATATTCATAGTAACAGACTGAATTATAACTTCTGAAGTATTGGTAGAAATTCTATAATCAATTGTGTCACTCATAGGAATAGGAGTATTGCTTCTATTAGTTTAGTAACAGAAGGTTCCGAATTTGAGTCTAGTCTGGAATAATAATAATAATAATAATAATGATAATAATAATAATATTAATAATGGTTCTGGGTTCAGTCCCACAGCATGACACCTTGGGCAAGTGTCTTCTACTATAGCCTCGGGCCAACCAAAGCCTTGTGAGTGGATTTGGTAGACGGAAACTGAAAGAAGCCCATTGTATATATATATGTATGTGTGTGTATATGTTTGTGTGTCTGTGTTTGTCCCTCCAACATTGCTTGATAACTGATGCTGGTGTGTTTTTGTCCCCGTAAGCTAGAGGTTCAGCAACAGAGACCGACAGAATAAGTACTAGGCTTACAAAGAATAAGGCCTGGGGTCAATTTGCTCGACTAAAGGTGGTTCTCCAGCATGGCCACAGTCCCATGACTGAAACAAGTAAAAGAATAATTAGAGCATAACAAACCAGACCTAGTGGTGGTGGGCAAGGTGCACCACATACTATATAATTGATATTGTGTGCCCCTTTGACCCACGATTAATCAAGAATGAAGGTGGAAGAATAGACATATACAATCCTCTTAAGTACAAAATAGCCCAGTTATGGAAAATGAAGAATGTGAAGATAGTGCAATGTATCAGGAGGCATCAAGAGGAATATAAAGGAAATCTGAATTGAGTGCCCAGTAGAACTGTTACAAAAGGCTTACCTCCTTGGCACCAGAATAATAAAGGAAGTATTAATTTGTTGAAAAGAACAGATAACATGGTACTGTTGGCTGCAGGTAACAAGCCTGGTGCACATGCAAGACTCCAGGATTTCCAACAAAACCTGAGTTAAAAAGAATAATAATGATAATAATAACAATAATAGTAATACATTTGATAATGGCCGGTGTTAACCCAGTTGAAATGTAGTATAGATATAAATATTAAAATATGTTTGTTTGTTTTTATTATTAAAGATGAAGTTAATGAGCCTACATGTCTGAAATCTCCACTTATCTACAAATTATTTGACCAATTTTTTTCTTTCTTTTTCCATTTCTTTTTTCTTTTTTTTTCTAATTCATTTCTGATTTTTAGAAAACATCATCAGCAGCAGCAATAACAAGTGCAACAATGTTATGAAATTTATTTTCTATTTGAGTTTATTTATTTTCATTTCAGATGCTACTTGTGTGTGTACATACATATATGTATGTGTTGTTTGCTTGTCTTTGTTGTACTTAATAATTTATGCTCAAGGCAGTGGATTGGCAGAATTGGTTGTGTCGAGCAAAATATTTGGTGGTATTTTGTGATAACTCTTAAGTCTCGAGTTCAAATCCCACCAGGGTTGAACTTTACCTTTCATCCTTCCATGGTTTAATAACATAAATACCAGTCTAGTAAGTACTGGGGTCAATGTAATTGACTATAGCCAACTCCTAAATTTAAGTCTTGTGTGCCTATGTTTCAAATTAATAATTAAGTTATGCTGGTGTCCCTTTATTCCAGTCCTTGTGTACCTATGTTTCAAATTAATAATTATGTTATGCTGGTGTCACTTTAGTTTGTTGTCTGTTTGTGTTTTAAATGTGAATGTGAATTAAATGTGAATTTAATTAACATGCAATATTTGGTTGTAAGTGACAATGTATTGTTGTTTGTGATTATCTTTTTTTTTTACATGATAAAAAGGAGTGGAGGAACACAGCTCCTCATCTCCTCCAACTAATTCAACTTTTTTAGTACTTAACTAGAATGTGAGTTAAACATATGGATAAGAAATGAGATTGAAACAACTTCATTCAAGAGCTATTCTCTGCTATTCCATTTTTGTGTGAGAGCAGGGTTCAGTCCTTAAACCCCAGACTATCAACTTGTTCATTAGTTATTTCTGTTTTCACTGACCAGCTAGACTGATTGACAGATAAACAATTGGTCCAACTTATCTAAAGCACACTCTGACCCAATCTTATTGGAAGTAGCAGGATGTCTATTGTAATTCTTGTCAGTGATACAAATACAAACGTCTGTGATAGTTATTTATTTTGAAGAATAGTCGTTGAGAGAATGGCTAAAATATTGAACTATTGCCCTTCAATCCCTTGAGTTTAAACACTACAGCCAACACTATTTTTGTCTCCTTGGAGAAAACAAACTCACTTTACTTTAGCATACACCAGCTGACCATAGATATTATATTCATATATTTATATATGAATGTGTGTGTGTGTTAGCTGGTGGCTTTGAGATTTTGACAGCATGATTATTTATTTTTAGAATGACATTCAAGGGTGTGATAGGCCAGATCTGGACATTTTTGAAGATGAAATGAGTAGAATATTTGGGTTGGATATGGCCAGTTTAAATGCTAAAGGGTTAATGTCAGCAGATTATTTAACTAATGCTAGTTTCTAGTTATATCTTCAAGCATAAGCATAAGAGCAGTTACCCTGGAGCCCCATGAGTCTAGAGGACCCAGTGTTAATCTATGTTTACTGGTGGTTGTGTAAGTTGGGACCTTCCAGTGTATTATTTTGCATGGAGGATATATAATGTTCCATATTAACATGTTAAATTTTACATGAAGTGAGCTGATAACTTTAGTCCACATGAAGAGAGCTGTATTTACCGTCATAAACTTTATAGAGGTTCACCATCAGTTTGATGATGTAGAAATTTAATATTGTTTGAGCTTTGATAAGATACTGAAACAGTTTTACACTTCTAAAGAGTTGATCCTTGAAATGCTACTGTATGAGGGAGAGATAGAAAAAAAGAAGAAACTGAACTAGCTGGGTTGAAAACAAAATTAAATTGAATGTCTGCCATTGTAAATAACAAAGAACTTTCCTGTCTGTCTTGTTGTCTCTTTTAGTTGGTTGCTCTCCTTCCATTTTGATCCTCCCACATTTTTTTCTTCCACCTTGCTTATTGTTATTGGTACTGCTCTAATACAACCTAACGTTTCTGTTCCCTTCAGCTAAGGGTGGCAGCCCTAAAGCTCCCCTGTCTCCACGCAGGGTTAGAGTGCCTGTTCAGATGGCACCTCCAACAACAACGCTCACCTTTCACAATAGCGCTTATGACCCACTTACACCACTTATCAACCAGCTGTCCAGTTGTGTCCCCACACCTCCAAGTGGTCCTTCCAGAGATGACTGTACATACATATATAATAGAGGTAGTAAACTAGTCAAGTGTTGTTTGCATGGAGTTTAAGCTCAGACACCAAATGTCTTTTTTTTCTCCCTTCTTTCAGTTGCACTCACTCCTCAAGTTCACTTGTCCACTAAGTTAATTCAAATTAGCAATTGTATTATCATTTTTATTATTATTACTACTAATACTACTACACATTAGGTATATTTTTGATTACTTTTTATGTAAATTATATCATATTATCATAGTTGTATCACAGAGGAAATTTTCCATGCCTAAATGCAAGTGTTTTTTTTTTACCTTGTTTATTCTACTTCAACAACATTTCAGATGAAGGAATCCCTAATCTTCATCCCATATTAAGTAGTAAGACATGTCGGGGATATCCGGGCAAGAGAGTTTGGAAATAGCTTGAGAATTTATTTACTTTCAAGTATGATGAGTCGCACAACTTATTGGATCATAGTCACTTTTGAGCAGATTGTCTTCATACAGCATATCTTATGAAACCCATAAATTATAGCTAATATAACTCACCAATACAAGCTACTAAATCACAGAATGATCTAGTTGAGTAACCTTTGGGATACCATGAAAAGACCAGTGAGAGCCATTTTCAAACAAAAGCCAAAGAGAATGAGGTGTAGGAGGTGAAACAAATCTTTCAAGATTGAGTTGAGGACTGTGGTGGAGGACTTGGGAGATATGAGCATAACTGGGCCTGGGAGCAAACTCACAACAGGACTTTCAGCGATGCTGGGTGGAGATCTTGTCATCCAGTCCAGTACTACATGGAGAGCAGGAGGGATTAAAAATAGGAAAAACTACTAATTTTAGAGTCTTCAAGCTATAAACTGTATTTACTTTTAGTAGATTGCTGAACTTGAGGAAACATGAATGTGTGATATTGTATCCAAGGAAGAAATCATTGCATATATTTATTTTGTTTTATGTGACTATGGACAAGTGAGCCAATAGTTTCCTAACTTCAGCTAAGTTTTGTTTCCCATGATGAATTTAAAAAAAAAATTTGTACTTAATATTTTTTTGAATGCATGTAGCATGGTGTTGAAAATGAGAAATTCCATAATTTTTTCTTTTATCATATTATTTCAGAAGTATGTTTAATTAATAACTCATTCTGTTTATGTAAAACGTTTATCTCTCATGATATTTCAATTGAGCAAGCCTTTTACAATAATTATTAATGCTTAATACATAGTAAAATAATAATAGTAGAATGTAAACATATATACAAACTCATGTACATGGACCTTATAGGGAAAGGTGCAAAGGCTAAGCGTACTGAAGTGTACTTTCAATATTCCTGGTAATATTTGTTCATTTTTAAGTATGATGACTCTCACAATCTATTGGGTCAGAGTCACCTCTGATTTTAATCTCCATGCAGCATATCTTATGATACACATAAACTATAGCCAATGTAGTCACTTGTCAACACAAGCTACCAAATCATGGAATGAGCCAGTTGAATAACCTACAGGATACCATCACTCTAGAATGGTAGAATATGCTCATTTATGTGGTACACATGTCCATGAACAGATCAGTGGTAGGCTGTTTCAAATGGAAGCAAGACAGGGAGTGCAGGAAGTGAAACAGATCTCTCAAGATAAGGTTAAGGACTGTGGAAGAAGACCTTGTTGGTATGGGTGTAACCTAGCCTGGAAGCAGGCTCATAACATGTAGAGTTTGCAACCATGCTGATAACTCTTGTCATTCAGCTGGTAATAATTAGTAGATTATTAATCAATTTCTGTTTATTTTCATGCCAATAAATAATTACTTATAGTCCTTTATTTGGCTAAAGACAGTCATGTATAGAGGACTTATAATAATTTGTAAATGAAACAAAAATCTTTTTGGGTACTCAAGCAATATTTTCAAAACCTGATTGTGGTTAACAGTAAAAGAAAAGAAAAAAAAAATTTAATATCCTTGTTGCATTTATATATTCTTAATTATGACAAGAATTTCAAGGGTGACAGGTTGCCTGTAAACTATAAGTTAGGTCTCTTGTCTCATGCATATATATATATATATATATATATATATTATATATATATATATATATAAACTTTTCTGTAATTATATTAATTGTATAACTTTTCTGTTTTCATTATTAATATCTGATATTTCACCTGTGTCTCTTCTTTCTTACTATTGTATATCAATCATCAAATCTGTTTTACAATGAATGACTCTGGCTAATATATTGAAACCCTTCTGCTTTGAGAAATATTTGAATGTTTCAGATACTGGTTTACTGATTTTGTTTGTTTTGCTTTCATTTCTTATCTATAAATATATATATATATACACACACATATACACACACACACAAACATGCACACAGATATGTATTTTATATATATTATACATTATACATATCTATATGTGTGTGTGTGTGCTTGTGTGTTACTTCACATTTATCTAATGCATATGTTTAAAGTACATATACACAATGACTAGAAGGCTATGATAATTCATATAAAAGATAGCATTTAATGATATAAATAACTCCTGGCTATCTCATCAAAAATTATAAGAAGACAATAATGTTTTATGCATATAAATGTATACAAAAAAAAAAGAAGAAAAAGAAAGATATTCCTTCTTTCTCTCTGTACAGAATTAAAAATATTACTATTTAATGTTAATTTATTTTAATTTAAAACAAGCTGGTCCACCAGTATTTTAAGTTAGAGCAATATCATTCTTTTTTCTTTCTTATATCCTGAACTATGCATTAGATAAAATTGAAAATATGCTGTTCTTGCAAATGGTATTAACACTTAAGCATATTTCAAAGTATTTTTAATACCATTTGCATCTACGATATAATGATTACTGCAGAATGGTTTGCATTCTTCATGTATTCATGTTTTCAATGTTTAAAATAACTTTCCTTGTGTGACAGGGTTTCAAACCCTCCCTACCTTTTTTCATTGAAAATTCATTAAATATTGATATTTCTCTTGTTTATTTCAAACAGTGTTTCTTCTTACATATCTATCTATCTATCTATCTATCTATCTATCTATCTATCTATCTATCTATCTATCTATCTATCTATCTATCTACATATCTACCTATCTATCTATCTATCTACATATCTACCTATCTATCTATCTATCTATCTATCAACCTACCTACTTATCTATCGATCAATCAATCGATAGATAGATAATTTAGATAGATAGATAGATAGATAGATAGATACACACACACACAACATAGATGAATGATAAATTCATACACATATGTTTATAGATACATACACACACACACGTATATCATCATCATTTAATGTCTGTGTTCTATGTTGGCATGGGTCAGGTGCTTTGACAGGATCTGACAAGGAGCCAGACTACATTGAGCTTCAATATCAGCTTTGGCATGGTTTCTATTGCTGGATGCTCTTCCTAATGTCAATCACTTTACAGTGTGTAGTGGGTGTTTTTTTGTAACACTGACACTAGTGGAGTTGCAAGACAAACAAAAAACACCCCCCACCTTCCTGCAACAGAGTAGGAATCAACAGCCAGCTTTGTGCCAGGTGTTGACAGGCTAAAGTATGATGCAGACACACATACACAAAACCAAGAAGCAATATATGGTATATTTATTCAGTGTGGATATATACTATTTGAATTTGTTAGGCCTAAGGATGGTGAATTTGATTAAAATCTTTTTCTCAAGATATCTTCTTCTGTGAGAGGGTTCATAAATACATACACACAGGCCCACATATATAATCATGTATAATTATTTACAATTATTTCTCATCTGATAATCATTTGAAACACTTCCTCTTCATTAAGGCATTTTATCATAAACATCCTTGCAAACAGGGTGGGAGGTGGCATTAGGAAGGGCATCTAGCCATAGAAAATTGTAATTAATCTTGTTGGATTTCTGCAAGCATGGAAAGGTAAACATCAAAGTGATGATGATGATGGTAATGATGATGCATTATGGAAGAGAGCGCAATGGTCTTGAAGGATCATTGTAAAATGTTCACTCACAAATTTTGTTTTGGTTGTACCATGTAGAAAGCACTGGTGCTGATGCCATGTAAAAATCACCCTGTACACTCTGTGGAGTGGTTGGTGTTAGGAAGGGCATCCAGCCATAGAAACCAAGTCAAAGCAAACTACGGAACTTGGTGTGGCCCCTGGCCTTGACAATTCCTGTCAAGCAACCCAACCCATGCCAGCGTGGAAAATGGATGTTAAATGTTGATGATGATGAGGGTATATATAGAAACCATGAACTAGATACGTGCTAGTGAGATATTTTTATAAATACAGTTATTTTTATATCTGCAACATACAATAATAATCAACCTGACCATAATCATATAATACAACTAAGATTTTACGCAAATAATTAATAATTATTTTACTATCATACATGGTT
Organism: Octopus sinensis; assembly: GCF_006345805.1. Taxonomy (NCBI): domain Eukaryota; kingdom Metazoa; phylum Mollusca; class Cephalopoda; order Octopoda; family Octopodidae; genus Octopus; species Octopus sinensis. Next base: position 91,939,727 of record NC_043003.1, read on the forward strand.
GATAATTTATGATATTGCTTCAAAGGTTAAAATTTTATATAAATTCTGTGATTTCTGTGGTTAAGAATGTAACTGCCTCACACAATACATTTTGACTGAAACTAATTTCCTCATGGCTGGAGGGAATTCATATGGATTATTCTGAATGGTTCCCTCTACAGCATAAATCTGCTGAAGTAAGCTGATCAGAACTGCTTAGCAAGAACAAACAACTGCAACTGCAAAAGAATAAATTGCCCTCTCACTGTATTTGAACTGTTACTCTGTACATTCTAAACTTTCTAGTGTAATACTCATAGATTATTAAATAGCATACCAATCATGATATGGAAGATCTTGATTTGCTTTTATTAAAGTATTTTTTCAAATATTATTAACTTCTATTTTGGTATGTGAATATTTTGTATGTTTTCAGGAACACTGGTACTTTTATTCTGCACTTGCTTCATACTCACAAATGAGTTCTTTTTTTCTTTTTTTTTTATCCTGTTTCCTTCCCTCTTATTTTGTATTCAATTCATTACTTTCAACTTACTAATTGTACTTAATTATTATTTATTTCATAATCATTTGTTTTTTGTTTTTTTTGTAACTATTTTCCAAATTATTTTTATAACTTAATAATGATAATATTAAAAGTAAAAAAGCAAACTGCACGATATCAATTAATTGCTAAGATTTTAATCTGAATCATATTAGGTATAATTAGTACAAAAGTAGAAAATTTAGACAGAAATGAGCAACAGACCTACTGACAAGGTATCTGCTACACATATTTTCCTTGTGTGCTGCTCTTTCTGTCCCAAATTTGTGTTTATAATGTCTAATGGTCAGCTGTGAAGTATATTAAAAATTTGATCTTTCTTTAAATAAAAATTATAGTAACTAAAATTTTGTATGTATGCTAAATATGAGCACAAATTTATATATTAATAACTGAAAGGCCAACGTGTACAAGCTACTGATCACTTCTGTTGATACAGACACCTGTAAGGTAGAGGTAGTAGAATAGTGCAGGAAAAAGAAGTCTGTAAATGCTAAGAGATAATCATGATAAGCATGGGAAAAAGGGGAGAATTAGAAATAATACTCATAAACAAGGTAGGAAGCAAGTTGATGTAACAAACCATGAGATAATCTGAGATAGGAAATTTTTCTAATATTCTGCACTGTGAGAATTCGAAATTTGCAGTGTTCCTAACTTCACAGTAGTGAATTGGTATAAAGTAGTATGTCACCAAAGAGAAATGTGTCTGAAAAGAGCTATGTTAATCACATGTTAGTTATTCAATTAATTAGGTAGTACAGTATGACATTATCATTCTTAATATCTAGTTAAGCAGATCAGGCCGAAAATGTCGCTAGAAGCTAGGATCACCAAGCATAGATTCGCATATTTTGGTCATATTATGCGGAGAAAATCCTTGGAGAAGGACATCATGCTCGGAATGGTCAGTGGCAAGAGAGGGAGAGGCCGACTAAGAACCCGCTGGCTTGACACCATCAAGAGTGATACCGGAATGGACATAGCCAATCTGAAAGAAGCGGCCCAGGATAGAACTGACTAGAGGACACTGATCCATCTAGTAACCGAGAGTCGACTTCGACTGAGTGGATAGAGAGAGTAGAGCTGTATTGTTAAGTGCTAAAAGATTTTAATGCGTTGGGGAAAAGCTATTATAGAAGGCCTGAAACTGATGGACAAAAATTTCAAAGTAGCTGAGAGAGTTTTCAGCAATGTGGGTTATAAATATGATTACCCTGCATAAAATGTTAAAAACATTTTAGTAAAGTCACTAAATGAGATGTTTGGCCAATTGACTGTAACATAATTTCGTATATGACAGATATACAAGGAGTCGTTAGCAGTAAATACAGATATGAGACCAAGTCCATGATCAAACTCAGCTGACATGCTAGATGTGGTTGAGAGTTTCTGTTACACATGTGATATAATTTTTGCTACATGTAAATATTGCAAATAGTTATTAGAGTAAGGAAAGAAGGTAGGATTGTTGTCGAGAGAGATATTACTTATAGCATTCAAAGATTAGAAAGGATAGGTAACAAATGACCGAGACATATCAGTAATATACTTTGCAGCAGAAGTGTTCGAACTATGCCGACATTAAAAGCAGAAGATAAGGACAATAACAATCAGGAGTAACTTGATGAAATGTCAATATTAATGTAATTCTAAACTTTGGCTGCTTCTGTATTTCATTACTGTTACACTTGAGTTCATATAAATACATATATCCAGGCATATCTATAGAGATACACATAGCCAGCCAAACACACACACACACACACATATATATATATATATATATATGGATACACACACAAGCATACATACATATACATTGTTGAGCACTTTCCCCTTTCCTATTCCCTTTGTATGTGTATGTATTTTTGTGTACATCTGTATATCAGATAATATATATATATATATATATATATATATATATATATATATTGTTATATTTTGGAATGGTCATTTTGCCAGTTTAGCCAATAAAAACACACGCACTATATATTTGGTGTTATTTTTCTTCAGTGTTATTTATTTTTTACATTAATCTTAATCTTATTTCGGCCAGAGTTCTTTCGAAACACTCCTGTATTAGAAATACAAAATGGCTGACGGTTAGTAAGGAGAGACACAAATAAGTAAGAAGAAAACAAATGACCACTGATGCGGTCACAGCGGTGTGACAAAAGAACTCTGGCAGAAATAAGATTAAGATTAATGTAAAAAATAAATAACACTGAAGCAAAATAACACCAAATATATAGTGCGTGTGTTTTTATTGGCTAAACTGGCAACATGACCATTCCGAAATATAACAATATCTGTTTCAACACACGACTTCACATAAAAAATCTTGCACAACAAATATATATATATATATATATATATATTATATATATATGTATGTATGTATCTGTGTGTGTATATATATATGTGTGTGTGTGTGTATATATATATATGTGTGTATATATATATATCTATATATATATATATATATATATATATATATATATAATGTGTATATATATATGTGTATATATATGTATATATATATATATATATATGTATAAATAATAATAATAATAATATAAAGGGTAAAATCATAAATGATTTTTACCAAGTGGCCAGTGTCTATTTTTCAGTGTTTGGTGAGGCGCAAGCCAAGCCCTTGTTATAATTCTATATATATATATATATATATTGATGTGCTTACATCAATATATATGTTCACATATGTGCATATGTATATACACAATATCTTACCCATAACTACAAGTTGAACAAAATACAAGTTTTGTTGGATATATTGTTAGGGATAAAACTTTATATATGCATGTGTGCGTACTCATACACACATGTATTTAATACTTTCGTTGGTAGTAACTTCAAAGTTTGGCCTTAAATGTTTTAATAATAATATTTTAATAAATTATATACTACATAGCATTATAAAACAACATCAATAATTATAATTATTATTATTATTGTTGTTGTTATTATTATTATTATTGCAACAATAATCTAAAACTTACTTTTCCAGTGTATCTTGTAAAATAAAGTAGTAAATGTAAATAAACAAAATTTAAAAAATACATTCACAACAAAATGTTTTTCCAATGAATTTAATAAATTGTTTTTATTAATTTTAATATTTTTCTTTTCATTTCATAAATTTGATTTGGTTACTTTTTACAGTCCCTGATCAACATGCTATGGATGGAAGAAGTGAGGTCCTAGAAGGTATTTTAGTAAAAAACTAATCTATGTTTTACTTGCACTAATCTATGTACCTGATGAGGTGTGTGTGTACAGAGACAGAGAGAGAGAGAGAGAGAGAGAGAGAGAAATATTTGTATTCCAACATACTTATATAGTTATCTACATAAATGCATGTGTAGAAACTCCATCAAATTGATACTCACATGCAAAAGGAACCATATGGAATGAAACATCTGTATGTCATTGGATTAAACTGGCTTATGCTTGTACATGTGTTCCACTCTCTAAATATCAGTAACTGAAATCTAGTGACAAGCATTGCAAGATGACTGAAATCAAACAAGCAGTTGGTGTAGCTGCCAGAGTACCTTCTCTTAGACTTTTCCCATCAGAGATTTGAACAAAGCATATTTACACACAACTGGATAACTGTTGACTCTCAGGAGTTCATTCTCACTTTAACAGGCCTTGTTTTTTGATCCTGCAACATCATCATTTAACGTTTGCTTTCCATACTGTCATAAGTTGGACAGTTTGACTGAGGACTGATGAGCCAGAGGCTGCACCAGGCTCAATCTGATCTGGCAAAGTTTCTACAGCTGGATGCCCTTCCTAACACCAACCACTCTGAAAGTGTAGTGGGTGCCTTTTACATGCCATCAGCACGAGGGCCAGTCAGGTGGTTCTGGCAATGACTATGCTCAAAAGGTTTTTTTACATGCTACCTGCATGGGAGCCAGTCTGGTGGCACTGGTAATGACCATGCTCAAATGTTGTTTTTCACGTGACACTGGCACATGTGCCAGTAAGGCAACATTGGCAATGATCACGTTCCTCACCAAGCAGGCTGATGGAGTTGTCACTGACAAACCAGTCATACAAGTGGTCCTAGATTACACACACAAAAGTGCATGAATAAATACATTTCTTAGATATCAGTTGTATTATTGTTATGCACTCAGTCTTAGAATTAATTTTTGAACTGATAACCAAACTCTAACAAGATTACTTACTGGGACAATCTTTTTCAGTTATGTTGAGAGAGAAAATTGAAACTCTCTCTATTTTGTTTTTGTTCTTTTAAATAATTTAATGAGGATTTCTCTAAATTCAATTTTTGTTTTGTTAAAACTTTTTCTGTAAATTTCAATGTTTATCAATTAATTGTTATTAATAATGATCATTATAATTCTTATTGTTACCAACATTTGATTGCTATTACAATTATACGGAGTTACTAATTATCTGTTTCATTTAATTTTGTTTTTTCTTCCTTTTTCTATAGTTTAATTTGTTAATTGGATAAAATAATTTAAAACAAATTTATCACAAAATATTCTTTCACCGAATGAATTCATTAATCAGTATGTTTGTTGTTGTTGTGTGTATATATGTTACATATTATTTGTGTTGATGTTTGATATTGCGTTTCTTTTTGCTATTAATATTGCACTTCAATTTGCTGACTCCATTCATTTGCAGCTACCGTACAGAGGGAACAACATTACGCTCCAGAGCAGAAGAGTCCCATGTTTGTTCCTCCTCCCCCAGTGCTGCCACCACCACCACAGGATAGCTACAATTATGGATATGATTACAGAGGTTCTTTAGCACTTAGTGTTCCTTAGAATGGCCTGAGTGTGATGTTTGCATGTTAGCTCTTTCAAAATTCTTTCTTACTAAAACTGGCATACTCATTTTGAAAAAAAAAAAATTCTTTTGAAATTACCTTTCAAGCAAAAAATGAATTAACTACCCCCCCCCCCCATCAGATCCCTTTTTATTACTTCTACTACCATTATTACTCTTACTACTATTACTGCTGTTGCTACCTTAACCTGTGCTCCTTTTTCCTCAAAATTTGTGCTCAAGTAATTCTTTGGAATTCCTTTACATCTTTGAAATTATTTCCATTTTTCTCATTACTTTTTGTCTTTAAACAATCTTTTTATTTTTTCCCCAATTTTTAGTTTAATTCATAGAATGACAGAAGTAAATTTCATTGACAGGGCAAAATAATGAATCATAATATATTCCATTTACCAACTGAAGCTCATACATGTTTTGTGACTGAGTACACAAGATGTGAATTTACATACTTGCTAGATCTATAGTTTGCTGTCAGTGCTGCACTCATCTTTTAGAACAAGCACTGCTCATTTACATGTTTAGTAGTCCTTAAGATATGAATCTACCTACTTCAGTCTCTCTGAACTTAGGCCTATAGTTTGCTATCAGAGCTGCACTCATCTTTTACAGTGAGCATCATTCATATACATGTTCGGTGGTTGAGTGCTTATGATATGAATCTGCCTATTGCAGTCTCAAATCATAGGAAAAATAAAAAGAGTTTATATTTATCCATAAATATCTTCTAGAACATCTGCATATTCTAAATCCCAGTTTCTTCGTGTAAATGCAATTGCCTAACTTAGTTGTGTGGTATGGTTGCCAAAATACTTCCCAAGTGAAATGGTGGAACCTCCCTTCTTCTAGGTTTTATTTTACATAACCAAACTGTATGGATAGGTAACTAATACTAGTTCCATTTAATAGTTGAGTATTTAACCTTTAAAATACATGCATAAAAAATTTATCCTCATCATCATATCCCCCTTACCATGCTTGCAATAGAAGGCACTTGTCCAAGGTACAATGCAATGGAACTAAACCTGGAACCATGTGGTTGACAAGCAAACTTCTTAACTAGATAGCCATGCTTGGAAATGATTCGCTTCATTTTCCAGTTTTTTGTATTTACTATTTGCTCTCAAACCATTTATAGATTTCTTGGTTTCTCCTATTTCATCTGTCAAAATTAATAGTAGCTTTAATTATGTTTTGAAATTGAAATAATGGGGATAATATTTAAGTAGTCTTTTTTACTAACCAGATGATGTTATCCCTGAAGGGGATATAGTTTTTACAAGATAGTGTAGAAATCACTACTTCTACCATCACTCTCTCTCAAGAAAAGCAGACTAAAGATATAAAGCTATAGGTGACTTATAAACATTTCAAAGATGTTGATAAATCTAATTGATCAATCCATTAAATATTTTTCTGTTCTTAAGAGGGCGTGTCCCATAACACTGAGAATGAATAATATATATAATGTCAGTACAAGACATGTTGTTATATGATATTATCTTGCATGTTAGTGTACATCAGAATAGAATTCTATATAGATATAATAGAACTCTTCTTACTTACAAAAAGTGTATAGGTACATCAAAAGAGGTGATGTCAATTCAGTTATTGACTGCTTTATGTGTGTGTGTGTGTGGTGTGTGTGTGTGTGTGTGTGTGTGTGTGTGTGTGTTTAAATACTGTTTTGCATGTTGGAGAATACATCAGACTTAGAATTGTATATAGATATGGTGTAACTCTTTACCCTCACACATATTGGGATGTGTACTGAGAAGTTATATCAATAACAATATACTTAATTATAAATAGTAGTTGAATTTGGTATGTCTCACATATTATACCAAAACATTTATTACACATTATATATATATATATATAATATATATATATATATATATATATATATATATAAGTATTCCATAGAATATAGATGCATTTTGTTTTTCATAGTTTTTTTTTTTACTTTTTGCATACTTAGCTGTTGTATGAGTGAATTAGTTATTTTTTGTAAATTTTAGTTCTGAAAATTCATAGTAGAAAGTATATGTAATGATGTACTTACATATTAAATGTTGTATTTATTACTAGTACCCTTCTTGTGAATAGTATGTTTTATTTATTATAAGTTTATGTAGATTTATTAGCATTTATATAGATTTATTATTTGTATTTTAACATTGATTGTAGAAGTTAAATGGTGTTATGTAACTATTATTAGTTCAACCCCTTTTTCATATTCAACTGTCCTTGAATCAGTAAATCAGGTCCATTGTTAATACATTTAAAAGAGAGTGTTCATAGATTAACAAATTGCAAATATTTGAGTTGAAAGAATTTTTTTTATTAATAGATCATAGGTGTGTATCTTGTCTTTGGCACAACTCTGTATCCTTAACAAAGAAATTTAGCTCCATCAATGCCTCTGTCCACCTGGCCACAGCTATTTATGTAGCTTGCAGTAGTGAGCTTACATTCCCTTCTACCTTGGCAAAATCTATAATAAACTGATAATGTTCCACCTCTAGGAGAGAGTGTTACATCTCGCTGATGCTTAATAACACAGAAACTAATATAATTTCTCTCGTCCTTATACATTTTTGTAATATGTTTGATTCAAGTATACAGACAAATATCACTAAATCTGACTATTGCTGATTGCATAACCAAGCCCTAGTGTTGTTCTCAGCAAGATCTATTTGAGAGAGTTACAAGAAGTGATCTATAGTCTAAGGTTCAATCCCTTACTCCAACATTGTCAGGTTAAACATGTAGCATTATTTATTTAACATTTAATTCCTAAAACAGTCTGCTCTTGTGGAAAGTTTCTTTAGGCATTTCCGTTTTGTTTTTAGTTTCAACTGGAAAAATCTTTATTCCGGCTGGAAATTACTGGAGATTTGAAAATAGGTAGAGCTGGTGGGAAAGATGGTCATGACTTCATACAGTGATAATAGTACCCTAGTTTTCATGATAATTTAAGAATCTCTCTCTCTCTCTTTCCTTCTCTCTTCACTTCCTTTCTATTCTGTTCTCATTTTTTGTTCTTTTTTTCTCCCACTCTCTCTATATGCTCCAATATTTCTTTCTCTCACCTTACACATACTTCTTTCTGCTCTCCTCTTTCTACCTCCTGTTTTGTTTTTTTTTGTTTTTACATCTTTCTTTCTATCCTCTTTCATTCCTATCGCTCACATTTTTCATTTTTCTGTCCATTTTTGCCTTTGTCATCTATTCCTCTTCCTATATCCTCCTCCTCCTGTATCCTCCTCCTCCCGTATCCTCCTCTTCCAATATCCTCCTCTTCCTCCCCACCACTTCACCTTCTCTACCTTCCATCTTCCTCTTCCTCCCCACCACTTCCCCTCCTCCTCTTCCTCATATCCTCCTCCTCCTCCCAACTTCCATACACCAACCTCTTCAATTATATTGCCAAGCTATTCATATTTTCTCCTCCTATCCCTTTCTCTTTCCCTTACTACTGGAAACTTCTTTATAATTTTCTACTATTGCAATGAACTGCATGGAGACTAGTTCTTTGTAACTGGAAAGAAACAGATGTTAAAATTCTGGAAACTCTTCTTTCAAAATCTCATTATCAGAGGTTATCATGCACACAACGCACATATGCCTCACACCACACAGTGCTTCTAATGGATTATTCTTTTGATTCAGTCTTTTTCTTACCATGTCTATTTTGTGCATTGTGCCATCATCCTCTTCCTCATCAATGATAATACAATCATTGTCTTTTGATTAACCTTGTTACTGTGAAAAGCAGATTTGTCCATTCAAAATTTCATTAATCTTGCATATACCAATCTATCTTTATGTGAAGAACATCATATTTGAAGCTATTTTTTATTGAGGGTAACCTGGCTTGCAGAAGATACCAATTATATTTTTAGTAGATATTTAACATTGTCACTGGAAATACCATGAAATTTAATTTTGCAATTAATATAGTTGTTATTAGCTCAGAAATGAAGTGTACAATATAACATCAAAGCATTAAAGCTGTTGTTTCATGTTTACTCTTGAAAGAAAGCTGTTGTGATTCATCTAGTGTGGGTTTTCTGAGGACGGTGTAACATGCTTTGGCTGATATTACTACAGCTATGATGACCACTGTACCACTTACCTCCACATTAATGTATAGTCTGTATTGAAAATTTAGATTTTAAGTCCTCTTCTTCATCTCCAAATTAACATTCAGTTATAGAAATATTTAGATATTTACTTTATTTGAAAATTTTCATTGGTATACAATATTTTCCTTTAAGCATTATAATCCTGGTTATCTTCAGAGTTGTTCTGATCTCAAATCAACTTTTTATTCTGCTTATTACATTAGATTCTCTACAAAATAATTAATTGGTCTTCTAGATCATATAAAGATGACTTCACATTAATTAAACTTATGATAAAATGTTGTACTTGTGGATCTAATGTAATGATCAATAAACTCAAACTGAAAGTTAAAGTTCAAACATGATTAATTGAGATATTCTTGTGTTTTGGAAACATAGCAGATAAGTGTCCCTTTCATTTATAACAATGATCTAGGACTTAAAAAATTATGTATATGGAAAACAGGGTACCTGACAACCACAGATAGTAACACCATTAGAAATGTTCTAAATAGCGCATTATGATAATTGTAGTAGCGGGTTACTATAATTATTTCAATGATAAAAAATATAGTGACTGGTTATGAGCAGTGACTTAGTGGTTTAATTTAAGGTGAAATAATGTTACTTCTGATTGGTAATTTCTTTTCAAAAAACAAAACAAATTGTTCAAAGAGTAAAATAAACACAATTCCAGAAAAATTTAATATTAATTAGATGGGCCCAATTGGACTATAATTAGATTATAATGTGACGGGCCAAAATTGGATAGGTTGTAATAAAAGGGAGTGTAATTGGATGGACTTATAATTATATAGGCTTTAATTAGATGGACTGTAAGTAAGGTGAACCATAGTTATACAAGCCATAATTAAACGGGCTAAAATTAGGCCATAATTGGATGGATTATAACAAGACAGGCCATAATTAGATGGGCTATAATTAGGCATGCCATAGACATGTTATAATAAAATAGACCATAATTAGGCTATAATTAGGCAGGCCATAATTAGACAGGCTTAAATTAGATGGTCCATAGTTGTGCCAAAAGTTGGGCCATAATCAGTTGAACTGTAGGTAGATGTACTAAAATTATATAGGCTATAATCTGATAGACTATAATTTATATAAGTACGAATATTATAAAGTTCTGGATAAGCTTCCAAATGTTTACGTCTGTACCATAGATTCTCGTTTGAGTCATTTTCACTTAACTCTTTGTGTGATTATTTCTGGTAATTAGTCAACAATATCCTAGAAAGAAATAATGCCCTTGGCGCATTAAATATTTATGGATCTCCAGTTAGCCTGTTTTTTTTCCCTTTTTTTGTATCATATTGTACATCTAATTGTAGTTTCTTTAATACTTTGAGGTGGGATAGATGGTAGGAATAAGAGCTATGAAACCAAGATATCTCATGTATCCATTCTCATCATTCTTACTGAAAGATATGTTTTCTACTGCAAAAAGAGTGGTTTTTATTGATTGTATTCTTTCTTTTAACAGGTAATATGAAAGTTATTAAGACTTTTTTTAAAAACTTTTTTGAGTGTGTGTAATGCTGAAAACTGGGTTTCTGCATGAAGATTAACAAATCTAATTATTATTATCCCAATACTTGTTTCTCATTTCGTCCATTCTTCCAATTTTATAAACTTTTCAATTAATTTCCTTGCTAAATATACTGTTTGTTTTCAAATGCCTTTTTTTTATTATGAAATGTTTCATTCTAATGGCTTATTTGATTTTGAATAATTTTCTTGTTAAATTCAGTGTTTGATTTTAAATGCCTTTTATTGAAATTAATTTCAGTTTTTTATTTTAAAAGTTTTCATTAAAAATTGATTGCTGTTTTTAATTACATCTCTCACTTTCATTTCTTTCACTGAATGAAAGGAGACAAGTTGTTAAATTGTCTTGCTTTATCAATTTGTTCACAGTACTTCATTTACAGTTATTGAGTTATGATTTAGTTATTTTACACTTTAGAAGTTATATACTTTCATTCTCTCCGTTTGTGATCTCTACCCACCCACATTCTAAGTTCTACTGTTTCCATTCGCGTATATTCTTCACGTATGTTGAGGGTCCACACAGACATCTTACTACTATTTTTATATCTTTGTAGTTCTATCCTGATTGTTCACCCTCCCCTCTTCTAAAAAGTGAGTTGACATGTAGCTCCTCTACTGCAAGAAACTTGCTCTGCTCTGGTTCCTCCTCCCTTAGTTAAATTCTCCCCCCCTCCTTGCATGAATCTACCTCCCTTGATGTTTATAGTCTTGCAAGCTATGTGGTGACCTCACTAGTACTGGTGCAATGAAAATAGCACCTGGTACATGCTGTAAAGTGTATGATGTTGGGAAGGGTATCCAGATATAGAAACTTGAGCAAAGCAGATTTTGGAGTATGATGCAGTCCTTAGACCTGTCAGATCCTGTCAAATCATCCAACCCATGCCAAGATGGAACATGGACATTAAATGATGATGATATTTATCAGATGTTATGTTGTATTGGAACCTATTTTAAAGTTTTCCACCTGATAGATATGTCTTCTCTTAATAAGATACAAATCTGCCACAAGTCTTTTGTAGGAAACAAAATGCCAATTATTGATATTGTATTGAACTAATCACTCATCAACCATGAAATCTGCCAAAGGTGTTTTGTAATGTGCTTAGACTGTACATCTACTTTTACACACCTTAACCTTTTTATTAACATATTTCTGTTGAAATACACTACTTTTGTTTTAATTAATTGTGAAAATATTGAAGAATATAATAAAACAACTTTGTCGTTACTAAGCTGGTGTTTGGATCATGAATTGACATAAAATTTTGATGAGCAGTATTAACTTAGATCAATTTAAAATTGGAAATTTGTACTATAGAACCAGAGGCAATCTCAAGCAGGTTAGTATCAAAAGGGTTAATTTATCAAAATTGTAAGATTGTCTAGTGCTGTTATTTGCAATTGACTTGTATCCTACCCCTAATGTGGAGTGGTGGGATCCACCCTGTCATAATTGACACCATGAAACAAGAATTAAGTAAAAGTCCCTTCTGGCTACTGGAAGTATTAAGTTATATAGATTGCATATCATGGATTTTGCTTACAGCAGGATTATAACTTAACACCTCAAGCTAATAAATCTCTTCTACATAGATATGTAGAATATAAATCTCTTCTACATATTTAGTTTGGTGCACTGAGCCATTGGAGATTTTGTGTGTGTGTGTGTGTGTGGGCAGAGAGCATAGATAGAGAGTAACTCTCTCCTCCTCCTCTATCTCATTCAGTTTAGTGCAACTTGCCTCTAGCACATGTAAATCCAAACATCCTGCTTTAGAGATACAAGATCAATCATAATATTCTTTACTTTACAAAACCAACTCCTCCTCATTCTCCTCTTAGCTTAACATCTAGGCTGTATAGGTAAAACTGTAATAGTTGACAAAAACTGCTTCCCTCCAAGGAAGGTTATTTTTGTGTTTATTTATTAATTCATTTATGTTATATATTAATGTTTTATTATTTTTGTTTTGTTTGATTTAAAAAAAAAATTTTAATTCATCTAAACTTTTTCTGGTTTCATTTGAAGCATGACGGTGCGCTTTTGTTCATGGTTTCCATCTTTTTGGAACAACTGCCATTTCATTTATATGATTTTTTCTTTTTTTTAATATATATGTGTGTGTGTGAAGTATTATTACTGTTAAAAACAGTAATAACGAGGTGGCTAGCAAAACTTCTACCTAAACAGGTATAAAATATTTAAAGAAAAGAAGGGTAAAGATATCTTTAATCTTTTAGCAAGCGGTATTTTTACCCTTCTTTTCTTTATATATATATATATATATATATATATATATATATATATATATATATATATATATATATATATATATATAATATATATATATATATATACATATATTTTTCATGTTACTCATCACTGCTTGGTTTTATTATTTGTTCTTGTTTTACTAAATTGTTCTTTGATTTTTGCAATGGAAGTTACATGGTAATAATAATAAGGTTTAGAGAAACAAAGGATCTGTTCTTTGGTTTTTTTTGTTTTGTTTTTTTTGTATACAAGTACAGAAAGCCTTTTAATATCTGTTATTAAATTTTTTAACTTTTCATCTAGCGCTTGTGAATGTTTGTGCTTCTACTGTAGAGGCACAAGCTTGATGAAAAATTCTTAAAATGTAATAACAAATATTTGAATACTTTCTGCATCTGTATATAAATAAACCAAAGAATAGTTCCTTCATTTTTGATGAGCCTTATCATTATGACCAATAGGTTATTCTGTACACTATCAAAAGTGATTATATGCACACACACACACACATACATAAGCACAAATGCATACATACAATTTTTGTTTCTATTTTAGCAATATTTAGCTTCATCTTGCCTCTTGTTCATGTTCTTGCTTCTTGTTCATTTAATTTATTATTTCTTCCTTCTGCTTCCCTCTTTGTCTTATCTTGAAGAACTTTGATCTGAAATATCTAAAGTACTTAACTTAATAAGTCTGTACTTTTGTATTTTGCATTTTACTATGAGACTGCATTTCTGTCAATGCCTGGCAGAAATATAAGTATTAAGGACTTTACCCAAACAAGAGATATATTAAGTAGTTGATCTATACATGAAAAAAGCTGGCAGTTTTTCTCTTTATCCTCGACAGGTTTGCATCACATTGCAATGAAAGAGTTTATCTTAGTCCTGTGAATTACCGCATAGTTCCAGCAGGGTGTGTGGATCAAACATTTATACAATCATTGACCATTTAATATTGGATTCCTACTATACTCTCTATATTCCCAATCCTTAGTGTTCTAACTGTAAATCATGCTGTATTGCTTTTTGTTTTTCATCTCTACAAGGGTGGTCAAATATATCGCTAATGTACTGGGGTCAATTCAGCTAATGATTTCTTTCAAATTAAGCAAGTGGTCCAAGAAAGAAACCAATTTTGAACTAATGTAAAGTGTAATCCAGTGGAAAGGAAGTAATGGTAAAAAACAAAACAAAACAATAAGAGAAATAATTAGGAATTTCTCTTGATTTGCACAAATCAACAGGGATGTTTGCTTATAACACCAGACTTAGTTATCAATTTATCAGGTTTCCAATAGGTTCCATATATTTCCAAAATGAGATTTTCTTATTGGTTCAGGTTTATGAACTCTACCATTCTATAGCAATAAACCGTCTATTGTGACCCTTCTCTGCACTTTACATCTTTACCATCATTTATTGCTTTGATTCGAAGTTTCTCTTTGATTGAATTTTCTAAACTGATGTCACATCTATGCCAGCTGTGCATGCCTGCTGCAGCTTTCTGTATACCATATTTTTCTTGTTATTGCTTAAATGATGTTAGTGCATATGCAAAGAATTACATAATAGCTTAGAAAGTACAACAGTGCTAAAATATTGCTTTCAGATGCTCCTCCACGCCCACCACTGCCAAGTGATGCCTGTCCTCCAAGACCTCCACCTCCAGAGACTGATGACGAGGATGAATCTGCTTTCCCAGTGCCACAAGTCAATCAACCAATCATGGTAAGTAGATCAATGATATGTAAGTTGTGAGTAATTGAATGTTGCATCATCATTAATCAATTGACTGATAAAGTCTGCTGGTGGATTTCACACAAGGTGACTGCATGTCATTAGTTGGGCGTCACAGAAGTTGATGTTTGTTTAATTGGCAACCACAGTAGAAATGTATGTTAGCCATTATAGAGATGTGATGCATTAGACATCATGCTGGATATGATATGGTTGTTAGATTCTGCTTTGTGAACATGATGTGTATGCTGTACATCTCATGGCTGACATCATTTGTGAATTTTAACCACAGAGCTGACATCATTTGTGAGAGTCAACCTCATAACTGGCGTAATGCCTGAGTGTCCAACATGCAACTGAATCTACATGTGACTATCCATGGTTGACATTATACGTTAGAAGACAGACACTACACAGTTGAGATGAAGTAGCATGCACACCGTACAGCTGATACAGTTTGTTAGTTGCCACAAATAGGGAATAGCATAAAGGTAACAGTTTTAGTCAAAAGACCACTTTACTTAGTATGTTAGTGGGTACCACACAGTTGAGATTGATTGGAACAGCACAATTCATTATAGGTATTTTATTTAATTCACTACTTGGATAACATAGTATTTATTAGTGAATACTACACAGTGGTAGGTGTCTGTTGGCACCACACACATGACACTTATTTCATTGGGACGCATGTCTTTATGAAACAGTGGAATACTTTGTGTTAGCAGACATTCCATGAATGAAACAATATGCTGGCTGCACAACAGTGTGGAATAGAGGAATGTTAATCAGTGCCAGACAAATATCATAATAGTCTGTTTAGTTCAGTCACCATTTATTCTTTCATATCAATCTTCCATTTCGTAAAGAGAGGCGGCAGGAGTGGCTGTGTGGTAAGTAGCTTGCTTACGAACCACATGGTTCCGGGTTCAGTCCCACTGCATGGCACCTTGGGCAAGTGTCTTCTACTATAGCCTCGGAGTGGATTTGGTAGACGGAAACTGAAAGAAGCCCGTTGTATATATATGTATGTGTGTGAGTATATGTTTGTGTGTCTGTGTTTGTCCCCCCCAACATCTCTTGACAACTGATGCTGGTGTGCTTATGTTCCTGTAACTTAGCAGTTCAGCAAAAGAGACTGATAGAATAAGTACTAGGCTTACAAAGAATAAGCCCTGGGGTCGATTTGCTCAACTAAGGACGGTGCTCCAGCATGGCCACAGTCAAATGACTGAAACAAGTAAAGGAGTAAAGGGCAAAGAGAGTAGGAAAGGTAGTCAACTATGTAAGAGCTGTTATGCATTGAAGAATGGCCGACCTGTGTATGTCATTAGTTTCTATCATTAAATCTAATATTACATTCAATCTGATCATGCATGTCTTTTGCAAATTCCTCCAACATGATCAGGTTCTGGAGCTTAACTTATTTTTTTCTTGATTCTAAAGAGTAGTCGGTCATATATTTGGTCTTAGATTGGCCAAAGAATACCCAGTCAAAATTTATATTTTGCTAGTATTTCTGCTATTGTTTCCTCTATCCATAATAAAGTCTGAGCTTGTAGCCTTCCGTATGAAAATCCAACACCTAAACCACTTTTTTCTTCTCATCACTCTCTGGCTTTAGGATATAAGAGGATTACGTTATAAAATTAATATTCATTTGAACCAAATGACTGGAGTGGGAACAAGATGAATAATAATAATAATAATAATAATAATCCCTTCTACTATAGGCACAAGGCCTGAAATTGGTGGGGAGGGGGATAGTCAATTACATTGACCCCAGTATTCAACTGGTACTTAATTAATCGACCCTGAAAAGATGAAAGGCAATTTTAACCTCAGCAGAATTTGAACTCAGAACATAGCAGCTGACGAAATACTGCTAAGCATTTCACCCAGTATGCTAACAATTCTGCCAGCTCACCGCCTTAATAATAATAATAATAATAATAATAATAGAAATAATAATAATAATAATAATAAGAGCAGTGGAATGGCAAAATTGTTAGAGCATTGGAAATGTAACCAACCAGAACATATGCCTTGCAGCATTTGTTCTGGTTGATTACATTCTGTGTTCAAACCTTGCTGAGGTCAACTTTGCCTTTCATTCTTTTGGTGTCGATAAAATAAAGTACCAGTCAAGTATTGGAGTCAGTGTTATCAACTAGTACTCTTCCTTCAAAATTGTTGGCCTTGTGCCTATAATAGAAAGAATTATCATCATTGTTATTAACGGAGTTTTTTCTCTTATCCCTTACCAGATGGCAGCTCATGACCTACATATGGAAACCAAGCAATGGTCTAGTAAAGACAATGAAATTATTGTAGCTGCAAAGAAAATGGCTCTTCTACTTGCGAAACTCTCCCATCTTGTTAGGTGAGAGATTTATTTGATCAACATTACTTTAAATACTCCATTACTAATGTGATTGTTTTCAGCTGCATCTTTTTAGACTTTGCAGGGCCTCCAGGGACCAGTTGTTATGAGTTGTATGTTTTATAACAACATACAATAAAGATAAAAATGGTTTTAATTTAGATTAAATAATTCGTTCAATCAGCTACTTCCATATCATGGATCTATTCAGCTAGAGTTGACCACAGCAACAAGAAGAAACATCAGGAATCAACATGGTCACTTAACATGCTTGAAAAAGCTGCCTAACTTTCCCCAAATTGTACTCTGTCTTCAAAAACAAACACATTGGATGTGTCCAAGGTTGACTATGTATTGTACCTTTGAGCAAAGCACTTGAAATGATTTTATGTTGCACCAATTCATTCAGATGAAAATGAATTCCAGTGACAGCTGGAAGTAGGTTAACTAGTGCTCATTCAAAGAATTTTCTTGTATTCTCATCTACTGAAATGCCATGGAACCTGGAATAAACTCTGGCTTAATGTGCCTGTAGCATCACATTTTATACTAGTAATTCTGTATAAAAAATCCTCAACCAGTATACTATTAAAACTACTTTATTGTAAATCAGGAAAATTTAATAATTTATTGTTTAAAAAAAACTTTTTTTGTCAATTTCCTAATTTCTTTATCATCATTAAACGTCTGCTTTCCATGCTAGCATGGGTTGGACGATTTGACTGAGGTCTGGCGAACCAGACTCCAATCTGATCTGGCAGAGTTTCTACAGCTGGATGCCCTTCCTAACGCCAACCACTCCGAGAGTGTAGAGGGTGCTTTTACATGCCACTGGCATGAGGACTAGTTTGGTGGTACTGGCAACGGCCACGCCCAGATAGTGCTTTTTACGTGCCACCTGCATAGGAGCCAGTCCAGCGGCACTGGTGACGACCTCGCTCAAATGTTTTACTTGCCACCAGCACAAGTGCTAGTAAGGCAACGCGGTAACGATCACGCTCAAATGGTGTGTTTAACGTGCCATCGGCACGAAGGCCAGCTTGTTGCTCTGGCAACGATCTCACTCATATGGTATTCTTAGCGCTCCACTAGCAATGGATGCCAGTCATTGAGTTTGATTTTGACTTCGATTTCTTTATATAAATTTCTTTATATTTCAGAAAATTATTTTTGTCATATTGTTTACTTTTATGCTTTAAATTGCTTATGTTTTTTGTAATATCTGATATATATTATGATTTTACTATTGTATAAAAATATCACTTATATTAAATTCAATTAATTAGGTCTAACTATTAGTAAAAAAAAACTCTAAATTTAAAAGACAGATCTAGAATTTCTCTTATTGTTCAATACATACCAAGCTGGTACCTCTATTGTCAACCATGTTACCACCATGTTACATAATTGAATTTGTCTTCCATATTCTGTTGAAATTAATGGTGTCTTTTTTTTTTTTAATATCTGTCTGATATCTTTGTATTTCTGTGTTTGTTGGATAAAGATACTGTGAAAACTGTTAGAATGTACGAAAGCTGTGTGTCATGCAGTGTGAAAATTGTGTGTGACACTGTGGCTAGTTTCTATTAGTGAGTTTTTTTCATGTTTTCTTTTCCTGTCCTCTAAGTTGTGTAGTTTGGCTCTGTAGCATCAAAGAATTGTCACTTCAACAATATAGAGAAGAAAATAGCTGAAGGCAATGTGAAACACATGAAACAAGCAAGCAGAACTACAGACACACACACACACTCTGTATCTCTCTCTGTCTCTCTCTTCTTTTTTTCTTTCTCTGTCTATTTATTTCCATTGCAATCTTCAGAAATGTTTTCCTATTCTTGAGGGACTATACTAATAGGCATTATGAAAAGACATACAGCTGTAAGCTGTTGGAGATGTGAATTACTCTGATGATGGTGATGTTTTGTTAAGCTTTATGTCCGTATTTCAACTTTTCCTATGATAATATATTGTTTATTATTAAAAGGTGGCAGAATTAGCATGCCAAGGAATATGCTAGCAGCATTTCTTCCAGCTCTTTATGTTCTGAGTTCAAATCCCACCTAGGTCAACATTGCCTTTCATCCTTTTGGTATCAGTAAAATAAGTATCAGTTGAGAACTTGGGGTGGGGGGCAATATAATTGACTTCCCCTTCTTTCAAAATTTCTAGCCTTGTGCCAATATTAGAAAGGATCATCATCATCATCATCATCATCAACACCACCACCACCATCATCATCATCGTCATTATTATTATAATAATAATAGGATGGGAAGCCAGCAGAATCATTAGTGCATCAGACAAAACGTTTTCTTGTAGCTCTTTACATACTGAACTCAGAACCTGCTGAATTCAGTTTTGTATTTCATCCCTTCAAGGTTGGTAAATCAAAGTAGCAGTCAAGTGCAGGAATTGGTGTAATAACATTGTGTCCTTGAGCTAGACACTTTATTTCACATTGCTCCAGTCCACTCAGCTGGCAAAAATGAATTGTACCAGTGATTCAAAGGGCCAACCTTGTCACATTCTGTGTCATGCTGAATCTTCCTGAGAACTACATTAAGGGTATCCATGTCTGTGGGGTGCTCAGCTGCTTGCATGTTAATTTCAGTAGTAGGCTGTTCTGTTAACTGGATCCCTTGTCATAACCAACAGAGTGCCAGAAGATCTCACCATCAAACATTGTGTGTTCCACGTACATGTATGTGCATTTATGTTTGCATTTATGTTAATTTGTGTATAAACAGACAGAAATCAAAATATATTAATGTGAAAAATGTCTGTGAAAAAAGGAGTGACCTAATTATTGTTTGGTTTCCTTAACTTATTCATTAAAATCCATGATACTGGCTCACTCTGGCCTGGTTGGTCATAGCTGTGCCATATGCAATATGGATAAACAAAAGTAAATCCTTAATTAAATAGCAAACAGCAAAGTTTCTCTTGTCTAGAGTTATGTGTTTTGTGTTTGTGTGTATGCTTTGTTTTCTTATTTTATTTATTTGTTCTTTTATCATTTATATATTTCATTTATAAATCTAAAGCTTAAATAACTTGATTACCTTAAGAAATTTATCAGTATATTATTTGCCCAACATTAAGAAAGAGAGGAAAAGAGTAAAAAAACAAACACAACAAACAAAAAAGGTATATTTCTACTTGAAGCACTAATACCACGACTTGCTACTTGCAGTTGTCAGGAAAATTGCAAATGGATATGGTGTACTGTTCACAAGACGTAAGCTCTTTATGTATGGAAGGTAGTTTGCTTTTGGTGTTGACATTACCAGGAAACTTTCATTTCCTGGGAGAAAAAAAAATTAAATTATGAAAGAAGAAAAAAAAACCCCTACTCGCTCCTGTATTTGGACAAAATTCAATCAACCCCTTTCTTTTGTTAACCCTTATTAAAAAAAAATCTTGTTGATTTTTTTCTTGCTTTTTTTGCTATATAATGAATGGTTTTCGCCCTTTCAACCTTCCCTCATGTTTTTGTTGGATGTGAGGTTTAGAATTATATTTAATTTGGTGTCTTAACATTCTGAATAAAATTCCCTTTGAGTCTGGCTTTACTTTTTGTACATCTAGAGACCATTGGGTGGTGGGGAGAACAAGAAAAGACTTCCAATAATGCTTGTTGTTTAAATCAATTACAGAATTAGGTGGAATTTAATTTCAGTGTCAGATTTATTCTAACAACAACTCAAGTATTCCTTCATTTAGCTTCAGGAGAAGTAGAACCGTAGTTTTCTATTGTTGTTTTTGTTTATTGTTTATTTAGCCCCCCCAGGTCAACTTTGAGCAAACCTGTGATCAAATGCATTCCATGACCCTCCTGTATCTAGGACTACATTATCCTATGTATTTTTCCTGGACATTAGTTTGTACATGATAGGTGTCTTTAGTTCTTTGAAACAGCTTAAACGAATTCAAAAACCCATTACAGCAACTGTTTGAAAACATCACAATGCATTTTCTCATTAGTTCTCCTTCTTTTACTCTGCCAATTAGAAATTCTAATTAATGTCTATTGTAACAGAGGGTGTTGAAATTGTATTGAATATATTAATATTACCCCCACCACATCCTATTACTCTGATTCTTTGTTATTTCATTTTATTTATTTACTTTTTTATGAAGGCTTCCTCACTACCAAAAGCAAACAGTCTTTTCATCTTAAGGCCGCAGGCATGACTGAGCCATTTTCTTCTGTTGAGAACGAAATTTCTTGTTCAAATTCCTTCTCAAATTGCACAAATATTTACACACACATACACATGCATGCACATACTCACATGCAACACACACACACAAGCACACACACACACGTATAAAAGTACACAGAGGTAGAGGCTTGCACAAACATGCAGGAGTATACACATACATGCTCACACTCATGCATGTGCACACTCATACACAAGACACACACATGCCTAAGCATACCAGTCATCAAAGGTGCTTCTAAGTGTTTCCAGCACTATAGTTCTCGGAGATTCGCAACCTGCTAGAAACAACTATCAAATCTTCCTCAGATTTTTTCTACCGTCTCAAAAAAAAAAAGGAAGGACACATTGAACAGTGCATATGTTAGATATTTCAATAGATAGAATGGTCATGGATGGAATATTTTTGGTCACTTGTCTGCTCAGTCAGTAATGACCTGGAGTTCAGCACTGTACATATGTGATCATATACTTAAGTTTACAGATACTTCTAGATGTATAAATGCATATGAACGTTTACATACACTTTTAAAAAAAACATGCATGCATACACACACACACACACATCCATGTAAAAAGTACCCGTAAAGGTACTGAGTAAAAGCACCCAGCTGCCATTGTAAAGTGGTTGGCTTTAGGAGCCTGGGTAAGTCTTCAGCTGGTTAGTTTCTGTCAAACCATCTAGCCCATGCCAGCATGGAAAACGGATGTTAAGTGATGATGAGGATGATGCTACACACACACACACACATGTATATATATATGCTTATATATATATAGATTCAGATGAATATGGTGCTTAAGTTTAAGGCACCAGAATTTTGTGTGGTATTATCCATATAAATTAAATGGAGTGATTATAATCAAAATAAGCAACAAGTATATCCAAGGTAGAGTAGTACAATTGTTTCATAAAATGAAGTAGCATGAAACAATTGTACTACTCTACCTTGGATATACTTGTTGCTTATTTTGATATATCTATATATATATATACACACACACACACACACATATGTATTCGAAATACTCTCACATGCAAAAATTAGTACTGTTAAGTACATACATACATACTTGAAAATAGGCATATATATTCATCAGCATGTACATGTACTGATGATTCCCCTTATCTTGTATAACCACCCATGTATCATATACACCATCACACACATCAACATCTTCCATTAACAGCAGAACCCTATATGTAGTAATAATCACACTTAAGGCATATGTATTCAAACAATTTCAATAGTCTTTAGACACAGTGTAAATTAAACTCAATTCTTAATCCCTAATCACTTTCCTCTCACTTTCTTAATTCCCTCTCATATCCTTTTTTATTTCTACTATCCATCATCATCATCAGCTTTCTTCTATGCTTATATTTTCTTCCTCTCCTCCTCCTCCCTCTCATTTTTTATTATATTTTTCCCTATTTCATTTCAATACTCTCTAATCCTCCTCCTCTTCAGTATCAAAATCTCATTCCAGGCTCCTATTTTCTTCCCCTCCCTCTATTTATCTCACTTTCTTCACTCCAGTTCCATTTCATAACTCTCTCTCTCAATATCAATTCTCATATAACTTTCTTCCATATTTATGTTTCTCTTTCCTATTCTGCCCTCTTCATCTTTTTTCTTCTTTACCTTCCTCTCTTCCACTTGTTTTCTTTGGTTTTTCTCCTGTCTTTCGCCAATTATTACTCCACATGAGCTATTCTTAAATTTTACACTAAACTACATCATCTTACTAGTTCTTTGTACACTACATCTAGCCTTGTCATTACTAACCTACTCTCTACTACACATAGGCATTCTTTACATCCTTTCTTTTAACCTTTATCCTTCTCAACAACATCATGAATGCAGTTCTTGTACTTAAAATATTTATATATAAACATCATTGTAGCACACCAATATTGTTCTGAGATTTTCTTTAACTTTCAATCTCCATTTCACACACAAACAAGTTTCTCCAAACTAGTTTTTAAGCATTTGCTCCAGGCATCATTAGAAACACATTATCTCAAGAATTAATTTACTGTTTTCTTGCTTTCAGCCTTCTCTTTCCAATGGAAGTTCCTAACACCATATCATTTTACACTTAGCTTTTATTTCTTTGTACTCTGCAATTGATACATTTTGAGTCACATCACTTTGGCTCTCATAACATTTTTTACTCTTTGGTATTCTATTCACTTTTGTACATTCAACTAGTCATTCTTATTCTGTCATTTAATTTTAGACCCCCCAGCCCACTTCCAATGATTTAGGTTACATACAACTCTTTGGTCATCATTATGTTTGACCCTTATCACTCTTAGATTCTTACTGAAAGTATTTTGTCAAGCATTCCCCAATTTTACTAATTTCTGGGTCTGATTCTAGTGCTCTGCTTCTATTTTAACTCAGAAAACATAAAGATGTCCTTTAATATATGAATTTATGAAAATAAATGTATTGTGGGTTTGTTGGAAAGCTACTTAATAGCTTTTATACTCCTTAACAGTGGTGCTCCAGCATGACTGCAGTCATGTGACTGAAACACATCATAAAAGAGATAAAAGATATATTATCAAATAGGTGTTCATACACGTGTTATAACACAACACATTAGCCAACATACACATGTGCACAGCCAAGTCCTCACGTGTATACACAGAGACACATATTAATACCACCTTGCACACTTGTGAGCCAGTTTCTATGGAGTTGTTCATTATGCTCAGTGTAGCAGCCAGATCTACTTCAAAAAACTTCTTAGTCCTTTGGAAATAGAGACCATATTTTTTTAAGACACAAAAATCTTAAAACATTAGAATCCAGATTTAAGGTGGGAGGGCCAGGAATAGAAGCACGTTATAGAATATCTTTTTGGTCAGTTATTTCTGTAGCATGAATCTAGTATAAAGCCGATTGGTTGGTGTTAGCCAGCAGCAGTACATACTTGCTATGCATTCATGCCATCCAGGCACTATATCATCCATTTTAGAATCACACTCTTAAAGCAGAACTGACTTGGGGCTAAACTACATATAAAGATGCAAAGACATTTCTATATTGTAAAATACATACACAAATGTATACATAATATCTGCTGTTTCACCAAAAACAAAAAAAAAAAATGCAGAGATTAATGCACAAACTTATTCTTCATAATCTCTAACCTACCTGATGTCACTAAACTGTCTAATCCTCTTTTTTTATTTTTAAATGTTTATGGCCATTTGGCTCTGCGTCCCCTCCAGTCTTTCAGTTTATTTTGTTTGTTTTGAGAAATGTTTATTATATCACAACAAATTTTTTTCACTGTATCAAAGCTGTTTAAAATTTAAAGTTAAACTATTGAAGATGATTATTGCATGGCAGCATTTTATTTATTTATTGTATTAATTATTATTTTTTTCCCCTTTACTACAGAGAATCACTTGCACGACAAAAAACATAAATATTAGTCTCTAAAATTAAAAGAAAAATTTTTTAAATTAAAAAATATATGCTTTTTAATTCATAACTTATCACTTTTTGTCTTAGCAAAAAAAAAAAAAAACAGTTTGATTTTCTGTTTTGTTTCAAGTTCTGTTCAATTTGCTTAAGTTATATTTTTTCTTTTAAAAAATTAATCCTATTTTTATTTAATATTTTCAGTTTATATATAAATTAAAAAAAGAAAAAAAATTTTAAAGAAAATAAAGTGAATACTTGTCAAATAATTGGTAAATAATTAAAGATGAAGTGAATAATTTCTTCAACTCCAAAATATTTTCCCTAATTTTATAAATCTGTTAAGTCACTAATTCTCATGACTTTCCAGAACAAATTATATTTCATTAATTTATTGGAGATGTCTCTTTTATAGAATACTAATACTGTGCAATAAATTGATGGAACTGTACGGGTTCTTTCCTGCTATGGCCTACTTAGGTGTTAGAATTAATCCTCTACCAATTCTAACATCACTACTTGGCACTTTGAGCACCCTTAGCTGACCCCATTCTGTTGTGAGCTTTTGGGCCAAGTTTTTAGTTTGAGAATAAATTTCTCCTTTCCTTTCACCAGTCATGAAACTCCCTATAAAGGGTCATGGGTAGTATTTTAAATTGAGTTGCTTTTTTAAAAGATATATTTTTATGGTAATGAAATGAAAATGTTTTTAAGATATATCGATTAGAACATTGTATAACAGGGCAAAAGATGAAGTTGATAGTAGAGGATTAATGTTTATTAATTCAGTAACAGCTACTCCCAGAAATATTAAGATGTTATTGAATAATGACTGAGATTGTTCAGCTTCATAGTGTGTGTGTGTGTGTGTGTTTACAGTCTAAAAACCAGTGTAGTTTATGTTAGCATTTCCTTTATACCTCATAACTTAGCAGTTCAACAGATGGGTATCAATAAAAGAAGTACCTGACTAAGATTAATACTGGGGTCAGTATGACTGGTTTAAACCCTTGAAAGTGGTGCTCCAGCTTAGTCGCAGCTTATTGAAAAAAACCATTATGAAAATTAAATTAATTAATTACTAACAGCAATAATAATATTGGAGATGATGATGATAATAAATTTGTAGAAATAACTGAATTTGGGTAACTGTTCAGTAAATCTTTATATATGAAATATTAGCTATTTTATTTTATAGATTCTACATTTTTTAACAATTAGGCTTTTAAAATTTTTTTGTGACTTTTGACTTAAATTTTTGACTGAAAAATTAATTTCAATGTTCTTTGTGTTGTTACATGACATCTTTATTTTGTTCATCCACCAGAGGTGAAGGTGGAAGCAAGAAAGATTTGATTGCAACTGCTAAAGCTATAGCTGAGGCCTCAGAAGAAGTGACCCGGTTAGCGAAGATCCTTGCCCTTGAATGTACTGACAAGAGAATGAGAACTGTAAGCTTCAATAATTTCTCTCTCTCTGCTATTTGCATTGTTTTTGGTGTGTGTATTTTATTTTGTATGCAGTCAACATTTGGCATTTTATGGTCAACAGTTAAGCTGGTTAATTCAGTTGTTCTCCTTCCTCTTTTTTATTCTCCTTCCTCTTTTTCTTCTCCTTCCTCTTTTTTCTTCTCCTTCCTCTTTTTTCTTCTCCTTCCTCTTTTTTCTTCTCCTTCCTCTGTTTCTTCTCCTTTCTTCTCTTTCTCCCTCTCTTCCTCCTCCTACTTCTTCTCTTCTCCCTCCAGACTTCTTGGAAAGAAAATGCACAGCTATTTCCTTCTACCTTCAAATGGCCCACAAAAGAACTTGAACTCCGCACTGCAAGCTAAAAAACAACATTCATCAATTATAGTGCTCCCTCCCCTTACACTTGTGAGCTAAACTCAGTTCACGAGAGTTAAGACGGCTGAGTTAAGAAAGTACTGGGCTAGCAGTTCATGGCATTTTGTTATGTTTTAAGGCAGAACAATGTCAATTTGCCTTACTAGCAGACTTAGGTACCAAGTTATTTGGGGTTGGTATTCTATCGAGGAGAAGATTTTATCTTTCATTCACTTCATGCTATGAAACCTAAATGAAGTACTATACCAGCCCTTCAGAACCTCTCATAGAAGTCTTCTTTTCATCAAATATTTACTTATGGCACATATTTGCAATTACTTGGACAGATGAGTTGTTTAGCCCTAGGTCAGTCCTGATTGAACAAACTTATGATCAGAACCTTTCCAGCCATAAACAGATCATCTCTTCTTTTTATGTGTATCAGAAACTACACTATTTACATTGTCCAATGTATCCTTCCTTTTGTAAAACAACAGGAGGTGATTTGAATAAGATTTAGCAGATTGAACAACCATGTGATGATGCTTTTATTGGCTCCTGATTTTTACGTGGCACATTACAGTGTTATTGATATGACACAATCCAGACAGTTTTGTCTCATAGACCACCACCCTCTGAAGCTAGATGTCATTTTATATTAAAAAAATTGTATTTTAACATTATGTTAAATTTTCTTTTCCTTGATTTTATAAGTTGTCTTTGTCTTATTTATTTTTCTCTTCTTTTAAAGAATTTACTGCTTGTTTGCGAACGAATACCCACCATAGGTACTCAACTGAAGATCTTGTCGACAGTGAAAGCCACTATGCTTGGAGCCCAAGGTAATATATTTTTGCCTCTTTGTCCTGTTGTTGCTTAATTCTCTCTTGGTCCTGATTGAGCAAGTGTATGGTCAAAAGTGATTAAAACCTGACCAAATTATCTTGCTTTCTTCAAGCCTTGTGGACCCTGGACAATGTTATTCAATGCATTCTTTTTTAATACAGCAGGGTATGGTTTTCAGTAGATTTGGCTGCTATTTCTAGCCAGTTAAGCAACTGATCCATATTTTTGATATGATGAGCAAATACTTTAAACTGGTATGTGCGTGTATGTATGTATGTGTGTATATATATATATATGTTATATATGTGTGTGTGTGTATATGTATACACACACACACCAATTTAGAATATTTGCTCATTGTATCAAAAATACTGATCAGCTGCTTAACTGGTTAGAAATAGCAGCCAAATCTACTAAAAATCATACCATACTGTATTAAAAAAGAATTCATTGAATAATGTGGTGTTTTATATATATCTACATCATCTTCGTCATTTCGTTGCCCATTTTTCCATTCTTTCATGGGCCAGATGGAATTAATGTGAAGCAGATTTTCTGTGGCTAGATGCTCTTTTGGTCACCATCCCTCATTCGTCTCCAAGTTGGTAATATTTCCCCCATGACTGGACATGTTTTCATGGAAATTTGAAAATGAATGACACTGTCTGTATGATGATGACACTTGCTTACAATTGTCACATGATGTCAAAACAAGGAGACACTCCACACTACATATATATGTAACTACATAGCCATGCCTCCACCTATGTATATGTTCATGCTGGCTAATTGCAATGTCAGCACCTGTTCTGGCACTGTCAATCTATATATTGCTGGCAGGGAGATGAATCACTACTGCCTCTAATGCTTGAGTGTCCATCATTGACAAGACCAAACAAGGTCGAAATCATCTGTTCTGGTAGTCTTGGTACTGGAGGTAGTGGGATTTGATATAAGAAAGAGTGCATTTTGTACCAAAAGCCAATATGAGAGTTTCTCTCGTGCTAACAGTTACAGTATAGTTTGTTCTAACAGAACATCTACATTTAAGTGTGGATAAATATTACCTCACAGTATTAATACTGTCTCTGCTGCTAATATATATAAAATATTTACTAGTAATTTTTTTTTACTTATTCTTTATTATATCAATTTTTTTTTGTAACATAAGATATGCTTTTAAGCTGTCACTTCGTTGACAACATGACTGTGATGCAATTTAATCACTGGATATGTATATTTCTGATTATTATAAGTTGATATTTTCATTTATAGGGTATTTCATGTAAAATATGACTTTTTACCTAATTCTATTGTATATGAACCTATCATCATCGTCATATGTCCGTTTCTCCATATTGACATGGGCTGGAGGAATCTAAAATATCTTGCCAACTGCTACAGTCATTTGTCACCTAGTACATGCAAGAACAGAGCAAAACTAGCCAATTCTGTTGTGTATGTCTTACTAAGTGTAACAAGTACATTTTATAGTGCAACTGTCACCAGAGAGACTGTTTGAGGTGTCCACTCTATCCCATGTCGATATTTATTCAGAGATATTGCCTTCTTAGACAGGAAAGTTCTGATGCAACTTATAAGGGTTCACATCTCTTTGAAATGCATATATATATACACATACATGCATGGAAAAGATTGTCAGTGCCATTGAATTTTGGTTTACTTACAATCATTAGATAATCTGATGCCAACACTGTCTACCATTTCCTTGTAAAAATAAATATGGCATTTCACTGAAAAGTGTTGTATTGTGATCCTTCAATTTAGTGTTTAACTATCTTTATAGATAACTTTACATAAAAACAAGCATCTATTTATCAATCTTACAGATATATACAAATGTATGATAGATAGATACATACAAATATACAGACTTATGTGTATGTCTATATGAGGTGGGTGCTGAAAAGTTCCTGGGTATCGCAAAAGGCTTGGCTGGAGGTCCAAATTTCTGAATTCTCTTACAGAGCTCCAAAAAACTCGAAGCACTGCTGAAATCTGCGAGGGGATTATGTTAAATAAAATCGTAATTAACTGATCCTCTGGTATTTTCTTTTCAGCACCCACTCGTAAATAATTTGACAGTAAAATTAACAATGAACTGTTAGATAGATGTGTTGTCCAATTTTCATGGGAAAGACATTACTTTGGTCTCTAATGTGTGTGTGCGTGTGTGTGTGTATATATATATATATATATATATATATATATATATATATATATATAATATATATATATATATATATATATATATATATATGTGTGTGTGTGTGTGTGTTGGAGCAAAATGTCAATTGTCATTATTTTGGCTGACTGGCCGACCTTAAGTTATGTCTTGGCTAATTTGGTGACACACATTTTTGGGGGTCACACTAAATTAAAGTAAAATGTACTTTAGTAGCTTTAAATGACAAATTAGTTGGTCAAACACACACATGTGTTTGAACAGCTTTTTTGTCATTTAGAACCACTAAAGTACATTTAACTATAATTTAGTGTGACCTCAAAAATGTGTGTCACTAAATCAGCTGAGATATCACTTAAGGTCAACTAGTCAGCCACAATAACGACAGTTTATACCTTGCTCCAGTTCAAGCTTTGCTTGAGGTTTGAATGACACTATAAAATATCTCACAGACTGGATCACTTTTCTCTTTATGGTTCAATGTAATTGTGATTCTTGTCATCATGATTATCACCATCAACATCATTTGGTTGTTGTTTAATCCCAGCTCAGCTCTGAGTAAACAGAAGCATTCCAGCCATGAACATTCCATGTTTCTTCTAGTTGTGGCTGTGTGGTAAATAGCTTCTATACCAACCACATGGTAAGATGCTTGCTTAACAACTGCATGGTTCTGGGTTCAGTCCCACTGCGTGGCAAGTGTCTTTTACTATAGTCTTGGGCTGACTAAAGCCTTGTGAGTGGATTTGGTAGACAGAAACTGAAAGAAACCTGTCATGTATATATACATAGATACATATATATGTCTTTGTGTTTGTTTGTTCCCCCCCTCCATCAAGACTTGACAACCGGTGTTGGTGTGTTTACATCCCTGTAACTTTGTAGTTCAGCAAAAGAGACCGATAGAATAAGCACTTGGCTTAAAAATAAATTCTGGGTTTGATTTGTTTGACTAAAACCCCTCAAGGTGGTGTTCCAGGATGAATGCAGTCAAATGACTGAAACAAGTAAAAGAACGAAAGAACATATATATATATATATATATGTTTTCCAAAATGGAGGCAAACACATTTCTCCATGTGATCGGCTTGGAAAATTTTTAAGACGCTTGGATATTTTCCTCCTTTTCTTAACATAAGACCACTGGTAGTCTTAACCCACAAGTAAAGAAATTATATCCACCAATACAGTGTTGAGTACTCATTTCCACTGTTTGACACACACACACACACATATATGTATATATATATATATATATATATATATATATATATATATATATATAAATATGATATAGTATATCTGGAACAAAATTATCCAATACATTTTTTTTAGGACAATTGGTTGTTATTTGAGGAATATTTGGCTGCTATTTTTACCAGGTTGAGAAATCACACACAGAGATATATATAGGTTGCAGGTATGGCTGTGTGGTTAAGAAGTTAGCTTTACAACTACATGGTTTCCGGTTCAGTTCTATGCCAAAGCACTTTGAGCAAATGTCTTTTTGTGAGTATATTTATCAGATGAAAACTGCACAGAAGTCTGTCATACATGTGTGTGTTTTTAAGTTTGTCTCTTACAATTTGACAAGTGTTAGCTTGTTTGTGTCCCTGTAACTTAGCAGTTTAACTAAAGGAAACTAGTAGAATAAGTACCAAACTGAAATCAATTGGACCAACTAAACCTTTCCTGCTATTGCCCCATAATGACCACAGTTCAATGGCTGAAACCAGTAAAATAATGAAAGTATATATATATTATATATATATATATATTATATATATATATAATATATATATATATATTATACACACACACACACACATTGGATAGAATTAATCCTTGTTCATGGCTAAGAGTTATTTTGACTCTTATTTCTAGCATTGCTGGTGCTGACTTGCACCCTTAGTCACTTTTAGTGACAATTGTGTATATATATATGTGTGTGTGTGTTTGTGTGTGTGTGTGTGTGTGCATGTGCAGATGTATACATATATATGTTTGTGTGTATGTGCATGTGCAGATGTATACATATATATGTATATATATATATATATATGTATATATATATATATATATATAGTATATATATATATATATATATATATATATATATATATGCATGTGTATACAAATACATGTATGCATATATGTATAATTATACATTTTATAATTTGTTCTAAACTACTGTGGTCTATGACCTGTAGTTTATTCTTTTCCTGTTTAATATTTTGCCCTTTTCAGAAGAGGAAATATTTGGCAGATTTCTGATGAAAATCCTACTTCTTTGTAAACACACTTTGTTAACACCAGTATGTAGTTGTTATTTTGTTTATCACTTCCCCTGCTTCTCCAGGGTTAGCTTTGATTGAGCAGATCTGTGACATATAATTATTCTCTGCTTTTTTAGATGATAGTTTGAACTTTGGCAGAGTTTACTATTTATAACACAGCTGATTGATAAAAAAAATGTTTTCATTGTAGGTGGATAGACATCCAAATTTTGAATGTGAAAGGCTTGTGGTTTTATATATATATATTTCGGCAATTTTCTTACGACCTCTCCCTCGTAAGCACAACCAACTCATTCAAATCAGAGTTGTTTGTAATTCCTAGAGAGTTATTCAAAATATGTAGGGTATATTCTAATTGAACATGAATATAATTTTTCTTTCTTAAATTCTAACCACTTATTGGCAAACTTAGAACAGGAGAAACCATATCTTTTGGTATTTAGTCCATTCTGGGTATATTCTGATTTCAAATGTTGTCAAAGCCAACTTTGCCTTTCATCCTTCTGCGAGGGGGGGGGGCATAAAATACAGAAGACCAATAAAATTACTGCGATTGATATGAGCAACACATGTCTTTCTTCAATTTTGAAGCCAGGGTCACTTTTAATTACCAATATATGATACTGTCCATCAATTTTTCCCCTATTTTTGTGAATTTCATGCTTCCTTAAATATCTTTGTTATTATTGTTGTTTATTACTTGCTGTTTAATTAAAGCTTTTAAAGAACAAAAGAGGGGTAGTCTTTTTTTTACTTTTGACTGAATTCTCTTCATTTTGTGAATTTGGAGGCTTTACAAAATGCCAAGTAGTATAATCCAAATTTCCCAAAAATCATATATTACCATATTTGATTCTCCAGAGCCAATTCCAGCACCTGATGGTAGCGAGATTGCCTGTGGTAATTTCTTCTCATTTCTTGACAATTTTGTGCATGGTTTGTTTGAACATAGCTGCAAAAAAAAAAAAGAAAAAATCTCTACCAAGAGTCTCCACACAAAAGCCACGATATGCCATGCCAACTACTAATATCATTTTGTTATTTTAACATACATATATGTGAACCTGTGAGTGCTATGAGTGTATGTTTATATGTGTGCCGTTTGTATGTGTCTGAAATGAATGTTTAAGCTAAATGTTGTTTAAACTGATATGTTTAGTGTAGTTTAGTTCTACTAAATTGTAATCTAAAACAAACAATAATCAATTAACTAAGAGAATAAATGAACACATTTCAGTAAATTCTAAAGCACATGTGAGTCTAACAGTAAAATCCAAACTCTCAGTTTATGTCATGTAGCTCTAATCAGTTGCACGTAACCATCACATATAAACAGTAGTGGAAAGAAATCAAGTGTTTGTTTAATAATAGTTATTTACCATGTAGTGTTTAATGACAGTTAATAAATAATGTAATAGTTAACCAAAAAAAAAAGAAAAAATACTAATTTATCCATCCAAGATTTTTGTTTTAAGGTATGACTTTATTTATCGAAAATTGGTAGGAATGGTTCACTTATATATATATATATATACATACATATATATATATATATATATATATATAATATATATATATATATATATATATATACGCACACACACACACACACACACACACACATACATACATACCAAATTACTGGAAATGATATGGAATTTATAGGGCATAAAAAATAAAGAACACTATATATATATATACAAATAAGTTCAGCAAATTTAGATGCACCAGAATTTTGTATGGTGTTATCCATATAAATTCCATGGGGTGATTATAATCAAAATAAGCAACTGAAGTTATTCTTGTTGCTTATTTTGAGTATATATATATATATATATATATATATATATATATATGAAGCAAATAAGTAACAAGGATGTCCAGGAATTAGTGCATTATGGCCATTTCAAGCGGCTCCATTTTATTAATCAATGCAAGCATTACATCAATTTGAAATAAGACCATACAGGTTTTCAACATATAGGATACCCCATTATAATTTTATAGCAAATCTTTCATCAGAACTAGAGAATAAAAGAATGCACTAATACCTGAACATTCTTGTTACTTATTTGCTTTTTATTCACCTAACTTCGAGCTGTGCAGAGACAATATCGGACTGACTTGGTGCCTCAACTTAAGTACCTAATTCAACTGAATCTTATATATATATATATATATATTCTAGAGAGACTAAAGGTATATTTGTCAGTTTACTTATTCCAGATACTTTAATTTGTATACTTACTTGTACAAGGTATATTGCATTAGCTCACACAATTATATGAATTATAGTTCCTTATTCACTATGTATAGTGATTCTAAATGAATTTTACATTTTGTTATGAGAATTATTATTTAAATTTACATTTCATCTATATTCGACAACACAACTGTTCTGACACTCTCTACATTAATTAGTTATTTTCCTCAAATATTAACTATAATTCAAGATTAAAAAAATAAGACTTTAGCTGTTATTTAGCTGCTATTTAGCCCCAGGTAGGCTCCGACTGAGGCAACTGACATTCAAAAATATTCCACTCATGACCTCTTGGCATGACACAATTTGAACACAACATTTTTTGATGTCTTTTTTTCTTAGATAAAAGTATGATTAGAGGGAGAGATTTGGTTTGTTATTTCTGGCATGTTGTTGGACTATAAGTGGACACTTTCATTGGTTCTATTCTTTTAAATACTTTCAGTGGTGAACTTAAAATAAGGCTGAAGCAAACTAGATATTTAAAAAAAAATGAACTGGAGATCCCTATATATCAAATCTCGTTAGGGTCAGCTTTGTGCTTTCATCTCTTTAGAGTCTTATCATATGTTAATTCTAAGTTGAAATCATGTGAAGGTCAACTTTGCCATTTGTCCTTCTGAGGTCAATAAAATAAAGTACCAGTCAAGTACTGGGGTCAGTAATACTGACAAACTGCCTACCCTAAAAATTGTTAGGCTTGTGCCTAAATGAGAAACAACTATTTACATGTTACTATGTTATTTCTCAATGAACAGTAACTTCTCTGAATTACATTTTTGTAAGACCTGATTCCCCCCCCTCTCTCAGACACACAGTGATTATTATTGTTTTAGTGGTTTTGGATCCTCAAGAGTTCATATGACCATTGGGAGTCCATATAAGATTTTGTTGTTAGAGTTTATGTGCAGATAAATTATTTATACTTCTACAATACACAAAATAGTTTCATTTTTTTTTTATAAATACAATTCCTAATAATATCTAATTATAAAAAAATATAACAGGATATTTTAAATACTGGATGGTTATGAGGATTCATCTGAGTAAAATAGGAATCAAAGGCAAAAAATGGTTGAAAGCCACCACTTTACATAGAGTGTTTGATTAAAAAGAAAACAGAACAACTCCAAAATTCTATGAGTGTGTATGTGTGTAATAAAACAGTTTAATCATCCTTTTTTGTTTCTTGACTTGGGCAACAGTCTGTTTAATAAAATATCTTTACAAAAGCAAAAAAGCAATGCTACATACACACACTTAAGATATCATTGTGATGTTGCCATAATTTCTTGCTATTAACACTTTGCCGTTTATATTCACTGCCGCTTGGGGATCACAGAATCAAGTAAGTACTGTTGATGCATGCTGAACAGTTTGCAGTTATTTTTTTTTTAATGAGTTTATTTTTCTTTTTTTTTTTTTCTGATTTGAAAAAGAGTTGGGGTTTGTGCGAGGGTGTTACATGCCTGTGAAACCTTCACCACATTACTTTGTTCACACCACCCAACTGCATGCAATCCTATCCTTATTTTGCCTCATATATATAATTGACATTATACAGAGAGAGTTTGAAACACACACACAAAGGTTTGGGAAAACAAACAAGAAATAGAACTCAACTTTCTGCTGATTAGAAATATTAAAATTATATACCTTCTTTTTTTTTAATTACATTTTTGATTGGAGAAAAGTTAGAAAAGTGACTCGAGGAATGAGAATTTCGTTAGTTCGGTAAATGCTTCCGCAAAGCTCTTGGGTCTTGAATCACTTTTATAACAATTTACTGATGAAATAAATCAAAAAAGAAAGAAAAGAGTTATTTCCCTTTACACCCTTTTCTTTCTCGAAATGCTTTGTCGTAAAGGTTTGGCTGTGGGTAAGCTGGATCTGTTACGGCTTGGCTTGGTGCCTTGTCATAAGCTGTTTTGCTGCTCTCGTTCTGCTAAGCCCTTACGGAAAGGCATGAACATTTGCCCACCTGTTTCTTCCTGTCCCCTAACCTCAAGAAATTGAAACATATTCGAAATATATAAATAAAATGCTAAATATATCTATATTTGATTGATATAATCCATATTCTTTTGTCTTTTTACAAAGTTTTATTTTCTTTAGTTTTAAATTGTTTAGCTTGTTTTATTCCATGATGCTTATTTTGATGAGAAACCTACCGCCTTTATTAAGAATTGATGTGTTCCTAGCCAAATATTTTATTTAATCCCACTCTCCTTTTTTTCTCCCCCAAGATATCTTCCCTTGTTAGATTTATTAACAGCATTTAGTATTTGAACCCATTTAGAATATCTTAGTTTCTGGCATTCTTTCTCCCCAAAGTTTGAGTATTTAGACTTCCTTCCTGTCCATGATGAGAGTTCAAGGCAGATGGTAAAATATGTAGTTGTCTGTTTTGCACATTAAATGTTGCATTGAGATCAGCTATTTTTATTTTTACTTATCTATTTATTTATAATGAATTTTATATTTTGTATAGTTACTTCCATATTTTCAAATCAAATCAGATAAATGAATGATATTGTGTGAATTGTAGACAGTCTGACAAAATGCGTTGGAGTAATTCGGTTATCTCCCTTTATGTTTAACTCTACCAGCTTTAATTTTGCTTTTTGTCTTGTCACTCTCTCTGTGAAATTTGGTGCCTTGTGCTCATATTAGAATTCAATATTTCATCCTAAATTGGATTGAGAAAATATAGTACTAGCGTTGAAGTCACTTGACTAACTTTATTCCCAGAATTGGTAGCTTTACATCTCTGTAAGAAATTATTATGGCAGGATTGGTACAGTGGTGAATGAAATGCCTATTTAGTTGTATACCTTTACATTCTGAGTTCACAGAGTATTGATTCACTCTGCCTTTTATCATTTCTGAGGGCTAGAAAATAAACATAAGGTAAGTACTAGGGTCAATGTAATTAATCCCCACCCCTCCCAAAATTTCAGGTCTTATGACTATTGTGGAGAGGATCATTATTATTATTAAAGTGATGAGCTGGCAGAATTGTCAGCACACCAGGCAAAATGTTTAGCAGCATTTTGTCTGTCTTTACATTCTGAGTTTAAAGTCCGTTGAGGTAGTTTTTGCCTTTCATCCCTTTGGGGTTGATGAAATAAGTTGAATGTTGGGGCTGATGTAATCGACTTACATCCTCCCCCAAAATTTCAAGTTTTGTGCTTTTATTGAAAAAATTATTTATATTATTAGCAAACAGTAAAATTGAAGTGAGAGTTTTTACATTTTCTTGCTGAATGACCGATAGCTTCCCAGTCTCTCATAAAAAGAGAATGTACAAAATATGTATTTTGTTTTTACAATAAACTTCTTGCTTATATTCATGTTTTATTTTAATACTGTCTCTTACATCAACCATCCAGAGTAAATTAAAAATCCAGTAGTTATATGAATGTAAATGAAGGTATAGCAAATGTATTGGGTCATACCATAAATAATGTGATTTTCAATTGCATGAACTAAGAGTCAGAGAGGGATGGGATACACTTCCTGCATCAACTTGTTATAAAAGCAGGTAGTAATATTACCTTCTACTTATTCTTAGTGCAAGTTTTGAAGAGTACAGTTCGATTTTAAGTTTGTTTTTTTTTCAAATCTGTAATGGGAATGACAAAGGAGCATATTATTTTACTTATTTTGCTTTATGAGTTCAATAAAGGCAACAATACAATGGAAAGTGTGAGGAATATTAATGCAGTATATGTGGATTGGACAATAAATGGAAACCAGTGTCAACAGTGGTTCCATAAATTCTGAGCCAGAAACTACAGCCTAGAAGACAAAACTCATCTGTAGACCTCAATGAGGAAGTCCTGCAAACCCTCCTGGAACAAAATTCCATCGTAACTTTTGAAGAACTAGCAGAGAAGCTTGGATTCGGTCAGTCAACCATTGATCGACACCTGTGTAACATCAGAAAAGTCAGAAAATTGAGTCAATGGGTCCCTCACAAACTTTCTGAGTCTAATCACATGCAGAGAGTGAATGTGTGCCTTTCTTTGCTGTCACGTCTCACGAATGAACTTTTTTGGACTGAATAATGATTGGTGACGAGAAATGAGTCTCTATAAAGATGTCTGAAGACAGTGGGTAGGGAAAGGAGAAACACTGGCACTCCAGGCTACAGGTCTTCATCTATGTAAGATGGTGTTATCTGTTTGGTGGGTTATGAAAGGTTTAATCAACTTCGAACTTTTAAACTCAAACCAAATGATAACAAAGGTGATCTACTGCAAGCGCTAGAAGAAAAATGACCATCTTTAGTTTCAAGACGGAAGGTGTTCTTCCATCAGGATAATGCTCGGCCACATACAGTGAGGATGACATTCCAAAGGCTGGAGCAGCTTGAATGGGAAACAATAACCCACCTACCATATTCACTGGACAATACACCATTTGATTATCATTTATTCTGCAGTCTTCAAAATCATTTAGATGGAAAAAATATGAATTCTGTAGACAAGGTCAGAACAGTGCTGGAGAAGTATTTTTTATCATGGACAAGTGAATTCTGGAAGAGGGGCCTTGCAAGTCTACCACATAGATGGAAGAACATTGTAGAAAAAGGAGAGTATATTTTAGATTAAAAAAGAACTTCATTTATCTTAATTTTGAAAAATAAAAAGTATAAAAAACTGCATTATTTATGGGAGACTCAATATGTAGACTAAATTTGATAAAGAAAATCTTAAATACTTCCTGCTGTATATAATTATTGAGTACTTTTTTGCAGTACTGCTTAGTAACCTCTTTTGATTAACCCCTAAATGCTGTTTAGAACCAGGAAATGCTATTTTTTAGAAATTTTACTTTCAAATTGTTTATATTTTGATAGTTCTTAACATTCATTGAAACATTTTTTTTTAAAGATGTGTGTCTTAGATAAGACTTATAATTTGTCCTTGTAATGGAGAGTTTATTCTGATTTCAAATACACTGCATTGATTGTTAAGGTTGGAACCCATAAACTATAGTTAATCAGTCCACTTCATGGCCAGTCAACCATCTTGGCTTTCTCCTTTCCCAAACTCTTTATCTAAAATCCTCTTCTAAACTAGTGTGCAAAACTGATGTCCAGAATTGCTATCCTAGTCTGAAGTATTTGATTTACATCCAGAATATTTTGGGGGCTTAAGCATTTGAATTAAATCTTGGATGCAAATCCCAGGTTTTTTGAAGTCTAATGAATCAGGGCAATTTTTATTGTTTCCCTTATTACTGGTCTTTGTATGTTGATTTGAGTTGGAACATATCTTATAAAGAAACAAGAAATACAATGTATTTATTTAATATTAAACAAATTAATGCATCTATTTTCCAGGTTCTCAAGAAGACCAAGATGCAACAGAGATGTTAGTCGGTAATGCTCAGAACCTTATGCAGTCAGTCAAAGAAACTGTGCGTGCTGCAGAGGCTGCATCAATCAAGATCCGTGTTGACTCTGGCTACACCATCAGATGGATCCGTAAAAGGCCATGGTATACATAAGTTAAACAGTGTTTTCAAGGTTCAGTATGTTTTGTGTGAGTGCAAGTTTATGGCTTTGCACACCATTACTGATTTGAAGGTAACTTGTTTAGACAAATGCAGTGAATTAAACGATACAGTTAAAGCTGCGTTATATAAGAATCTGCTTGAGATTATGGCCACTCATAGTTCGTTACATTTTTTAAAAAATTATTTTTAAGTATTTACATTTAAAAGCAAACAAAAATCATAGGAAGAATAAAATTTTTAAAATGAAAAAAAAAATTGACAATGAAAAAAGTCCAAAAAAAGTTTTTACAAGGAGATGGCTATGGTGCTTATTATATTTTATCAATAACTGCTTATTTCTGAAATTTCCTCAACTATTATATTTTATATATATATATATATATATATATATATATATATATATGTATGTAGGTACATATGTATGTATGTATGTATATATATATATATATATGTCCAACCCATGCTAGCATGGAAAGCAGACGTTAAATGATGATATATATATATATGTTTATGTATGGAATTTCCTTTTGTGCCAATTGTTTCATCAGACACATATATACATGCACTCAATTGAAATTGTTATAAAATGCAACATGAACTGACATTCTTTGATTTATTTATTTATTTATTGCCCCTCCTCTCTTATTTTGTATACTTTTTTCTACGACCTTTTCATTTTTTTTCTTTTAAATTTCACTTCATAAGCTTAAATGCTTCTATCTTTTTTTTTTCATTCATAATATTTTTGTATTGTGAAATTTTTTTCTCTTTCTTTTGCAATCACCTGTTTTCCTGTTAGGTCTTCCATGTCATGTTGTTGTTGTTATTATTATCATTATTATTATTATTATTGACTTGGCAGAATTGTTTGAGTGCCAAACACAATACCTTGTGGTAATCAGTTACGGTTGAGTTCAAATCCCATCAAGGCCAACTCTTCTTTTCATCCCCCCAGGGTCAATGAGATTAAAGTACCAGGCAGGTATTTCTACCAATTTTAGAGATCATTATTAATTTTAGAGTGGTTGACTGGCAAAGTCACTAACTTAGACAAAATACCTGGCATTTCTGCTTTTCCCTTTTTTGTTTTCAAATGCAGCCAAGATAACTTTGCTTTTCATCTGCTGTCTGAGGTTAATGAAATAAAGTATCAGTGAAGTATTAGATTTAATTTAAATAATAAAACTCATCTCCCAAATTTCTGATTTTGTGCCTATATTAGAAATAATAATAATAATAATAATCTCAAATTTCGGCACAAGGCTCAACTTATACTTATTTTATTGATCCCATAAAGATGAAAGGCAAAGTTGACCTTAGTAGATTTAAACTCACAATGCAAAGACAGATGAAATGCTACTTAGT
Source organism: Octopus sinensis (assembly GCF_006345805.1). Classification (NCBI taxonomy): domain Eukaryota; kingdom Metazoa; phylum Mollusca; class Cephalopoda; order Octopoda; family Octopodidae; genus Octopus; species Octopus sinensis. Next base: position 91,981,225 of record NC_043003.1, read on the forward strand.
ATTTTGTCTGGGTTTGTTCTGAGTTCAAATGCTATTGAGGTCAACTTTGCCTTCCATCCTTGCAGGGTCGCTAAAATAAATACCTGTTAAGCACTGGGGGGTTGATGTAATCAACTTCCCCTTCTCTAAATTGCTGGCCCTGTGCCAAAATCAGAAAGGATTATTATTAACATTAGATTGGCAGAACACATAAGGGCAACAAACAAAATACCTTGCAGTATTTAGTTGCGTCTCCTCACATTTTGAGTTCAAATCCTGCTGACGTCAACATCATTAACTGCACTTCCTCTCCACACACACCAAATTTTCTGGCCTTGTGCTCATGTAATAAATCATCATCATCATTATTATTATTATTATTATTATCATTATTATTATTATTATCATTATTATCTTATCAACATTGAATCATTGTTTTAGGAATCACTAACTTCATGTCAAAAGATCTGGTTAAATAATTATTTTCATACATTTAAAATTAATTTTGAATATATTATTTTTATCTTGGTTGGAACTGTTTATTACTAGAAATGACCGAAGAGAGGCTTTGTTCTGTACTAATTGCATACACACACACACACAATCACACATACATAATGCTTGTATGTATTTGCATTACAATAATTATGATAATGATAATAATTGTAGTTATACTACGAATAATGCTCATTGTAGTACTAAAGAGATTACATATAACTGATTGTAGTCCCAGCTTGTTCCAGATAGGAAAATGGTTCTCAATCATTTGGAATTAGGCACACACACTTGCACACAAAGGGTCACATTTTAAATGCAAGCAACTAGCAAGCACATTTATTCAATATGTTCCTTATGATACTCCTGCAATATGTTTCTTATGATACTACTGCAAATATAGGGTTGTTTCAATTACCCCACCATCCTGTAAAATTTGACCTAATGCTTATTCAATGACCAAGGCTGCTGTGCTTAACTAAATACCTCAGTCTCTTAGTCTCAGGTTCAAATACCACTACTGAGGGGTGGGTGAATAGTATTAATTATATATTCGGGTCAATGCAAGCAACATATACCTCTATCTAAAAAGAGCAGTTTTCTGTCACACCAAAAAGAAAAATGTTGTTGTTATAATTTTGGATTAGCAGAATCTTTAGAGCATGAGACCAAAAGCCTATGCTGTATTTTGTTGCAACTTTTTACATTCTGAGTTCAAATCCTGCTGAGATCAATTTTGCCTTTTCTCCTTTTGGGGTTAATAAATAAACTACCAGTGAAGTTTTAGGTTAGCTTTGATTGACTACCTCACATCCTAGATTTCTGGCTTTGTACCATGTCAGAAAGTATTATTATTATTATTATTATCATTATTATCTTATCAACATTGAATCATTGTTTTAGGAATCACTAACTTCATGTCAAAAGATCTGGTTAAATAATTATTTTCATACATTTAAAATTAATTTTGAATATATTATTTTTATCTTGGTTGGAACTGTTTATTACTAGAAATGACCGAAGAGAGGCTTTGTTCTGTACTAATTGCATACACACACAATCACACATACATAATGCTTGTATGTATTTGCATTACAATAATTATGATAATGATAATAATTGTAGTTATACTACGAATAATGCTCATTGTAGTACTAAAGAGATTACATATAACTGATTGTAGTCCCAGCTTGTTCCAGATAGGAAAATGGTTCTCAATCATTTGGAATTAGGCACACACACTTGCACACAAAGGGTCACATTTTAAATGCAAGCAACTAGCAAGCACATTTATTCAATATGTTCCTTATGATACTCCTGCAATATGTTCCTTATGATACTCCTGCAATATGTTTCTTATGATACTACTGCAAATATAGGGTTGTTTCAATTACCCCACCATCCTGTAAAATTTGACCTAATGCTTATTCAATGACCAAGGCTGCTGTGCTTAACTAAATACCTCAGTCTCTTAGTCTCAGGTTCAAATACCACTACTGAGGGGTGGGTGAATAGTATTAATTATATATTCGGGTCAATGCAAGCAACATATACCTCTATCTAAAAAGAGCAGTTTTCTGTCACACCAAAAAGAAAAATGTTGTTGTTATAATTTTGGATTAGCAGAATCTTTAGAGCATGAGACCAAAAGCCTATGCTGTATTTTGTTGCAACTTTTTACATTCTGAGTTCAAATCCTGCTGAGATCAATTTTGCCTTTTCTCCTTTTGGGGTTAATAAATAAACTACCAGTGAAGTTTTAGGTTAGCTTTGATTGACTAACCTCACATCCTAGATTTCTGGCTTTGTACCATGTCAGAAAGTATTATTATTATTATTATTATTATTATTATTATTATTATGAGTCAGTGAGCTGTCAGAATCATTAGTGTGCCAGACAAAATGCCTAGTGGTATTTCTTCTGACTCATTATGTTCTGAGTTCAAATTCTGCCAAGATCAACTTTGCCTTTCATCCTTTCAGGGTCAATAAAATAAATACCTGTTAAGCACTGGGGTCAATGTAATTGACTTCCCTCCTTCTAAAAAAATCGCTGGCCTTGTGCCTATAATAGGAAGAATTATTATTATTGAAATTTGAACTTTTTTTAAGCTAACCAACAACAAACTGTAATAATGTTATCAATGATGACTTCTCACCGTGCCTTAAGCAATCAATATTATTGTTGTTGTTTTTTTAAAATTTTTTTGATGAAATAAATGTCCAAAATATGGAACCCAATGAAATATTCAAATTGTTTTATTCTTTTCTTTTGTGTTTTTATAAGACATTTGTGCACACACACATTTTCAGTTTAACTGTTTTTATTTACACTTTTTGAAATCAACAAAGATCAGTACTACTGTCTTTAAAGATTAAATTTGGTTTTATGGTATTTTAACACATTTTAAATATCACTGTAATATTTGCTCTTTAATTTTTACATGCGGTTTTTCCCGTGTTTGTATGATTTATATATTATTGAAGTATTGCTTTACAGCAGGATGCCCTTCCTGCTCCTAACATTGTAGTTGTAATCCTTATTTGCGAACAAATATTAGATTTTCTTTCTAAGAAAGGTAAATTAACTTTGAAGGATTAATTCTGAATTTTTTGAAATTATCTTCCCTTTCTCTGAGAGTCACTATCAGGTAGGTCTGTGTGGTTAAGAAGTTCATTTCACAATTATATAGTTTTGGGTTCAGTCCTGCTGCATAGCAGCTTGAGCAAGTGTTTTCTACTATAATCTAGAACTGACCAATATCTTGTGAATTAATTTGCTACATGGAAACTGTATGGAAGTTCATCCATATGGTTCCGGGTTCAGTCCCACTGCGTGACATCTTGGGCAAGTGTCTTCAGCTATAGCCCCGGGCCGACCAAAGCCTTGTGAGTGGATTTGGTAGACGGAAACTGAAAGAAGCCTGTTGTATATATGTCTATATATATATATATATATGTATGTGTTTGTGTGTTTGTGTTTGTCTCCCTAGCATTGCTTGATAACCGATGCTGGTGTGTTTACGTCCCCGTAACTTAGCGGTTTGGCAAAAGAGACCGATAGAATAAGTACTGGGCTTACTAAGAATAAGTCCTGGGGTCGATTTGCTCGACTAAAGGTGGTGCTCCAGCATGGCCGCAGTCAGATGACTGAAACAAGTAAAAGAGTAAAGAGTATAATGTGTGAATTGGTATGTTTCTTTACATCCATGTTTACTTCTATGATGTATGAGCGATGTTGTTGTCACCTCTATCAACAAATCAGTCACTTACCTCATGCCTTCAGAGTTGTATAGACCAAGAGATCCCTTATTTGAAAGACAGGTAAGGGTTAGTGACAATAAGGGCATCTGGCTGTAAAACAATGTCTCAGTAATATATTTAATCCATGGAAGGATAGAAAAATAAATGTAATACAAAAGGTGTGTGTATGCGTATGTGTGCATGAATTGGTGATGCTTTGGACATTCCTTTCAGTTTAAGGAACTGATGATGTTATGGACATTCCTTGCTGACATTATGACCAGCCCTCTGCATTTCTGAAAACTTCTGGAATAAAAAAAACCACATACTTGTACACAAGTAAGAGTTAGTAACAGAAAGTGCATCCAACAATAAAAAATCTGCCTTGATGAATTTTATCTGACTTATGCAAGCATGGTTGAAAAGTGAACATCAAAATAATAGTGATGATGGTACTGTCCACGGAACTATGTATAGATACAGTGAGCGATATCTACAGATAATGCTTATTGTTACAGCTTGGTGAAGGATTGAATATTTTGGCCATTATTACAGCATGAAACCAGTGATAGAAGAAGAAATATCTACTTGTCTGATTGAGCCGAGCTATGATCAAAGAAGTTCCACTGGTGATCATCACATCTCTTATTTTTCTGTCATTCATGATGTATATTGGAGTATATTATCAACTGAATTGTCTTCTTTAGCATGATTGTGAACAAATTGTTTGGGTCAAGGCCTGCAGTGTGTGTGTTTGCATCATAGACCAGATACTCAGAAGTCATTTACTCAACAGTACCTCAGACTAATAAAATGCTCATTGCTTTGTTCATCTTTCCTTTCTACAATTAGATGAACTGTAACAGTGAGATTTGAGTATGTTGGCAATGAAAACAGGTTAGTAATGGCATATTAACCATCAGCATTTACTGCAACATATTTAACCATTCAGGTCAAATGGTTGCATTTCTGAAGAAAATTTTTAAATAGTTTTTTTCATTATTCATTTCTCATCTAAAAATAAAGAGATATATTGCAATATCAAGAAAGAAGACATGGGTGTTAAACGATCCTTCAATGGTATATAGATTCAAAGAAATACTAGGTGAAGCTCATAAGAGGAAGATACATATAATATAGAAGACAACTAAATGTTTCTGACACTAGCAAAGCATTCTACATGGTGCAGCAGAAAATCTTCATGTTAAGAATGAATCTGAGAGGTTTTATATTGTACACATGCTAAGTATAGTACTCGAATCTCTTACCAAAACAGCCTACCTATGGTGCCATGTGGATCAATGGTTTCCCATCAATCAGGTCACATCATTGTGTATGTGCTGATGATAATCTCAGGTTCAGTTTTGTTCCTTGCAAGTTTCCCTCTCTGCATCAATAATCTACTTGTCATTACCTCCAAAATCATTCACTCTTACACAAATGATATCACTCTTCATACTTTCCTTACTTCTACACCAACACTTCATCTACACGCAACTTGAACACCTAACACCAAATATGTACTGATTCCATGAACAATGACCCCCAAAACATCCTCCAATAGAGTCATGTTAGTTTTGTCTCCTTCAATACTCCAAAGGTACAATCACTACACATATCTTGAAAAAATTATCTCTCTCCAAAACATGAATAGAAGAATTTTAGGACTGGTTGTCCATATGAATACCTGTATGCCAATGATCTAACTCTTGGAGCTAAACCAGTTGAAGAATAAGAGGAAAAGCCCCAAACAAAGCTGAGTGTAGAATCAAGATGACTAAAAGTAAATCCAGTGAAACCAAAATTCTTAGCAAGAAAGAATGCTCTATTACCATCTTGGCAATGATTATTCTCAGTAAGCAGGAGAGTTGTAAGTAGGAATTCTATACTAAACTTATTAATGACCTCTGTAGAAATTTGTATTTAAACTGGATTGCACAGACAGGTTGAAATTAAAGAAAGACTTGTATGTAACAGATGTGCAGGAGTAGTTAGCCATTTGACCACTTATGACATGAATGCTTTATGTAACCGGAAAACCCCCTAGAAGCAATTGGCAGCTTCTTTTACTTTGGTAATCTCATCAGCAATGAAGGTAGGTATTCCAAATGCACAGAAGCCAGATTAAGAATAGGGTGGAAATGGTTGAGGGAGTATTATTTTTGTGGTCAACAAAGGAGATTATCTCTCTAAGTGAAGGATAGATTATGTCATATTTGCACACAGAATGATGTTACATGGTAATGAATATTGGCATTAAATAAAGAGGCATGCTAGTAGAATCATTAACACATCAGAAGATGTGGTATTTCTTCTGATTCTACGTTTTGAGTTCAAATCCTGCTAAAGTTGATTTTGTCTTTTGTCCCTTCAGGGTTGATAAAATAAATACCAGTTGAGCACTGTGGTTGATGTAATAGATTAACTCCTTCTTTGCAAATTTACTGGCCTTGTGCCAGAATTTAAAACCAATATTGACATTGCATGCAGATAATGTGTGTAGAGGGAAAAGAAGTCAAGTATGCATGCTTTACTAGATGTGTAATGTTAGAGTATATTAACACTGGAACACAAATGAGCTGAGATAAAGATTGAGTATAAGAAGAATCAGCTTTAGTGTGCAAAAACTGTGCTAATCTAGATATATGTATATGAAAGATAACAGCTGAGTGAAAAGATAAAGTATTGAACCATACAAATGAAAGAAACATGTTGAAGATGACATTGGAAGATGTGGTAAAGGCTCTTAGAATGGTGAACCTTATGAAAAAGATGATGGTCTACAATGAATAATGATTTAGTTTGTTGTAGAAAATCTATTCAATCCATAGAAGCTTTGAAAAATCTGATGTAAAATGATGATGGTGATATTTTGAATGAACAAACAAGTATTCAATACAAGCAAGTAGATTATATATATATATATCCAGTATCAAATGATGAAAGGTTAGAGTGTGACAGAGAAATAGAGAGGCAGAAATAAGTGTCTTGCTATAGAGGAGGTACATGGTTACCTAGTTAGAGAGAGGGAGAGATACAGAAAGAGGTCAGAAACAAGTGTACTGATGTAAAAGTGATACTTGGTTACCTGTTCAGCGGAAAAACAAGAGAAGAGGAGAGAAAGTGACCAAAGGGAAAGAGAGAGAATAGGAAACAGCAAAATTGTAAGAGAGAGTAGAAGAGAGATGGTGTAGTGCTCACAAGTAACAAGACTATGAGCATAGAACCTGGTTAGAAAAATAGGGATTGGATGGGTGGGGGTGTTGGGAGCAGTGATACAGTGAGCAGAGAAGTGAGGGTAAGAAAGAGGATTAGAAAACAATCATAATGAATGAGGAGGAAATGTGAGGAAGAGAAAAATGCAATTAGAAGAGGAGTTGTTGGGTAGAGTAGGTGAAAAGTGTGTTGTTACATGTGGGTGGGACACAACTCTTCTAGTACTCAGTTTCGTGGGCAGGTCTTCCCTAGGACCTCATATCTATTTCTTTACTACACACAAGGGGCTAAACACAGAGAGGACAAACAAGGAAAGACAAATGGATTAAGTCGATTATATCGACCCCAGTGCGCAACTGGTACTTTATTTAATCGACCCCGAAAGATGAAAGGCAAAGTCGACCTTGGCGGAATTTGAACTGAGAATGTAACGGCAGACGAAATATGGCTACACATTTCGCTTGGTGTGCTAACGTTTCTGCCAGCTCGCCTAGGACCTCATATCGCCAAACATCTCGGCCTACTGTCATTTCCTCCATGAGTCCCAACATCCCAAGTTCAATCCTTACCACTTCATCCCATGTCTTCCTGGGTCTCCCTCTTCCACAGGTACCATCCACTTTCAGCAACAAGCACTTCTGTATACAGCTGTCTTCACACAGATGCATCACATGTCCAAACCAACACAGTCTCCTCTCCTGCATAACACATTTAATCCCTCTTATGTCTAACTTTTCTCTCAACATAGTTTCTCTCTACCAAATCCACTCACAAGGCTTTGGTTGGCCTGAGGTTATAGTAGAAGACACTTGCTCAAGGTGTCATGCAGTGGTACTGAACCCAGAACCATGTAGTTGGGTGCAAGCTTCTTCCTGCACAGCCACTTATTTACTTTTTTGGTACTAGTGAGTTTACCATGCAGTTTGCAAGATTACAAATTTTCAGATTAACCTCGCCATTGTTAAGTTCAGAACATTTCTTTATGTTGTGTACAGAAATGGAAGAGAATATTGAAGATACATACAAAGGTCATATCTCAACTTTAAGTATTTTAACTGTTTTGATACCAACCCAGCTTAGAAGATCCATGGTTCTAGGATACAAGCTTCATGTTTGCAGAAAAGGAAGAGGGAGTCAAAGATAGCTGGGAGATTGTCAGAAGAAAATTGTCTGTTCACTGGCTCAACTTCTTTGAGATTAAATGCTAACAACATAAACATTGTATAATCAATGATATTGTTGTTAGATTGCATTAAGTCAAAGTCTTCCTATGGCCCTGGAAAAAGCAATAAATGGGAAATAACTCATAGAAATAGAAAACGTCTTTTACGTTTCGAGCCTACGCTCTTCGATAGAAAGATACACAGAAAAAAACAAGGAGAGAAAAAAATGCGTGTAGGAGCTAACGATCTATCATGGCGTCCTGACTTCGGACAGTGGTCAGACGCGAGAAGGACAGTAGGGGAGATAACAGGGTCAAGTGACTTCAAGTGACTGGGTGGGTTTATAGGGGGAGGGGAAGGTGGGTATATGAGGAGAGAAGAGAGTGGGGCGGGGATGGGGGAGAGTGAGAGGGGATAGAAGAGGGGGGAGGGGTATGGGGAGGAGGAGGAGGAGAGGAGGGGTATGGGGAGGAGGAGTGGTAGGGAGAGGAGGAGGAGGGAAGGGGAGGAGGAGGGAGAGGGGAGAGAAGGGGAAGAGGGAAGAAGAGAGAAGAAGAGGGAAGAAGGGAAGAGGAGGGAAAGAGAGTAGGGGTGAAAAGATGTAGGACTGAAGAGAAGTAGGAGTCGGGGAGGAGGTTAGATGAAAAGGGAGAGAGTTGAGCCCAAATGGCGTAAAAGAGCAAAGAGAGAAGATCAATCCTTGTTCACGGCGTAAGCAGGAATCCAGATGGCCTCTGTGCAAGGACAATCCGAACACAGATGAGTGTTGCAAGGAGTGATCGGTGGAGCGGAAATGGCGCGAGACAGGAGTGTCATTGGCGAGGTGGATGTCTCGGAGGTGTTCCGCGAACCGGTCAGCCAAGCGGCGTCCCGTTTGTCCGATGTACAGGGAATGGCAGAGGGAGCAGGAGATGCAATAGATGATATTGCTGGAGGTGCAGGTGAAGGAGTCGATGATGGGTGCCGGTGAGGAGGGTGGTATTGGAGAGGTAAGGGCAAGTGCGGCAACGTGGGCACTAGCAGGGGAAGAGCCAGGTTGGGAGGTAGGGTCGGGGAAGAAACTGTGGACCAAGAGGTCTCGTAGGTTATGGGCTCGTTTGAAGGAGGGGAGGGGTCGGTTAGGGAAGAGGTGTGAAGTGGACGGGTCGGACTGGAGATGCCGGAAAGCTCGAAGAAAGGTGCGTTGGAGAGGTAGGGTGGTGGGGTGGTATGTGAGGGGAAAATGGAGGCGGGAGACTGCAGGGCGGGTTCGGGGGGAGAGACCAGATGCACGGTCTACGGAACGTGCTCTGGCAAGGGCGGTGTGGATAGTAGTGAGGGGGTATCCACGTAGGATGAAGTGGCGAGCCATGAGTTGAGACTGAGTCTCAAAGTCATGTTCATCACTACAGAGCCTACGTAGACGGAGGAATTGGGAACAGGGGATGGAAAGCTTGGTGTGTTTGGGGTGGGAGGAAGAGAAGTTGAGGTATGAGTGTGAGTCTGTGTGTTTGTAGTGAATGGAGGTGGTAAGAGTGGAGTGATGAATGCTGACCGAAATGTCGAGGAAGGAGACAGAGGTGTTGGAGATAGTGCAGGTGAAGTGGAGGGCAGGATGGAAGGATTGAACGAAAGAGAGAAAGGAGTCTAGATGTTCGCGGGAGAGTGAGGTGGAACCGATACAGTCGTCAATGTAACGACCGTATAGCTCGGGAGTGGGACCAGTGAAACTAGAGAATATTTGGGCCTCAACATAGGCAACGAACAGGTTCGCATAGTTGGGGCCCATTCGCGTTCCCCTGGCCACTCCCGAGACCCGCGAACGAGAAGCAGTTAAGAGAAAGGACAAGTTCGGCCAGACGAATGAGTGTGGAGGTGTCGGGTTCGGGGTTGGGGCAGAGGTCGAGAAAGTGTTGAAGTGCACGCAGTCCTTCGTGGTGAGGGATGAGGGTATAGAGGCTCTGGATGTCCATTGTAAAGAGGAGTTTGGAGGAGCTGGGAGGAAAGGAGAAAGAGTTGAAAAGCCGGAGAGCATGGTTGGTGTCGTGTATGTGAGAGGGAAGAGACGCCACTAGGGGGGCAAGGACACGGTCGAGGTATTTTGAGATGAGCTCCGTGGGGCAGTTACAGGCGGAGATGATGGGGCGGCCAGGGTTGTTGGGTTTGTGGATTTTGGGGAGGAAGTAAATGGTGGGGGTGCGTGGGGTTCGGACAATGAGGTTGGATGCGGTGTGGGGGATACAGGAGGACGAGATGAGGTCGTGGACAGTAGAGGAGACCGTCTGTTGGTAGCTAAGCGTGGGGTCGGAGGACAGAGGGGAGTAGAAGGAGGTGTCATTGAGTTGGCGGAGCGCCTCGGCCCTGTAGAGGTCCGCGCACCACGCCACCGGCCGGTTTAATGACAATGTCAGCGCGCCGTCGGAGGGAACGAAGAGACGAGAGCTCGGCCTGGGAGATGTTGAGGCAGCGGTGGCGCCTGGAGAAGTTGGACCGCTCCAACGCGCGCTGACAGGCACCCGCGAAAAGATCCACTGCTTGGAACTGGCCGGGGGAAGGCGTCCACTTTGATGGTCGGCGGCCCAGGTCAGTGATATATATATACTAGCAGAGATAACCAGCATTGCCCGGTTACATTCAATTGAAGAATTAGACGTTTTTGTTATATATATATATGGATACACACACACACACACACTCACACATATATATATATATATGTATATTAATATAAATACATGAAAGTAAATGAAGTTTGTTAAAAAAAAAAGGGGATCATGTATATACCTCCTGGCTGTTGAGATTATAACACCTCGTTGTAAATAATGTTCCTTGTTTTTCATTGTGGAGCATATACAAAAAGGTTTCCTTTGGTTCCTACTCTTGAGCAGCCAACATAAAGTTGCCCATGCGAGAAGCAGGGCTCTTCCAAGAGAAGACCAGCTAAAGAGAGGGTTTGACCCTGAGATTTGTTAATGGACATGGCAAAGCTGACACGAAGGGGGAATCGCAGTTTTCTGAATGTAAATGGAATTTCTGCTCCTGATGGAGTAAGAGGAATTCTTGGGATAAAGACGTCATCACCTTTTCCACATCCAGAAAGAATGATCGCCTCGATAACGTGTGACATCATTTTCTTTATCACCAGTCATGTTCCATTGCAAAGTCTTGGTGGTTCCAGATTGCGGAGTAGCATTACAGGAGTTCCAACTTTAAGTGCTAATATGTGTGGAGGTAGTCCAGGAGGCTCCAGTGAGTTGAGAAATTCAGGAGGATAGTTCACAACTTCATTTATATCTGAAATTGTATCGACAGACTTGTAAGTGTGTATAGTGCTGGGAAGAGAATGCATTAGCTGTTGATTAATTTTGTTAACAGCAACGTTTTTTGGAACTAATATTGCTCTTTCACAGCCTATTGTGATTTTGTTAGTTTTGTGTGAAGTTGGGAAAGACTTTGTTTCTGAGGTCATCTACAGAATTAACAACAGAGAGAGGAAAATGACCACACTTCCTTTAGTCCTGCAGCATCGAGAGGCATCTTGCCTTCACCAAGTGTCAAAATGTCCTGTGCAAACTTTGTGAACATTTTGTCGCTGTGTAGCTGAGCTCTCATGTTAGTGGTGAGACTGAGGATTGTAACATGATGCCACAGGGTAGAGGACTTTAGGCATGCTTGGACTTCATCTGCTCTAGTGCCTTTCGGAATGACAGGAAGAGTTTGCCTGAAATCACCTGACAACAGAAGCGTTACACCTCCCATTGGAGCCTGACAGTCTCGGATGTCTTTCAGGGCTCTATCTAATGCTTCCAAAGCTCCCTTGTGAGCCATAGTGCACTCATCTCAGACAATTAGATGACACATTTTAAGTACTTGTCCCTGATCTGAGCTTTTGTTGATTTTGCATGAAGGCATTTCGGATGCTGCTAAATTGAGAGGGGGTTTAAAAGTTGAGTGTGCTGTCCTGCCACCGGGTAACAAAGTAGCTGCAATGCCAGAGGAGGCTTCAGCTACTGCAATGTCCTGATGCTGCCTAACTTCTGCAAGGAGAAGCTTTGTAATAAATGTTTTTCATGTCCCTCCAGGAGCATCGAGGAAGAAGATTCGTCCCTCACGTTGGCGTACACTGTTAAGAATAGTTCTGTAGGCCTGCAGCTGGTCCGGAAGTAACTTAGGCTCATTTTCAACAATGTACTTTGAAAGCGCTTGAGTGTCGTAGGTTGTTTCACGAATGACAACAGTGGGAAGGCTATTTGACCCTGACCTGAATGCTTGTGGCAGGCCATACGTCGACAATTCATTTCCACCCAGTTTAGCAATTCTGTCTTCAATGTCAATGAGTGCTTTGTTATAGATTTCATTGCTGATACCCTCCATGTCAGGATAGAGCAGTTGAGCTTGGCGCTGAAAGTCTTCAGCCAGGTTGTCTCTATATTTGAGCCATAGAGTGGCCGGATCACACAGTTCGCATGCCTGTAGTAATACTGCAAATAGTGCCCTGAGACTTTTTGGTGATTGTGATAAAGCAGCCTCTCCTAAAGTTGCATCCCATTGTACACCATCTTCTAACAGACCTTGTCGATAGCAGGCTTCTCTGTATGTTGTGCAGACATGTCCATGAACGGTTTTTAGGGCCTGGAAACACGTTGGCTCTCTGACCTAATGCAGTAGTAGACGAAGGTAGAAGCACTCTTGTTGAGTGGGATGCACTGTGTATACTCGCCCAAGGCAAGTGTGAAACTTAATGCCAGGGTATCCATGAACATTTTGACCTGCTTTCCGTGGGGCCCATTTTTTCCCATTCCAAGTGTAGTACGATGGAATCTGTGGATACAGCAAGGTTTGAGCGAATGGATCCACTTGACAAAGCTTGAAGAATGCAGTAAGTGTGCTATCCCTTGGTTCCTCTGCCAACAGAGAAGCATTAGCATCGGTGAAGTACACTCTTTGACCATTTTCCAGGTGCACTGCAAGCTGTTGAATGGTGGAGTGTCGTTGGTGAATTGGAAAGCCATATATATATATATATATATATATATATATTATATATATATATTTATATAAACACACACAAATATTAGAGAGAATCCACTATGTGGACGCTCTTATGCTAAAAATAGATCCGCAATGGTCTCATCCACTAAGAATTGTTCTCGAGAAAAATTTAGCACAACTATGAACGTAAGCGAGCAGGACAAATGAAAAATAACAAAAATATAGATTAACTCCAGACAATTGTTTCACTGTTAATAAATTATGCAATTTTACTTACACAATAAATCTACCGATCATCAGTGAGATTCGTCATAAAATATAATTTGTCGAACTGCACGCCAGATATTAACACGAAGTCAAAGATACGAGTAGTTCGGCCTATTAAATTCGCAGTTATATTCAAATGCCCTCGTTCGAGCGCGCCAAATTCCTGGAAATAAATACTGCATAAATAATTCACTGCAGTAGTTAGTGCCGGTTTGAGAACATATTAATTTATAATTAAAATCAAAATAAGGGTGAAAAAATTGGATATTAATTTAATAACATCAATTTAACACCAGTTAAAAAACTGAGATTCAGTAAATATTAATACACAAATATGAGAGAGAATCCATGATGTGATTTTAATTACATATATATATATATATATTATATATATATATAATAATATATACATATACATATATATATATACATATATATATATATATATATATCTTCTATATATATAAAACTGAGAATGTGTGTCTGTCTGTCTGTCTGTGTCCCTAAAACTTGAGTACTACACAACCAATTTCATTCAAATTTTACACATGCCTTACTTAGGGTCCGGGGAGTGTCATCGGCAAAATTTTTTTTAACTTTTTGCCTAGGGCGAGCCCACAGCAATTTCATATCTTCTCCACTATGATTCCCTAAAACTTGAGAACTACACAACCAATTTCATTCAAATTTTACACATGCCTTACTTAGGATCCATGTAGTTTCATGGGCATAAAAAGGTTCAACTTCTTGCCTAGGGCGAGCCCATAGCAATATCATATTTTCTCCACTATTTCAGTATTACGTGTTAAAAGTGAAGCAAAAACATTTCTCTATTTTATGTCAGATACTTTCCCTTTAACAATAAAAATTAGAGATAATAATAACAATTGAATTATATGTAGCAAGTAATAATTAAAATCAAACTAAAGTATAATATAATCGTAACACAACAAAAGTAAAAATAGCAATTGGTATAAAATTGCATCAATGACTTGAACTTAAATAAGTGGTTTCACATGAATGGGAATAAATTAAAAATAAAATTAGTGTGCAGAAATGGAATAGTCCAGATGGAGCTGTGCACATACCCTTTACCACGGCTTTTACATTAGATTATCTGCTAATTAGTTAGCATTAAGTATCTATATGAAGTTTGGCTGTATGTAATGTCTGTTTTTCTCGAACAGCCTCTTCTACTGAGTACTGCTGTTGGTTTATTTCTTATACATAAAGGACTATAGCTTTAACTGCATACTGCTTTTTGATTCACCGTAAGGTTTGTTATTATTATTACTGTTTAACTATTGTTATCACGGTTGTTGGTTCATCGTAAGGGAAACGTTGTTGTGTTGCATTTGTTAAATAATTATAAACCGTAACCCTCCCCCTTTGGGAAAAGGAGCTTTGGTTATTGTTTAAAAATTGAATTGTGTCCCTGTTTGGGGAAACTGACAATATTTTCACCGTTTATACGGAAGCATTTTTGTTAAAATGCCTTCGATAGAAGAAAGTCCAAAAATGAATTTCGCTGAAGCCGTCGGCGGGCGCGAACTCATGAAAATTAAAATGGAAGAAATATATACCTATTTCGGATTGATCACCGATAAAGACGGTGAATCTAGGATAACACCACCAAACGAAATAAAAAAATTAAATTAAAGAAAAGACTATTGTCTATAAAGTATACAATGTAGAGAAAAAAAGATTTGAACACCTGGAGGAAAGCACCAACGAAAGGTGTCTTGGTGCGATTATGAAAGATATCTAACCAGAGGCGGTAAATTTGCCACAATAGAAGCAAGGTTCGAGTCAACGGAGCGTGCAAGGGGGTACTCGAATTGAACCTTACAAAGTGGAAATATTTTATTTTTACCTTTATATCTGGGACGTAGGACGTCCCGGATAAAAATTTAGAATGTCCCCCCAGAAGTAGAGGTAACCTGGATTGTAGCCACTCTTCTATACAAGAGGGAGAACAAGATACAATTGATCGAAATTGCAAGAGATGGGCCTACAATTCCAGTCTGTTATATATTTTGATTAAGCGATATCAAGATATAAATTTGTATTTTGTATTTTATGTGTAGATGTATATATATATAGATGTACATGTAATATGTACACATATATACATGCGCTAGCACTATGACCCGGCAACGACGGGTCATAATGCTAGTATATATATAT
The DNA here is from genome assembly GCF_006345805.1 of Octopus sinensis. Taxonomy (NCBI): domain Eukaryota; kingdom Metazoa; phylum Mollusca; class Cephalopoda; order Octopoda; family Octopodidae; genus Octopus; species Octopus sinensis. The sequence continues at coordinate 91,996,746 of NC_043003.1, forward strand.
ATATTATATATATATATATATACACACACAAATATATATATATATTATATATATATATACATACATACATATATATATACATATACATACATATATATATATATATATATATATATATATATATATATATATATATGTATGTATATATATACACACACACACACATATATATATATATATATATGTATATATATATATATAATATATATATATATATATATATATATATATATATATATATATATATATATATATATATAAAAGCGTAATGGCCGAAAGTTGTATGTTTGCGTGTCTCATTTCATTCGGGGTATACGAATCTGCAAAATAAAATTGGCAGAAAAGGCATTTTTAAATTACCACCCCACCCCTATTTCCTTCATTTTTCACTTTTTTCAGAATTTTTTTCTGTTACTTTGTTTCAAAATATGCAGGAAAATACAGATATTATGATTCTGAAGAAAAATTTCCAAAAATTTTCGTAAAATTTTTGTTTAAGAATTTATTTTTGTAAATATGCCGAAAAATACGGACATTATGATTCGGACAAAAATTTCAAAACATTTCTGTAGTTAGGGTTAGGTTTTAGTGTTTTAAGGTTACGGTTACGATTAGTGTTTTAGGGTTAGAGTTAGAGTTTTAGGGTTTGGGTTAGAGTTAGGGTTTTAGGGCTAGGGTTTTAGGGTTAGGGTTAGGGTTAGGGATTGTGTTGGGAAAAAGTAAAAATTGAAGAATTGAGGGGAAAGGGGTGGAATTTAACTGCCGATTTTTGGCAATTTTCTGGAACCAACTTCCATATCCAAAAACGAGAGTTTTTGGCAAAAAAAAAATTATAAATAAATTTGGGAGAAACTGGTGCGGGGTGACGGGCGGAAGTCTTTCCACTTTGAGTTTGCTCAAGTGAAAGGCGTGGCCTCTAGGGCAAAGTTCCTCATCTTTTAAAATGTGGCCCGCGTAGACCCGAATGAAATCGGGTTATAATACCGAAACAATTAAGACAATAATAAACTATTTTAATCCCGAGCAAGGCCGGGTTTCTCTGCAAGTATCTCTATATAAAAGTGAAATGTCCGAAAGTTGTATGTTTGCATGTCTCATTTAGTGGTTTATGCAGGGTTCAATGGTAGTAGGCGTGCTCAGATTGTGGCGAAAATTTACAGGGACATCTAAAATGAGGCGAGGAAGCGACTGGACTAGGTGAGAAATCCCCATCTCAAAAGCTGTGGTTACTAGGGCAACAAAACATAGACTTTGACAAGTGTTTGTCGTTTCTCTTTTTCGGATGTCACCCTGTCTTCTTCGATATCTATCTTTCTCCCCTTCTCTCCACTTTGACAACTTCCACTCTCTTTCCCTCTCTGCCTTCGCCGTCTCTCTGTCACTCTTTCTCCCACCGCAGCCGCAAAAGTTTAAATATTCCCGTCACAGGTCTTTTAGAACGATGAATTATTATTGCCCACCACCACCGCACAATCATGATAACATATATTATTAATCTGATATTTATTGTGTTAATTTATATATATATATATATATATATATATATATATATATATATATATATATATATATATATATATATATATATATATACTTTATTTTAAGCAGCAGAAAATTCAACAAAATCTGTTACTCTGAGTTTCTCGTTGCCGTTCATCAGACAGTTTTTGCTAGAATGGAACCGATATATCAATTCAATCTAGACTCTTACAAACGCTACACCTTTAAAAAGAAATGGACTTGTTTGATTGGCCCTTTAGAAAAAAACGGTCAATCTTCGAGCGATAAACAAAAAGGTCAAAAATATATGTATATATATATATAAAAAAAGCTTATAAAAAATTATAAAATCCGAGGAAAAAACCTTACATTGAATAAAATACATATTGACGTTAATGAAGAAAGTATAAATTAATTCATAGGAATTAAACCTGTTATAAATATTACACTGCAATACATATGTGCATATATATATCAACATACACAAAAAGGATGCGCGCCAACGCCATACATATACAGACGTATGAATATAAATCTAAATATACACATAAATGCATGTGTACATATATTCACGCAAAACCATCTCGCACGCAAGTTAAAAATCATGTATGTAGCGATTCTCATATACTGAGTAAGGGGGGGGGAAACGAAAGAAAGGAAGAGAGAGAAAAAGGAACGAAGGAGGGGTGGGGAAAAAAACGAAATAAGAAAAAATTATGTATACAATCTGTGTAACGGCGTTATTGGCATATATGGAGGCAAGTATACAAACAAGTTCGTATGGATACATACATACAGTCGTGTATATGTGTGCTTTAGCACAAACATACTCTCACTTACACATACACAGATACGCATGCTTACAAATACATATCCTCGGCTATACACATACTTACATCAACATTTAAATTTTGACAACATTGCTTTTTTTGAAAAAAACATTGCTTTTTTTTAAAAGAATGGGTGCATTAATAAAAATATATACGAAAGACATATAAAATAAAATATAACACCCTATTTTGGATCATTTATAAATAATCAAGGTAATCCTATACAATACAGTAACCTGAAAACAGGGTCGAAGGTTTTTCCTGATGTATATGTAGAAACATAAGACTTTGCTATACGGATTAAGATCCGCATAGCTTGGAAAACAAAATCCATCGTAGCGCTCATCGTTCAAGAGTCAAAATCAAAATTTCAAAAATCAAAAATACAAAATATATACTCTATCCATATGGTATATTTATATTCGACATTTTAAATTTAGCCGCGTGCCTACATAAGTTTATTAGCTCACTTCTTTGATTCAAAGAATTATTGTCTTTGAATAAGATGTACATTTTTTCTAATAGACAAAGTTTGCACTTGAAATTATTTTTGTAAGCTCCATGCCTGTATGGTGCCGCCCTGTCCAGAATGCTCCATGTCACGTTGAAAAGTGGGGCTTCCTTTTCTTTTAGCTCCCAGACATATTTTGCTAGGCTGGTCCTCTTCCTATTCTCTGGGTATTTAAATGAATTTTTATGAGAATAAAATCTTGTTTTAAATAAATTTTCTGAAGCCCCTGTGTATGTCTTGTATTCTGATGAGCCTTCCACTTGCACCTTGGCTCTATAAACTACTTCTTTCACTAGACATTTCCCTTCTAACGGACATGGTGCCGAGCCCATTAAGAAATGCAATTGCAAAAACGAAAGCTCCTGTCCGTTAGAAGGGAAATGTCTAGTGAAAGGAGTAGTTTATAGAGCCAAGGTGGAAGTGGAAGGCTCATCAGAATACAAGACATACACAGGGGCTTCAGAAAATTCATTTAAAACAAGATTTTATTCTCATAAAAATTCATTTAAATACCCAGAGAATAGGAAGAGGACCAGCCTAGCAAAATATGTCTGGGAACTAAAAGAAAAGGAAGCCCCACCTTCAAATAATTTCAAGTGCAAACTTTGTCTATTAGAAAAAATGTACATCTTATTCAAAGACAATAATTCTTTGAATCAAAGAAGTGAGCTAATAAACTTATGTAGGCACGCGGCTAAATTTAAAATGTCGAATATAAATATACCATATGGATAGAGTATATATTTTGTATTTTTGATTTTTGAAATTTTGATTTTGACTCTTGAACGATGAGCGCTACGATGGATTTTGTTTTCCAAGCTATGCGGATCTTAATCCGTATAGCAAAGTCTTATGTTTCTACATATACATCAGGAAAAACCTTCGACCCTGTTTTCAGGTTACTGTATTGTATAGGATTACCTTGATCATTTATATTACCTGATTATTTATAAATGATCCAAAATAGGGTGTTATATTTTATTTTACATGTCTTTCGTATATATTTTTTTATTAATGCACCCATTCTTTTTAAAAAAAGCAATGTTTTTTTCAAAAAAAGCAATGTTGTCAAAATTAAAATGTTGATGTAAGTATGTGTATAGCCGAGGATATGTATTTGTAAGCATGCGTATCTGTGTATGTGTAAGTGAGAGTATGTTTGTGCTTAAGCACACATATACACGACTGTATGTATGTATCCATACGAACTTGTTTGTATACTTGTCTCCATATATGCCAATAACGCCGTTACACAGATTGTATACATAATTTTTTCTTATTTCGTTTTTTTCCACACCCCTCCTTCGTTCCTTTTTCTCTCTCTTCCTTTCTTTCGTTCCCCCCCCCTTACTCAGTATATGAGAATCGCTACATACATGATTTTTAACTTGCGTGCGAGATGGTTTTGCGTGAATATATGTACACATGCATTTATGTGTATATTTAGATTTATATTCATACGTCTGTTTATGTATGGCGTTGGCGCGCATCCTTTTTGTGTATGTTGATATATATATGCACATTTTAATAAAAATATGTATTGCAGTGTAATATTTATAACAGGTTTAATTCCTATGAATTAATTTATACTTTCTTCATTAACGTCAATATGTATTTTATTCAATGTAAGGTTTTTTCCTCGGATTTTATAATTTTTTATAAGCTTTTTTATATATATATACATATATTTTTGACCTTTTTGTTTATCACTCGAAGATTGACCGTTTTTTTCTAAAGGGCCAATCAAACAAGTCCATTTCTTTTTAAAGGTGTAGCGTTTGTAAGAGTCTAGATTGAATTGATATATCGGTTCCATTCTAGCAAAAACTGTCTGATGAACGGCAACGAGAAACTCAGAGTAACAGATTTTGTTGAATTTTCTGCTGCTTAAAATAAAGCATATTACTCTACCACTGGTATTTGAGTACTCTTTTTTCCACCTTGTTTCACATTTATGTGTTTACTCCGGTATATATATATATATTATATATATATATATATATATATATTATATATATATATATATAAAGTGTTTATATTTATATGTATATGTGTGTGTGTATATATATAATGTGTATACATAAGTATATATATAATTATGCATACACACACACACACACACACACACACACACACACACACACACACACACATATATATGTGGAGGCGCAATGGCCCAGTGGTTCAGGCAGTGGACTCGCGGTCGGAGGATCGTGGTTTCGATTCCCAGACCGGGCGTTGTCAGTGTTTATTGAGCGAAAACACCTAAAGCTCCACGAGGCTCCGGCAGGGGATGGTGGCGAACCCTGCTGTACTCTTTCGCCACAACTTTCTCTCACTCTTTCTTCTGTTGGCATGCTCGCTTAGCCAGCGGGGTGGCGTCATTTGAAGGCTAAGACAATTCGAAGCGCATTGTGACCAGCGATGTGTAACAACATCTGATAGCCTGGTCGGTCACGGTGATCATGGTGATATATATCATCATCATCATCATCATCATCATTTAGCGTCCGTTTTCCATGCTAGCATGGGTTGGACGGTTCTACTGGGGTCTGTGAAGCCAGAAGGCTTCATCAGGCCCAGTCAAATCTGGCAGTGTTTCTACGGCTGGATGCCCTTCCTAACGCCAACCACTCCGTGAGTGTATATATATATATTTATATATATATATGTATGTATATACTGACAGCTAAGCCTGGTTTCAACCAGTCGGTTTGGATGATGTGTAAGCATTCAACTTGTTTGGTCACGCTTACGTTAAAAAACAATTTTAGAATGACTTTTTTCTGTTAAAACGCTAAAAATAATTGACCAATAAAGAAAAAAAACCAACCAAGATTCACGCGCGCACACACACATACACATTCACATACCCCGCTTTTAATACCGAGCAAGGCCAGGTATCTCTGCTATTCTAATATATATTTGTGAAAAAGGCGAACGTTGTCTCACATGCAGTCGTACAGGCAAAAGTGCTAGTAAATGTGGTCGGATTGACCTGAAAATTTGCACACCTAATGAATTTCTCAATAGCAAACTATCTCTCGGACTTCCACCTCATGACCTTAGACTGAAGGTTGGTGTTCCAGTTATGCTACTGAGAAACATGGAACCATCAGAACTATGCAACGGTATGCATCTGATCGTCAAAAATATTGGAACCTTAATTCCGACGACAACCATTCTGAACAGACTGCCTGCTGGCGTGACAATGTTATTAACTCCCATGAGCCTTAGTCCCTCTGCTGTACCATTTGAATATATGCGACGACATTTTCCCGTAAAAGTATGCTTTGCAATGAGCACCAACAAGGCACAGGGACAGTTATTACAAGTAGTTGGCTTGAATCTGACACAGCAGGTATTTACTCACAGTCAACTATACATCGGTTGCTCCCGTGTCGGCAGTCTACACAATCTCTTCATTTGTGGTAATCCGGGCAACACCCGGACCGTTGTCTACAAAGGACCTACCGCCATTACTCTCCCGTCGCTGGAGTCATTGTAACTTTCTCAAAATTCTTCATGCCAATCAAACTCCCAACCATGGGTTCACGTCGCGGCACAGATTCTGCAAAATTAGGTTGGGTGTGACTACATATTGTATCCAAAACATTGTACGTGCAGTCATATTATACTATATCAGTTTTGCGCAGAGACCTAATTGGTGTTTTGTTTTTTTTTCCCAGCATTTTTCCTTCATTCTTTGCCCTTCACATCTGCATCCGCGAGGTTTATCCAGTCGCTTCTCAAAGACTGTTTAAACATTTAGCTTGCTTTTTTTCATTACCAATTTTTAATAAAATTTTCTGATTTTTAAAAAAATTCTTTATCTTTAAAATGTGGCTCGAGTAGACCTGAATGAAAACGGATTATAATACCGAAACAAGTAAAAAAAAAACAAAAAAAACTATGTTATGTTAATCCTGTGCAAGGGCGGGTTTCTCTGCTAGTTATATATATATATATATATATAATACAAAATGGGACAAGAACGCAAAACATCCAGTCAGTTAGGTGATACAAAAAAGGGACAACAAAACATCTAGACAGACGATACAAAGAAAACAAGGACGGGTCATTCAGTTTTCTATCCTCAGTCGAGTTCCAGATCATCGATATATATATATATATATATATATATATATATATATATATATATACATAATATATATATATATACATATATATATATATATATACATATATATGTATATATAATACATACATACATACACACACACACACACACACATATATATATACATATATATATAATATATAAATATATGCATATATACATACATATATGTACATACCTACATATATAGGTTAATATAGGGCGTAACAAATATCAGAAAATCAAAACAAAAATGTGTGTAATAGGTGTAAAACAACTTCCTATGAACGAATATGAAAAAAAAATTCGCGCACGCGAAAGGGGGGTGGGGGAGAGGCCTCGGAAAATTCACATCGGGAAGTTCCGAAAGCGTCTGAGGAGCTGACCCGTGCACCAAAACAAAAAAAAATAGTGTAATATGTGTAAAACAACTTGCTCTAAACGAATATGACAAAAAAAATGCGCTCTCGCGAAAGAGGGGTGGGGGAGAGGCCTCGGAATATTTACATCGGGAATTTCCGAAAGCGTCTGAACCGGGCACAAAAACAAAAACAAAAACAGCGTAATAGGTGTAAAACAACTTGCTCTAAACGACTATCATGAAAAAAATGCGCGCTCGCGAAAGGGGGGTGGGGGAGAGGCTTCGGAAATTTCACATCTTCAGCCCACGGCCTTTAAACTAAGAAAAAATAGTGTAATTGGTGTAAAACTACTTGTTCTAAACGAGTATCAAGAACACACACTCACACATGAATCATAAACTCCGTATTTCGCAAAAAAAAAAAAAAATAAAGAGAAGAAATTCTGGAAAAAGTGAAGAAATGTTGGATCTCATTCCTTGGTTAAAGCTATTTTAAACATTAAATTTATGCTTTTCTTTGAAATAGTTCAGATATATGCAATTCTTTTCACTTATTAAGATGCATTTATCAGAAAAAAGAGACAGAAAAAATTATTATTTTGTGTCAATCCTTCCCTAATTATCCTTTATTAATTAGTTTTGGCGTGTATTTTTTTCCCAAATTTATTTTTTCACCTTTACAACACTGTTTAGTAAAGCAATTAATTATCTTTATAATTTGCATATTTGACTTATTAATCAAAATTCTCTAGATGTAATATATACTAAGTAATGCATCCTTCATTTATGTGTTCCGTTCTGTATTATGCATGCGTGACTGTTTGTATGTAAGTGTGTTTAACTGTGCACATGAATGTGAATATTAAAGAACATATTTATTTACTATGATTGTTATTTTCAGAACAAATAAATCTTTTGGCTGTTATGTTATTGATGTTATTATTATTGCTAGTTAAAGGGTGGTGACTTGGCTGAATATTTTGAGTCTTGTAGTATGTAGTTGTGTTAGTCAATATTCTGAGTTCAAATCCAACTCATTTCTTTATCATCATTGTCGATGGACCACTCAAAGAGGTATGTATACATTATCATTTTCGTAACATAATTTCTGTAGTATTTCAAGATGTTTCTGACACGTATTTTGATTCACATGGCGGAGATCCAACATTTCTTCACTTTTTCCAGAATTTCTTCTCTTTATTTTTTTTTTTTTTGCGAAATACGGAGTTTATGATTCATGTGTGAGTGTGTGTTCTTGATACTCGTTTAGAACAAGTAGTTTTACACCAATTACACTATTTTTTCTTAGTTTAAAGGCCGTGGACTGAAGATGTGAAATTTCCGAAGCCTCTCCCCCACCCCCCTTTCGCGAGCGCGCATTTTTTTCATGATAGTTGTTTAGAGCAAGTTGTTTTACACCTATTACGCTGTTTTTATTTTTGTTTTTGTGCCCGGTTCAGACGCTTTCGGAAATTCCCGATATAAATATTCCGAGGCCTCTCCCCCACCCCTCTTTCGCGAGAGCGCATTTTTTTTTGTCATATTCGTTTAGAGCAAGTTGTTTTACACATATTACACTATTTTTTTTTGTTTTGGTGCCCGGGTCAGCTCCTCAGACGCTTTCGGAACTTCCCGATGTGAATTTTCCGAGGCCTCTCCCCCACCCCCCTTTCGCGTGCGCGAATTTTTTTTTTCATATTCGTTCATAGGAAGTTGTTTTACACCTATTACACACATTTTTGTTTTGATTTTCTGATATTTGTTACGCCCTATATTAACCCATATATATGTATATATACATGCATATATGGGCACAGGACATCGAAAAAACGTTGAACACAATGAGAAACGAAATCATTAAAACAAAAACATGGAAAACTAACTATATTTTGAACAACGAAAAAAACAAGCAGAGAAACGAGACATGCAACATAAAGAATGTTCCCCTTCATCAGTTGTCCCTGTTTCATCCACTCTGCATGTCCGAAAGGCAAGGACAATGCGCGATTTCGTTGAAACAGTCCTTCCCGCAAAGCAAATTAAATAAAATTTGAGATTTTTTGCGGAGGGTGAAAGTGATAACAAGAACAGGACAGTGAGAACAAGACAGTAAAAGCAAACGGTGAGGGCTTGAAGAATTTGTAGTCGAATGAATCACCACTTGTACCTAGTCTCTCTGGTCGTTTTGCCGAACTACTAAATTATGGCGACGTAAATACACTAACACCAGTTGTCAAGCGGTGGTGGAGTACACACACACACACACACACACACACACAGAGGAGACAAGAACCAACAAGTGGCACATAAGTTAGCGAAATTACAACTTGTTTATTATAAGTTGTTAAATTGGAGACTGTCAGAATAATGTGGAACACAATTTAACAACTTATAATCGATTTTTGAACCTTAATAGGTTAAAAAATCGATTATAAGTTGTTAGATTGTGTTGCTATTGGTCATCCGTATTATTATTATTGTTATTGTTAACTTCCCTGTTAACGAAGGGAAACAAATCTCCCGTTGCTAAATCGATTAATCATCTCTATATTATTTAGCATCATATTTTTACTTTTATATAGGGCAATTTAAATGAACCACTTAGTTTCATTTTTTGTAAGCAAACAGAACGAAATCTGGATTTTAAAAAATTCTTTACACATAAAATTGTTAAACATTTTCTTTAAAATGTTTGGAATTCCATGTTTCCTTCTGCTTAAGTGGAAGGCGCTTATTATAATTACGGATCATGTTATTGATGATTATTGTCAGTGAAATTAGTGAGTCCCGAAATATTTGTCTAATGTTACCAGCCGGTTATTGTGAGGACGTACGATCATCATAAACAAATTCCATTGAATATAATGAATATTTTTTAAATATTTGCTTAATAACAATTGGACATCGCTTGAACTTCACCGCTTATGTTTGTTTTCAAGTTACCTGTACGGGCAAATCACAATTATATATTTTATTTATTACAGATCGAAACGAAATGGTAAAATTTTCCACTTGTCGTATTTTCTACGATGCTATTTCTCGTAATTTTATGATATCACACCTTCTGAAACACTTGTAACTTACTAAAAAAAAAAAAAAAAAAAAAAAATTAAAAATTCCATGTTATTCAAATTCTACTCCCGTCCTCTTATTTTCCAAGTAATTTCCAAGATCTTTTCGGTTTGAATGGCAGTTTTTAACATAATTTCTAGGTAACTAAAAAATTTTTAACTTCGTATACTGGTAGAATGTGTTTATAAAACATCTTTTTCTCTTGGCCTTATTGAGAAAATTCTATTGTTTGTAAGATGTTTGTTGTTGTTTTCCTTCAATTTCTGCAATTTCAACCAATCAATAACGTCCATTGAGGTAAAAAAAACAAAACATTCTGTGCCATATGAATATGTCCCTCGTTTAAGAAACAGATTGGGTTTATTTACATTTCTGAAGAAAAAAAAGATACCCTTCCCCCACCTCTAACCCTAAAACAGATTGAAATGCAATAGATCGATACTAGGGTCATAATTATGGGTGACAATTTCATATGACACCGCTAGAAAAAACTGCCGTTCAAACCGAAAAGATCCAAGAAATCATCTGAGACAATGATGATTTCTTCAAAATTCCATTTTTTAAAACCATTCCTTCTTGACCCCCAACAACAACCTTTTCCGTTTATTTGTTTCTTCCGTTATGTGTGTGTGTTTTTCTTATTACTTTTGTCATTCTGTAGAAACTTTTTTCCATACCGCCCCGCTACTTCCTACCAAAACAACACAAAACTAAATAAAACGAGCAATTCTATCTTATTCCAAAAGTCCGCTTTTTCTACATATCATTCGGGTTTACGACGCGAAAAAATAGAAGAAAAAAAAAAAGCTTCTTCTAAGCAAACAACTCAAGACTTGTTTTTCAAAAAGAAATTTACAAGTCTACGAGTGCTTGTGAATCAGCTATCGCGTCTACAAGTGTTGGTGTGCACAAGTCTAGTGCGAGTGAAAGTGATTCAGAGAACGATTATAATAACGATAATTTTTATTATAAATGACCTTGCCATTCTTTTCACTTCACGCAAAATATTCTTTACATTCTACTGTTGTTTTATTGCCATTTATTTCCGAGTATTATAAATTTTATAGGTAAAATATTTTTCTGGGTACGAATTATGGTTTATAACATTGGTACTATGGGTAATCATTGCTTTGCTTTACGAGTTTTCTTTACGAGTGGTCTCCGGGAACAAATCAACTCATATATCGAGACATTACTGTACACACGCACGCACGCACTCACGTCACGCACGCACTCACGCCACGCACGCACTCACGTCACGCACGCACTCACGCCACGAACGCACTCACGCCACGCACGCACTCACGCCACGCACGCACTCACGCCACGCCGCACTCACCCACGCCACGCACTCCGCACTCACCTCACTCACGCCACGCACGTACTCACGCCACGCACACATTATATAAATAATGATTATTACATATTCTTTTATTGTATTAATATTAATTTACATTGTTTCCCGATACACACACACACACACACACACACACACACAAAGGGTGCGGACGGTATTTGAGGATAGATTTATGGTTTAACATTTATGTAATAACAGAAAAAAAACTGTATTTTTATAAAAATAACATAGACATTAAGCGAAATTATCTATTTAACAATTTCATTCAATAAAACCACCACAAGCATCAGTAACTGCCTCTACGTGGGGTCGAAATAGTTTACAAGCTCAGATTAAATGATCCTTGTTCATATCGGACATGATTCGAACTACGACATTTTTCTCAACGATGTACCATACATAGTAGTCCAGTGGATTGAGATCTGGAGAATTAGGAGGTCAAATATTGGGGGTGATGTTATCATGCAAATTGTCAGCCATCCATTCTTGTGTCATTTGAGCCTTGTGTGATGCTGCAAAATCTTGTTGAAAGGCATAAGGCCTTCCATTGCATGCACTGTTGATCACAACTTTATCCAGAAACTCAACATACGCAGCAGTATCCACCCTAAGGCCTTGTGGGAAAAAGTGAGGAAGCATCAAATGTGCTTCATTGCTAACAACATCCAAAAGCATGACACTTGCAGGAAATTTTATGTGCATTACTCTTGGGACCCCAGAAGGGTCTGTACATACCATCTGTCATTTCTTCTATTAGTTTTCTGGTCCTGGACAAAGTTTTTCTCATCTGAAAAAAATCAAATCCCACCATCTAATGGATTTTTAAGTTTGTTCAAAACTTTTCTGGATCTGATTAAACGATTTTTTCCTTCTTTGTTCTTTTCTTTTTCTTTCTTTCTTTTTTTTTTTCTTTCTTTCATTCTTTCTTTCTTTCTTTCTTTCTTTCTTTCTTTTCTTTCCTTTCTTTCTTCTTCTTTCTTTCTTTCTTTCTTTCTTTCTTTCTTTCTTTCTTTCTTTCTTTCTTTCTTTCTTTTTTGTTTTACATGAATTGACCTCTTCTCATCACATAAGATTTGTATCTGATATCTTTATGCACAATATTTCTGACTGTTTTTTTCTGACACACGAAATTTTTTTGCCATTGACCTCATTGATTTTCCTGGATTGTCTTCCAGAAAAATAGATATTCTGAATGAATTTTTTATAAATACGCTTCACACGGTGTAGAACTCGATTATATCGGAATTTGATAAGAAAAGAAAAATAGTGAATATGCACACATACATACTGGCACATCACAATTTCGACATTGCAAATTTCATTTTGTGGATATATATGGATATATAAATTTTGTGGTTTTATTTCGATATTATATTAAAGTATAATCGCAACCTACACACTCTGAAAGGCATTTGTACAAAATTTCATTAAAAAATACTAATTTTCTGAAAGCCATAAGGAAGCAAAGCCGAGTCGTGTGAATTTTCCGAAACTCCTCTCCTCACTTACGGAAAAAGTCCTTTCTCAAAAAATTCCGATATAACCGGAATCTATACCTTCTGAAGCGCGTTTGTAGAAAGTTTTATAAAAAATATCCATTTTTCTGTAAGTTATGAAGAAACGAAGTCGGTTGATGGCACACATGTGTAGGTATGCCTGCACACACTCTTTTACTTGTTTCAGTCATTTGACTGCGGCCATGCTGGAGCACCGTCTTCAATCGAGCAACTCGACCCCGGGACTTATTCTTTGTAAGCCCAGTACTTATTCTATCGGTCTCTTTGCCGAACCGCTAAGTAACGGGGACGTAAACACACCAGCATCGGTTGTCAAGCAATGCTAGGGGGACAAACACAGACACACAAACATACACACACATACATATATATATATACATATATACGACAGGCTTCTTTCAGTTTCCGTTTACCAAATCCACTCACAAGGCATTGGTCGGCCCGAGGCTATAGCAGAAGACACTTGCCCAAGATGCCACGCAGTGGGACTGAACCCAGAACCATGTGGTTGGTAAGCAAGCTACTTACCTCACACACATTATTACAATACAATAATATTATTTTCCAACAAAAACTGGCACCTTGTTGTGCCACTATTTCATATATATATATATATATATATATATATATATATTGTGTGGTGTGTGTGTGTGTGTCTATAATTTTTTAGGAAGTTTAATGTTATGGCCGGCCATAGAGTGACCATTGGTTTCGCACCTATAAAGCACTCAGCAGCACAGGCGACTGTCAGATTCAACCGCACCTCTGTTTAAGCAACGTCAACCACAAGGTTTAGGATACCGGAAGGTGCAACATAACGTCCCTGCTGTGATGTTCGATAACAGCGCACCACTTTTTGTTAAACTGCGCATGGTGTCACTTTGTCATTAGCGGAAAATTTAAATAGGGACAAGCTTGTTTGTTATTATTTATATTTTGGAGAGTAATTGCTTATTATTATTATTATTATTATTATTATTATTATTATTATTATTATTATTATTATTAGTAGTAGTAGTAGTAGTAGTAGTAGTAGTAGTAGTAGTCGTAGTAGTAGAATTAGTATTTTAATTTTATCACAGAGGCAAGTTTTGTCTAGCGAATGTTTGAAAAAAAGATGGGTGAATGTAGCAAGGATGGCACGTTTGAATGACGAAGCCACCTTGAGCATAATCCTATGAACCCGGAAAAATTTAAAACAGAGGGTTACCTACTTGCAAACAAATGTGTTAACATTATGACCGAGGTTACCGTGGTTTTTCCGTTGGCTTTTCTTTCCACGGATAAACCCTATCTGCTTCCCCCTTTACACTTTACATGATGACATTCCTGTGATGCACGATCCCTATTGATCGTTTTTTTCTTTTTCTTTTCTTTCTTTTTTTTCTTTTTTTTCTTTTTCTTTCCCTTTTATGATCCCTTTTGATCGAAAACCTACCCCCCCTTTTTTTCTTTTCTCCCCATAAAGAAAAGCTCTACTTTGTAATTTGTCCCGTCTGTGTGTAGCCCTGTGATCGAATCCATGCTATGAAGCCACTACATATCCATTTTTTCGCCCTCCTTCTTGACTATTTGTCATGTGGGGCATCTTACCAACTACCACCAGGCCCGGTTTGTTAAGCTCTAGCACCTGATCTATTTGGGAAATCCCAGAGGATTTTTCTAGTTTCCCACCCCACCACTCTCTGCTGGGTTTGTGCTCATACCACGTCTTGCCTCTCTCTACCCCCCCCCCACACATTACACTAGTTAACTATTACTTCTCTACCAACACTGACCTGCTACATATATTTTGCAGTCAACTGCTACTCACTAATACACAAAGCTCCAAAAGGTGGTGTAATGGGATATGAGACCAACTGAAGAAAGAATTTCGTCAAATACGAGTTGGCAGAAACGTTGGCACGCTCGGGGAAATGCTTATCGGTATTTCGTCTGCCGTTACGTTCTGAGTTCAAATTCCGCCGAGGTCGACTTTGCTTTCATCCTTTCGGGTCGATAAATTAAGTACTAGTTATGCACTGGAGTCGATGTAATCGACTTAATACCTATGTCTGTCCTTGTTTGTCTCCTCTGTTTAGCCCCTTCTGGGTAGTAAAGAAATAGGTATTTCGTCTGTCTTTACGTTCTGAGATCAAATTCCGCCGAACTTGACTTTGCCTTTCATCCTTTCAGGGTCGATAAATTAAGTACTAGCTGCGTACTGGGGTCGATGTAATCGACTGGGCCCTCCTCCAAATTTTCGGGCCTTGTGCCTAGAGTAGAAAAAGTATATCTGTATACATAATACCTCCAATTATGTACGAATCAATCCCAACGATGCAAAAAAGTTAATTATACTTTCAATGTTCATCGTTTTAATATCACATAATTCCTTTCTATCAGATCAACTTTCAATTTCAAAGAAAAATATTCTCCCAGTCTAATTTCATTGCCGTATTTAGTTGAATACTGCAGAACTATTTCACTTGTATTTTATTTAACTGATATTGGCTGACTTCAGTAGTTTCTCTCTCTGGATCACAAAACGAAACATCACCTCAATTCCAACTTAGCCACTGAATGTTGTCATACCTATTATCTCAATATACGTTAACCATTTCTACGGTTTCTACAAATAGATTATAGTTCTTGCATGAATATAAACCTCTACTTCGTAAATCAGTAAGGTTGAGGAGGGAAGAAATTGCCAAGAAATTTATTGAAACGTAGATGAGCGACGAGCTTGGTTCGAGCGAAAGAACCTTTTCTGAGCGTGTACCTGTAAACTGGAGGAGGACAACTGTGTGAAGGTACTTGCTTTATTGGTCAGTCCGATCTTGGTTTTGTCGTGCTTCCACGAATAGACCTCGGAGTCTCTCTGTTTTGGGCAACTATTCATTGTTTAGAATTTATTGTTTCTCTATTACTGTTATTCTGTTTTTTACTCGTTCTTTTATAGAGCATCTCGCTATATTGTTTAGTATCGTCTCAGTGTTATCGTCGAAATGTTTAGCGGTATTTCTTCTGACTTATGACGTTCCGAGTTCAAATTCCGCCGGGGTCGACTTTGCATTTCATCCTTTCAGAGTCGATAAAATAAGTACCAGTTGAGTACTGGGGGTCAATGTAATCTCTCTTTCCTAAATTTCAGGCCTTGTGCCTATAGTAGAGAGGGTTATTATTATTGTTATTATTATTATTATTATTATATTATTATTATTATTATTATTATTGAGTGAGAGAGCAGCGCATGCCAACAAAGTGACACTAGGATACAATTATACGAAGCCCAGTATATCCATTATGACTACCCGTCTGATAAGGGTACACCAGGCACATGCATAACAGCCATATGTGTGCAACATGGTGATCTTATATCAAGATAAACAGCACATGACCTTGCAGGTGAGGCCCAGTTAGAATTTTCTTCAGGTCGAGTAGCCCACCCCACTCAAAAGCTCCATGAATAAGGGTTGTTTAAGGATGATGAACGAAACACCCATGTTTCCAGAGGTGAATTATTGAAACCCCAAAGAATTTGTCTCAGTCCATGGCTATGATGCTCCCCAACTACCTCTGCTCATGATCAGAGGTGCACATATAGAAAACAATGTATTGGGTTGGCAACTAAGTTCTCGCCATTTTTTAAATTTTGGAATTTATTGCGTTTTTAAATTTGGAAATCTATTTTTTTCGAGAATTCTATTTTTGAATCATTTTGGAATCTATTTTGTTTTTGTTTTTTTTTTCTAGTTAACTTTAGTTAATGTTTGTTTATTTTCAGATCATTAAAATGGAATTACAAGTTAAGAAATACGAGTATTTTCGACACCTCCTTCTTTTTGCTTTTAATCAAGGTTCTAAGGCCGCAAAAGCTGCTCGCGACATTTGTGCTGTGTATGGAGAGGGTGCCATAGCTGACAGAACTGCTCGTGATTGGTATGCCAAGTTCAAAAATGGAAATTTTGACCTCAAAGACGCACCTCGTTCTGGCCATCCAGTTGAGTTCGATGAGGAGCGATTAAACCAAATTTTGCACGAAAATTCTCGTCAAACGACAAGGGAACTGGCAGAGAATATGGAATGCTCCCACACTGCTATAGAGAAGCATCTTCACTGGACGGGAAAGGTTCAGAAGTATGGGGCATGGGTTCTGCATGCTTTAAGTGATAACAACAAAAATCAACGAGCCACAATCTCCGTTGGTTTGCTTGCTCGTCACTGCTCAACTCATGAACACAAGTAACGATTTCTTTACTGAATCGTTAATGGTGACGAAAAACGGTGCCTGTACATCAATATGAAGCAGTATAATGAATGGCTTAACCCCGGTAAACAAGCGACACCGTGCGTGAAACAAGATCTTCATCCGCGTAAAACGATGTTGTGTGTATGGTGGGACTAGGAAGGGATTATCCATTACAAATTGCTTGAACGGAACCAAACGGTCAACGCGGAACTCTATGTTCAACAGATGGAACGATTCAACATGGCTATTCAAGAGAAAAGACCTAATCGTCAGCATGGAGTTCTTCTGCTGCACGACAACACCTGCCCTCATATCGCCAATATGACCAAGGAAGCCATTCAAACGCATGGCTAGGAAGTGCTGCCCCACCCGCCGTACTCTCCTTATTTGGCACCAACGGATTTCCACCTCTTTCGATCTCTTTCAAATGCTACGCGCGGAGTTTCGTTCCAACGAGGTATTGAAAATCTTGTAGAACGTTGGGAAGAAGTTGTAAACAACAAGGGTGAATACATTATTGATTAATTAGTTGCTATTTTTTAATTAACCTTTTAAAAAATTTCAATTTAAAAAAACCGCCAGCCTAATACATAAGACTTCCAATCAGTTTAGAGAAGAAACCATGAGAGTCACTGCCTGGTATTGCATCAGGGCATTTATTATTATTATTATTATTGTTATTGTTGTTGTTGTTGTTATTGTTGTTGTTGTTGTTATTGAGTGAGTGAGAGAGCAGTGCATGCCATCAAAGTGACACTGGGATAAAATATACGAAGCCCAGTATACACATCATGACTAGTCGTCTGATAAGGGTACACCAGGCACATGCATCACAACCATATGTGCGCGACATGGTGATCTCATATGAAGATAAACAGCACATGACCTTGCAGGTGGGGCCCAGTTAGAATTTTCTTCTAGTCGAGTAACCCATCCCGCTCAAAAGGTCCTTGAATAAGGGTTGTTTAAGGATGTTGAACGAAACACCTATGTTTCCAGAGGTGAATTATTCAAACTCCATAGAATCCCTCTCAACACATGGCTATGATGCTCCCCCACTACTTCCGCTCGTGATCAGAGATGCACATATTGTCAGCCACTAATGGACATGGTCAACTGGTTAAGGTCAAACGACTGACAAGCAAATCTGTGGTATTGAGCAGATTATTATTATCATTATATTATTATTATTATTATTATTATTATTATTATTATTATTATTATTATTATTATTATCATTGTTGTTGTTTTTGTTTGTATCTGGAGAGTGAGAGGACGCTTGTTCGTAGCTCGAGAGCTTTCTTTAAAATTTGTTGTTTTATTAGTTGGTATTCCAAACTTTGTGGAACTGTTAACTAAATAACTCAGCTCGCTGCAAGCGGAGCGAGCTGGTTTGGCGAGAATTCGCCCTTTTAAAGGGCGAATTTTGAGATTTGAAATTGCAAATTTAATATTTTAATACGTAAAAACATCAATATGGCTTCTCAATCGAGTGAAGCGAAGGCTGTTGGAATAGTCGCTATGACATTGTTTTCTCACTACTAGTTGAGATGGTCGAAAAACGAAGCACAGACAGCAGCAACAGTAACAACAAAGATAGAAGCACAAGCAGCAGTAGCAGCAGCAGTGACGAACAAGATATATTTAAAAATGATGCGAGCACGACCTCCACCACTGTCCCCAACACCTACAAAATCCCCACCGTCACCGCCACCACCACTACCACAAACCTTAATAAAACGACAACATCGGCTGTTCTTTTTATTTTATGCAGATTAGAAACAGTTTCGTACAAGACTATCAGAAAATGGAAAAATATTGAGTGACGCTAAGATGGACTGAACAAAGAATGACTGAACAGTCTTCTTTAACACACCAGACAAAGTGCAAGGACACATTAAGAAGAAAAAAACCTTATATATAAATGTATTGCAATGAATACGAGAAGACTTGGGCGATGCAGGCCAGATGGAAAAACGCCTGAAACTGGTCTGTGGTTTAACAACTTATGTCGCCCTTAGGAGACGCTTTGGCACAATTGAGGTAAGATTCTCAACTGAAGAATTAGCCATAGAAAATGCAACGACAATCATCAAAAGTTAGGAGTTCGGCTAATTCCGACTTATCTCGATCAGAGGGTCGTCATAATAAAGATAACGGAGATTCCACCAGATGTGAACATCCCTTTGCTGGTATTATACGACATAGAGAACAAACAAAAATTCTGCGAGCCTACAGAATGTTAAAGGAGAATTGGTCAGGCACAAGTATGGAATTGATGGTATACGTTGATCGGAACAGTATCGAAGCTATCCCTGACTTGATCAACCTCCATAATGGAACACTGTTATCTGTAGCAGTAGAAGGCAGAAAACCGTGAAACCACACTTGTAGCGAAACAAACCGTTTAGAGGCTTTCTATCCCAAGCAAAGAAAAGAAATCGATGCTGCAGACACCTCGAATAACAACAATAGCAGCAACAAAAACAACAGAAGCAACAACAATGCCAACAGCATCAGTGCCAAAAACAGCATCATCAGAAAGCACAGCAAGAGAGAGACCCATTCAGCAACATCAGCAGGAAGCACTAGTACCACAACCGAGAAAACAATAACAACACCTGCACCAATGCAACCGAGTTAAACCTTACCTTCACCTGTCGACCAAATCACCAGATTAGAAACGCATGACTGTACAGACATACCTGTCCCACTTGACACAGATCTTTCCTACGTGAAATCTCGTCTAGTGAAGAAAACAGTCTTGGAAACTCATCAGAATGGATCCTGGTGAAAGGAAAAAGGGGAAAAAATTACAAATGAAAAGCGCGGTACAAAACTAAAAACAAAATGATCAGAGGAGAAGACACAAATTAATAAACCATCACACACCAATGCAATCACAAACTTCTCCGACACTGCAAACACCACCATTACAAACACCTCAGTAAACGTAAACACATAGCAATCCAGATCAACATGAACAGCACTCCCAAGGCATCAATAATTAAACGACCGTAGACACAAACAACAAGAACATGCATATTACTTTGAATGATACTCCGCATTCCCGCATAACACCAATTCACATAAAAATTATAAAAACAACACAATAAACAACAAACTGAAAGCAAAATATCCCAAAGAAATTAGATATTTTCGTGGGACCATAAATAAAATGCTTGTGGAGACACTCACAAATAGCCAGAAGGAAAGAATATGTCTCTCCACAGAAATACGGTAACAAACATGGCTTTGCTAAGGACAGGCTGTATAAATGCATGTGACATAGAGTCAACTTGGAAGCAGGGCCACCTACTCGATGACCACTGGTCACTAAGTTTAGATGTAGTGACTATCAGTGAAATCAGACTCTCCAACCGACAAGCTTCCTTACCTATTTTCGGTGGGTACGAGATTTTCTTATCTCCATGCCAACCGCAAATGTTGGGTGTAACTGCAGTATCGTTCCGGAAAGGTCTAGATCTCAAGATAAGGACTAACTTCCTGGACCCTGAATTTAAGTTGGTGGTCCTGAATGTGGACAACAGCGACGGTGATACCTTCAGACTGGTGGGTGTTTATGCTTCGACAAGAGCAGGACAACCAGATTTCTTCAGACGTCTGGAGGCTTTCCTGGGAATGTCTCGACCTTTAGTGCTAATGAGTGACTGGAACACTATGTTGAACGCACGCTTAAATTGTGTGGGACTAACCGTTAGAAGAGCGGAGTGCAAAAGCCTCACAAACCTGCTCAAATGTTTTCAACTGTCTGACCGATACCGACTGGATTTGCCGAATGTGCCACTGTGGACATCGACGAACCGCATCGGGTCATCTAAGTCGTATCTAGATAGACTATTCTGTAGGCTAGTAGATAAAGGTAGTATACGTTGCCCACTTTTCAAAGTCGTCGGCTATACAGACCACAAATTTATGGTCTTCACTGTCGACTTAGATAGACTTCGTAGGCAGGGATCTGGTTACTGGAAGCTGAATCGTCACTCCCAGCGTGCCAAGCTTACAGAAACCGGATTAGCGAATTAATTAAGCGAGCGTTGACAGGGTCAGTTGTCAACAACAAATGGTGGTTTGTCCCGAAAAGGACAATTAGTGTATAATCAACTGGGTTTAGGCATTAACAATAAAAAAGAATCGAATAGAGGGAAGCTTAGTTAAAAACTTAGAAGATGCGCTTTGGAAGGACATCGTAACCAACATGCTGGCGGCGAGATTGGACCAATTCTTCAACGCTAAGTACGCAGGATGTATTGTTAGAGCCAAAGCGCGTGCTCTAAGAAACGAGGAAACTGAAGTCGCTCGATAGGTCTGAGTGGTAGAGGGACAACGTAGCAACAAAGCCACGGTTCGGTCATTGGCGAACCAAAGTGAGCGTACGATACTCAAGCCCGAAGTGTGAGGTGTGAGGCATATCAACAGCATTTTGCCCAACTGTTTGGGACGAATGGCAGCCGGAACGCGCTCGGTAAGGGAGTTGAGCGTTGCAAAATGCCGATAATAGCCGCAGAAGTACGGGCTGCAACGATGGGCTGCACGGGGAGCAGAACACCTGGTGTGGATGATCTGTCCTCCGAGCTTTACTTTGAAATGGCAGACTTGCTTGGTCGCCTTTTAGCTGATATCTACCGCAACTGGCAGCTGAACAGGAGAATTCCTAATTCTGTGAATCGAGGAGAGGTGGCACTGCTGAGGAAAGACCCGAACCAGAAGGATGAAACTTTTAGGCCCGTAACGCTGCTGAACGCAGACTTCAAAGTTTTAGGCCTAAAACTTTCGATAGGGTCAACCAACAATACTTGGCGGCTGTTCTCACGACGTCCGGTTTCGGTCCAGTTTTCCGTGTGTGAATCGCTGCAATGAACAACGACATCTGATTGGTAGTTCGGGTGAATGATTACCTATCGGAACCATTCAACATCTGTACGTACAGACCTTAGAGCCACTACTGCGGAAATTGGAGATTTTGAGAGGTAGCCTGAGCGAACTAGGAGGTAGAAGAACCGTGTCGGCATATGCAGACGACGTCACCGTTATAGTATCGAATACCAGGCACATAGATCTGGTTTTCACTTTTCTAAAAGAATATGGGGCGGTTACAGGAACAAAAATTAATCAAGAAAAGTCAGTGGGCCTGCAACGTGGCACATGGAAATGCAGGTCCAAGTCGTCCAATAACGTCGTGGGACGCTGGATGGAGGAACCGGTTAAATTGTTTGGAGTCTGGTTCGGTTTGGACCTCCAGGTGAAGAACTGGGACGAGATGACAAGCAGAGTGGCCAGTCCCCTTCAGAAATGGACCGAGAGAAAACTATACATGAAAGATCAGGCAGAGGTGACGAATGCTTATATCACCTCCATTATATATTCCCGCCTGACCGTCTTACTTTGTTCCAGTTTACGTCCGACCCAAACTGGGGCGCGCACTCTTCCGCTTTCTGTGGAGGGGATGCGTTCCACTGGTCAGGCACTCCATTTGCTGCCAACACCCGCTAAATGGAGAGCTGGACATGCCGTGGCTGCAGATGCGCAGACATGCGCTTAGGCTACGATATCTCCCGGGCTGCCTTGACGGTGAGTAAGTATAATCGCCGTTTGTCACAAGGATTTTCCACAACTCGTCTCTTTGACCGAGCTGCAGTCCTAGATCTAGCGTAGACCGAGGCAGGGCGCCTGACATCTAGAGTGTCGTCAGGCACTCACAGTCTTCTGTCAGTTGAACAATGTGATCGGGGGTAGTTCCGCTCTGGCGTTGTTTGGAGGGTTAGTGGCGGGCAAGTGCAACGACGTTCTCGGGGAGATTCTGGATGTATATGAAAATCCCCTACCTGGTGCGTCCCGGAGGACTTTCGGGTCAAGGCCAATGGATAATTTCCAGAAATCCTTGTCCTGGCTGTGCTACCAGATGTGGTGGGCATGGCTGGTTCAGCATAATCTCTGTAGGCATGGCAATGCCGTCAGCCGGGCTTGCTCGAGATGCGCGCATAGCAACGAAGCTGTTCTGCACGCTCTCGTCCAGTGCCCGAGCATTGTTGACTTATGGGTTTATGCCTCACACCTACTGTCAAGTGTTGGACGGATCCAGCTATCAGCTGAATCTATTGTGAAGATAATCTATCCGCTTTCCTCTAAGAAACGAGTGAATTCAAGCCGCTCGATGATCCTGAGTGGAAGAGCCTCAGCATGTCAAGAAATGATGAACAACAATGAAGGGCTACACGGGGCGAAAATCGCCTGGTTTGGATGGTCTGCCCTACGTGCTTTACTATTATATGACAGACTTGTTTGGTGACCTCTTAGCAGATATCTACCGCACCTGGCAAGAGAACGGGCGAATTTCTAGTTCTGTGAGCCGAGAAGTGGAGGGCACTGCTGAGAAACGACCCAAACAAGTGGGATCAAATAGAAAATTTTCGGGCCGTAACGCTGCTAAACGCAGACTTCAAAATTTTGACCAAGATGTTAGCGAAGAGGTTGGAGCTTGTCGTCGAGGAACTGACTGATGATGCGCAAACATGCACCATCCCAAGCATATCCATCCACGACATATCCTCATGCGACACATCACAGACAGGGCGGGGAATGAAGCTGGCATGGGTGAGGTGTTGATCAATTTGGATCAGTCTAAAGCTTTTGATAGGGTCAACCACCAATACTTGGTGGCCGTCCTCACGGCAGCTGGTTTCTGTGGCTGGATCGCAGCAATGTACAACGACATCTGCTCGGTAGTTCGGGTGAATGGTTACCTATCGGAATCATTCAGCATTATGCGTTCGGTCCATCAAGGGTGTCCCCTCTCGTCTCTTCTATATGTGATGGCTCTAGAGACACTACTGCGGAAATTGGAGGCGTTGAGAGGCATCCAGCGCGACCTAGGATGTGAGAGAACCGTCACAGTGTCGCACACCAAGCACTGGTCGGTACCGCTCTAAATGAATACGAAGCGGTGACAGGAGCAAAAATTAATCAGAAGTCAGTGGACTTGCAACTCGGCACCTGAAGATGCATGTCCATACCTTCCAACAACATCGTGGACGCTGAACGAAAGGACCTGTTAAATTGCTCGGGGTCTTGTTTGGTCTAGATCTCCAGGTGGAGAAGAACTAGGACGAGGTAGCGAGCAGAGTGGCTAATCTCATCCAGAAATGGGCTGAGAGAAAGCTATCCTTGAAAGGTCGGGTGGGGTGGTGAATGTTTACATCGCATCCGTAATCTACTATCGCCTGACCGTCATGCTCTGTCCCGGTTCGAGTCTGACCAAACTGGAGCGCCTACTATTCCGCTTTCTGTGGAAAGAACGCGTTCCATTGGTCAGGATCTCCATTTGCTGTCAACACCTGCTATATGGAGGGCTAGGCATACTGTGGCTATTGATGCGTAGACATTCCTTCAGGCTGCAGTATCTCCAACGCTTCCTAGATGGTGAGCAGATGTGGTCGCCGTTTGTCAAATGCGTTTTCTCACAGCTTGTCTCTTTGACTGAGCTACAGTCCTGGATCAAGCATTGACCGAGGAAAGGCGCCTGGCACCTAAAGTATCGTCAGGCGCTCACACTCCTCTGTCAGTGGGGCAATGTGGTCGGTGGAAATTCCACTATGGCGTTCTATAGGGGGTCAGTGGCGGATAAGTGCGACGATGCTCTCAGGGAGACTCTGGACGTCGACAAGAACGAGTTGGGTGGTCTGTTCTGGAGAACTTTCGGGACGGGGCTTATGGATAATTTCCAGAAATCCTTGGCTTGGTAGTGTTACCGGGGAGCACTACCTGTTCGAGATAAACTCTACAAGCACGGAAGTGCAGTCAGCCGGGCTTGCCTGAGATGCGCGCAGAGCGACGAAAACGTTCTGCACGCTCTCGTCCAGTGCTTGAGTATTTCTGAGTTGTGGGTTTATGTCGAACACCTGCTGTCGCGTGAAGGATCCAGCTATCGTCTAAGTCCATCGTGAGGATAGTCCCGCCGTCGAAATTTTTTTTCCCACGAGAGTTCCTGACCTCAGTAATGAACTCATTTGCATACAGCCAATCAGAGCTCACCTAGAAAATCCACATACCGTGTACTACTACAGTACAGACAGTCAGGCATAGAATGGTGTATGTCACTGTGTGAGTACAGCATAGCAGGTCTCACATAAGCACCACATTTCCCCACCGTCCTCATAGATCAATTGAGCACCATCTCTATATGGAACTACCATTAGGTACCTATGCTCAGACTGAGATTAGTGATACTGCATGTACCCACTGATATATGCAAAGAGGGTGCAATACGACACAACGCCATTGATTACGATGTTTCCAGATCAACACCAACATTTTAAATGAGGAGTGTACAAAAATCAATCAGAAAATTACGAAATTACACACATATTTTCTCGTAAATTACGCAAATTGGCAACACTTATGGCATTGTCGGTGAACAGCTCTCCATTCTCTTTATACACTAAACTTTACATTTGTCATCCCTATTAACCCATTTAGAACAGTTGGATTTTGTTATAACGCACATTTTCCATTGAACTCAACCAGAGTATTTTCGTGACCAGGTGGACACTAGTTTGATAGTTGAGCTTTGATTGGCTGAATGCAAATGAGCTCATAACTGGGGTCCGGAACTTTTTGGGAAAAAATTTCGCGTCCCGCCACCTTGCTTTGGCAGGGAGGGAACAGGCTATTTTTCTTTCCTGATGGCCTTAGCGAAAGAGGTTGTGAGGTGGATCAGATTGAAAAGGCTGAAAACACATTTTCCTCTTTGGTCAAGTTCTCATCAACTTTTTCAAGTTACACTTGAAAAGGAAAGTGAGTGTAGATAGGGAAGTGCTGCCTCCAAGCAATTTTGTTAAAAGGAGGTTGAATGTTGCAAGAATGGCCCGAGTGAATGGGCCTACTCTAAGCATGCGCCTGTAGACAAAGTGGAAAGGGCACTTACCCTGGTGGTCAGGACTGTTGTGAACTTGTGGGGGTTTCACGAGCAGTCCTAGGAGGTTTCCCACTTTTGGGGAATTTTGTTGTTATATTCGATTATTGTTTTAGTTTTTCATAGTTAACATGAATTTTATGTAACCACACATTGTATTTGTCCTGTGTTGTCACAATGCTTTTTTTTCTTTATATATAAGCTCTTAGTGGTTAATAAAGAAATCATCATTATTATTATTACTGAGTGAGAGAGTAGTGCATGCCATCAAAGTGACACTGGGGTACAAATATACGAAGCCCAGTATACCCATCATGACTACCCGTCTGATAAGGGAACGCCAGGCACATGCATCACAACCATATGTACGCGACATGGTGACCTTATATCAAGATAAACAGCACATGACCTTGCAGGTGGGGCCCAATTAGAATTTTCTTCAGGCCGAGTAGCCCATCCCGCTCTAGAGGGGAATTATCCAAATCCCAAAGAATTCCTCACAACACATGGCTACGATGCTCCCTTACTACTTCTACTCATGATCAGAGATGTACATATCGTCAGCCACTAAGCGACATGCTCAACTGGTTATGGTCAAACAACGGTGGTATTGAGCAGAATATTTGCTGTAGCCCATCATTTATACCAGGACAAAACAATGTACATGAATACACTTCCAATCAGTTAAGATGAGAAGGCATGAAAGCCACTGCCTGGTACTGAAACAGGGCAATCATTATTATTATTATTATTATTATTATTATTATATTATTATTATTATTGAGTGAGAGAGCAGTGCATGCCATCAAAGTGACACTGGGGTAAAATATATACGAAGCCCAATATACCCATCATGACTACCCGTCTGATAAAGGTACACCAGGCACATGCATCACAACCATATGTGCGCGACATGGTGATCTCATATCAAGATAAACAGCACATGACCTTGCAGGTGGGGCCCAGTTAGAATTTTCTTCAGGTTGAGTAGCCCATCCCGCTCAAAAGGTCCCTGAATAAGGATTGTTTAAGATGTTGAAAGAACCACCCATGTTTCCAGAGGTGAATTATTCAAACCCCAAGAATCCTCTCAACACATGGCTATGATGCTCCCCCACTACTTCTGCTCGTGATCAGAGATGCACATATCGTCAGCCACTAAGGGACATGCTCAACTGGTTAAGGTCAAACAACTGACAAGCAAATCTGTGGTATTGAGCAGAATATTGCTGTAGCCCATCTTTTATACCAAGACAAAACAATGTACATAATAACACTTCCAATCAGTTAAGATCAGAAGCCATGAGAGCCACTGCCTGGTACTGCATCAGGCATGAGAGCCACTGCCTGGTACTGCATCAGGCATTATTATTATTATATATTATTATATTATTATATTATTATTATTATTATGTTGTTGTTGTTGTTGTGTTGTTAATATTAAAGCGGTGAGCTGGCAGAATCGTTAGCACGCCGGGCGAAAAGCATAGCAGTACATCGTCTGTCTTCATGTTCTGTGTTCAAATGCCGCTGGGGTCGACCTTGCCTTTCATCCTTTTTTTAGGGGGGGGGTCGATAAATTAAGTACCAGTTATGCACTGGAGTCGATGTAATTGACTTAATCTCTTCCTCCAAATTTGAGGCTTTCTGCTTCCAGTAGAAAGGATTATTATTATTATTATTATTATTATTATTATTATTTATTATTATTATTATTATTATTATTATTAAGGCAGCGAGCTGACAGAATCGTTAGCACGCTAGACAAAATGCTTGGAATCTTTTCGGTTTGAACGGCAGTTTTTTCTAGCGGTGTCATATAAAATTGTCACCCATAATTATGACCCTAGTATCGATCTATTGCATTTCAATCTATTTTAGGGTTAGGGTTAGGGGTGGGGGGAAGGGTATATTTTTTCTTCAGAAATGTAAATAAACCCAATCTGTTTCTTAAACGAGGGACATATTAATACGGCACCGAATGTTTTCACCTCAATAGACGTCATTGATTGGTTGAAATTGCAGAAAAAAAACTACAAATATCTTACAAACTATAGAATTTTCTCAATAAAGCCAAGAGAAAAAGATGTTTTATAAACACATTCTACCAGTATACGAAGTTTAAAAGTGTTTAGTTACGTGGAAATTATTTTAAAAAACTGCCGGTCAAACCGAAAAGATTCAATGCTTGGCAGTATTTCGCCCGTCGCTATGTTCAGAGTTCAAATTCTTTTCATCCTTCCGGGGTCGATAAAAAAGTACCAGTGAAACATTGAGGGCTGATATAATCGACTAATTCCCTCCCATCAAATTGCTATCCTTTGGAAAAATTTGAAGGTGGCGAGCAGGCAGAGACGTCAGCACGCCGGGCAAAATGCTTAGCGGTACCTCGTTCTGGGTTCAAATTCCGCCGAGGTCGACCTTGTCTTATATCCTTTTGGGGTGGATAAATTAAGCACTGGTCAAATATTGACTAGTCCCCTTCCCCAAAATTTAGTAGAAAGTATTATTATTATTATTGATGTTTCGTTGTCATTTATTAAAACCACAAGAAGTCCTTGACACCTTATACTACTATTTGTGGCCTCTGCCCTCGATCTTCGACCAAAATATTTTATTCTTTATTTTGTCCACTTATATACCATTAATATGACGTAATTTTGGGTTCAAGAAAAAAATTGAATGTTACATCTCAAATTGAGTGGCATGGTGTCATTTATGATATGGTAAAGAATGCTGCATTTGAACAAGTTGAGGGTCTGGAAAATGCATTGCAGTATTTAGTTGCATTCCTTTATAATCTGAGTTCGAATCCCACAAAAAGCAACTTTCATTCTTCCGGAGTCGGTAAAATAAGTACCTATAACCAATCAAGCATTAAATTAATATAAAATCCAGCTTTCTGCTCCACAAATTTGTGGTTCTGTACATATCTCAGAAGCCATGACACTCGAACAATAATGTCCCTTTTGGTAATCCATATAGAAATTAGCCTTTCCTGTGCACTGGTGTTAGGACTCGGTAATTTAATGGCTTAGATTACAAGACAAGGTCGTTGATATTACTGTGATTGTTCGTTGTAGGTAGTATCATTTATATAAACAAGGTAAGGTGATTCTACAGTTTAATCTAAATATTTACTTTCTTTGTAAATTCAACGTTGTTGCAATACTTTAAAGGGAGGTAACCCATTTTCAAAGACCTCAAAATTGATTGATTTCTGTTTAACAAAGAATCCGACTGAGATGGTGATATCGTATGACCACCGAAGATCCTGGCAACATTCTCTAGATTGAGCGGATTTCATAATCACAGCGATATATTATAACAAGCAAACGGAATTCTAACAATCTAAAACAAAAAAGAAGAACTGGAATCGAGGAAAAGAAATACGGATATAGGTGCAAGGTATGTGCCTCATATTTTCCTTGTTGACGACTATCATAAGGTTATACGTATGAAGAAAGGATCTGTTCTGAAGACATATTTTGCTTATGTTATTTAACTAGATATGTCTCATTTTCCTCACATATCAAAGGTAGTGTTATTGTATTATACATCTACAAACTGAAAACTTATAGCTTGAATAATTTCCGGTTTTGATTCATATGTATAACGGCATTTTAACTACGGGAATTTGAACGATGTCGATGAAAGAGTATATATACACACGTACACATGCATATATATATATATATATATATATATATATATATTATATATATATATATATATATATATATACATACGTACACGAAAGGATAATTAACCTGATCTAGTCTTTCTACTTTTTAGTGGACAAAATCTGAAATGTTTTTAAAATCATTATAAAAATTACTGCTATTAATCTATCTAAAAAAGACTGGAATATATTGCTTTTAGTTTGTGTATTCGTTTGCTAATGTAACTGAATGAAGCTATACGATCGAGTCATCAATTAAATTGATTTGTTAATTAACTATTCGGGCATATATGTATATTCGCCGATATATTTTGTTATTTAGTTTCTGCAATTAAAATAACAAATTAAACAGGTTCTTAGCTATATTCAGTCCATATTGCGTTTATACCTTTATTGCAATGATCATTATTCTTCCTCCTCCGCCTCCCCGTAATGACCCTGTGCCTTTGTTTAGAAATCAGTTATCTAATTGCAATATAAAATACTACTTAATCTTCTATTATTTCCTTATTATTCGATATATTCACTCTTAAAGATTACATGTTATTACTTAATAAAATATATTTACTAAATATTATTCATTGTCACATGGTGAAGAGATGGAGTGCTTTAGTGTTTCATCTCTTCCAGGGCATATAAAATGAAAACGCTTTATTTCTTTGATTCAGTCTCAAATTTTATTATATTTTGCCACAGTTAAAAACCGATTATTATGAAAAGACTTTCAAGGTACAGGTTGTTAGTTTAGTAACGTGCCGGATTAGATGTCATGAGTAGTAGTTATGTCCCTTTATATTAAAATCCCGCCAAGTCCTCAAGTTTGGCTTTATCTTTCCGTGGCTGGTTGGTTGATAAGAAAGATAAAGATATAATTTATGTACTTGAGGTCGATTTACGTTGATCAA
The DNA here is from genome assembly GCF_006345805.1 of Octopus sinensis. NCBI lineage: Eukaryota > Metazoa > Mollusca > Cephalopoda > Octopoda > Octopodidae > Octopus > Octopus sinensis. Next base: position 92,027,764 of record NC_043003.1, read on the forward strand.
AATATGCAGACTCATGGTAAGATTAGACATCATTATCATGGAAAAGGCTGTAGAATAGGGCGACAGTCGGAGTAAGTGTGGTCTTATATTTAATTTCATTGGAATCGATTACCTTCACAATAAAAAGTGCTTGTGCCAATAAAAGAAATTATGCATTTGATGAGACAGTGAAGATGCTTCGTTCATGCAGTTGAACACCGACACAAGAGTATTTAAATATCGCCACTTCGATGTAAACTTCAAGTTCAAATCCTGTCAGGTCAACTTCACCTTTCATTATCCCACCTAGGTCGTATAGTACTAGTAACACTACGAACTACAATTTATAGTGTTCCCTTAAAATATTTCTGCCAATGTTCTGTATCTTTTAGAAGCGATTAAGAACCCAATTTCGAAAAGCATTGATTATTCCCTTTAGAGAGGTTTTGTTTTGATATTTTTTTACTCGTGTTATTGCGTACAAATCATTGTGTAGTGGGAAAGTAAATGAAATAAATAAACACGCAAGTTGTCACTGCGATTTTGTAAAGAATATATTTTCGTTAAAGAAATCTAGAGGTTATGAAAAGTGAAATTACGAAGAAAAAGAAAATCGTTTGAATGAATAAGAATTGTGATGTTGTTTTGTCCTAGGCATTCAGCAGGTTTAGGATAGAGGCGTTCGCCATGACCTGACCATCCCTTCTAGTCAACGACAAATAGTATACGATGTCCTTTCCTTAAGATAATAAGGGCGAGTTTTGAGTGGAGATTTAGTTGCAGTTAGCCATGATACAATGTACACGTATGTATTAAAGTTTTACGTCTTCGTTATCAGTTTTATCTGTTTTACAGCATTGCTTAGTTGTTGTTTAACCCGAAGCAAAATTTGATTGAGCACACATCTATGATGACAGGCTTATTCCAGCTGCAATCCTCATGTACTTTATGGAGTATCTGGGACTAGTTTTCTAATGTGTATTAAAAAATGTGTTGGCGATCCTTCGATATCGGTATGTGGAAACGACGTCATTCACCCTTTTCAGCCTCGCCTCTTTATATCTTGAGGGAAAGTTTTGTGGGTGAATGACGTCGTGTACCTGTATCGAAAGATTGCCGCCGAATGAAACTTCGATCTCCAGTGTGTATAATGGATCGTCGCTATGTCTAACTCGAGATAAGAAATAGTTTTATTGGGCTAAAGTAATATGTCTTATATTTTCATGCTTTTCTCAAAAGATAGTAAATAGGGGCTTTGGTTCTGGTGTTTTCTAACCATATGTTTTTCCCTAAGAGTATACAAGAAGAATTACTTGGAGTACATGAATCACAACCAAAAGCTGACAAAGAACAATCATATTTTGGACAGAAAGCATCTTATCTGAAATGTATGCGAACTTCACCAGAGTGGCTTTCCTACCAAGTATCACCTCGTCTTGAGAATTGCAAAAAATAAGAAACCTTACTCAGTTGCTGAAATTTTAATCTTGCTCCACTGCAAAGATATTGTTGATTGTATGTTTGGAGAGAATGAGGCAAAGAAACTGATCACTGCTACTGTCAAAGGATAAATGTTTATTGATGAATATCTGGTATACTTGTTTCAAATATTGGCACAAAGCCAGCAATTTCAGGGGAGTTGGGTAAGTTGATTACATTGACTCCTGTACTCAGCTGGTACTTATTTTATTGACCCTGAAAAGATGAAAGGCAAAGTCGACTCTGGCAGAATTTGAACCCAGAACGTAAAGATGGACAAAATGTTACTAAGCATTTTGCCCAGTGCTAACTATTCTGCCAGCTTGCTGTCTTTTGAATTTCTTATATATTAGATGATATAAAACTAAAGTTATTTTGGAAATCAAAGAGGTTCTGCTAGGTATATTTACTATCCACCATGAAGAGCACACAGGTATATTATCTGATGCTGAGCTGCTTATGTATTCACGACACCTAAAAGATTATTATTTTAAAGAAGAATTCTTGTTTTGTCACTCGATGGAATGCTTAAGAAAAGTGATCATAATGAAGTTATATCTAGTTTCTTTTTGAAAAGAATGTCTTTCTTAGAAAATGGGAGTTAGCAGTACAACTGACAGAGCTCCTGCAATGCTGAGATATAGATCTGGTTTGTTTGCAAGAGTGTCAAATGCCAAGCCTGATATAAAGAAAATGCACAGTGTGATCCATAGCTATGCTATTATGTATGAAGACACAGTCTCTAGCTCTCAAATCTATTTTTAATGATGATATAGTGATTTTTGTCAAATCTATTTCTGTGTATAAGGATATTGTACTTATTGAATTAAAAATTAAATGCTGAATGAGAGACTTTTTGCTTCATACAGACGTGAGATGTCTTTCAACTAGTAATATGGTAGCTAGAGTTGCAGTGATGAAAGACAAAATGGAATTTTTAAAGAAATCAAAAGGATAAATCAAGCAAGTTTGTAAATTAACTTTCTGACAACAAATGAATGATAGCCAACCTGAATAATATTTTCATTTGACTCAATGAAATCAACAAGGCCATTCAAGGCAACCTAACTTCTGTTGTACACTTTGTCAACAAGGTAGAACCATTTCAGATGAAACAAGTTGTAGAATGGAAAAAAATCAAGGGCAGGTCATTATGACATTTTGGGATGTATGAAAGCTTTACACTGCTGGAAGTAGAGGACATTAATGTGCTATCTGAAAAGCTTTTTGCTTCTACCTCAATAAATTCTATCCAGCCCATGTGAGCATGAAAAAGTGGATGTGAGGTATTAGATTTCCATATCAACCCATTTGAAATCCTTTTAGATTTAATTACAGATTAGTTCCAGACAAGCTGTAAAATGAATTTGCGGAATTTCTAAATAATTCCATATCCAAATATATTTTTGAAATATCATTTGCAGCAAAGTTCTGGTATTCTGTGTGTCTAGAAAATGTGTGGAGAGCTTTTTGTTGTTCCCATTCACTTATCATTGTGATCAAGGGGTTTTGGCAATGTTAACCAAACACAAATTTTGTACAAGACTGTCAATTGCAAGCTTGCCTCTGAATCTTTGCTGGCTCTTGAGTTACTTGTTAGAAGAGCCAAGCTCATCTCATAGGTACAAGGCTAAAAATTTGTGGGGAAGGAACAGTTGATTGTATTGAACCCCAATATTTGATTGGTATTTTATTTTGTCAACACCAGAAGAATGTAATGCAAACTTGAAAGCAACAGGATTTGAATTCTTTAAATTTAACTAAATTAATAACATATAATACATGTCTATTTTTTTGTTCTATTGTATCCAGCCATTTTACACTATATTCTTCACATGGGAGACACTGACACTGCTTGACATAATGAAGGGATTTGCTAGAAGAAAGAGTTCAATAACTCTATTATTAATTAAATGGCATTTCTTTAATTAGGGATTGAAATTGAGTTTACCTCTCTATCGTGTTCATCACTATATTAACAACACCAATATAAACAGGTTTCTTCAGATGCGATAAATGTTTGTAGGTTGACAGAATTGATCCTACATTGGTGGTGAGCTGGTAGAATCATTAGCACGCCGGGCAAAATGCTGTCGTTACGTTCTGAGTTCAAATTCCGCCGAGGTCGACTTTGCCTTTTATCCTTTCAGGGTCGATAAATTAAGTACCAGTTACGCACTGAGATCGATATAATTGACTTAATCCCTTTCTTTGTCCCCTCTGTGTGTAGCCCCTTGTGGGCAGTAACAAAATGAGAATTGATCCTACATTGGTGAAGTAATCATTAAGGATTAAAACATTAAAAAAGGAAAATGTAAGCTCTGGTACCACATAAAAAGCACTGGTGCTGATGCCACGTTAAAAGCACTGGTGCTGGTACCACATAAAAAGACCCAGTACAGTGTGGAGTGGCTAATGTTAGGAAGGGCATTCAGTCGTAGAAACCATGCCAGAACAGACAGTGGAGCCTGGTGTGGCCCCTGACCTTACCAGCACTTGTTACATTGTCCAACCCATGCCATCATAGAAAATGGATGCTAAATGATGCTGATGATGATATGTAGATTAGTTCCAACCATCAATCAAATCTAAACCATGGAATCCATTCTTTGACTGGTGGTTAACCCTTTAGCATTCAGATAACTCTGTCAAATGTAATGCTTATTTATTTACATTGTTTTGAATTAAATCATGTATTATCTCACAGCTTTGAGATTTTTATGATGTGATTGTTTATTTTAAGAATGACAGTGTATGGTAGGTGTGAGAGGACAGATCTGGCCAGTTTGAACATAAAATAAGTAGAATATTCGGGCCAGCTTAAATGCTAAAGGGTTAACCCACCTGACACTGCTCTTGGTCCCATGATACATATTTCCTTTTTAAAATGATTTAAATTAAAACCTTCCATGAAAACTTCATGTTAATTTATGTTCCAAATACCATCTTAATAATGACAAAGTTATTTTACTAAATTCTTCATTATTCTCAAAATAAATTGAAACAAAGGCAGTGTATTTCAACAGAAATTTGGTAACAAAAAGGTTAAGTTATTTCTGAATAAATCACTGATGAAGGTCTTACATCAGGCATGGGCAATCTTTTCTGAGAAGCAGGCTGTGAAAGACATACTGGCTGCATTACTAAAATATGTGAAGGCACTTTTTCATTAGTCATGCCCATGACTCTTTTATATGATTGTTTGGCCTGCTAGAAATACCAGCCAAATCTCTCCCTCTTTATTGCCTGAAAAATAAATAAAGGAAGGTTGTTGATCATAGGTCTGCACAATCATCTGAGCTGGGCTAAACAACTAAGTGTTTCTTCATTGAAACAAAACAATCATATGTTGGAGTGTCATAAAAAGATGGGTTTTGTTGAGACTGAATTGCGTTTTGCAGGGCAACAATGCTTGGTAGTTTGGTGGTTGGTAAGCAACCTAATAAATACACAGAGCTGTGTAAGCCATGTACAGAGAAGTTCTCTGCAAGTTGACAGTAAAGAGTTCTTGATTTAGTGTGTAGGTAGATGTCTATCAGGGCTTTGTTTTCAGCCCCACTCCAGGCCAAAAGGTGAGTTCAGAATTGGCTATCTGTGAGAAGTCTTGTATACTGATAACCTGGTTTTCATAGCTGAATCTTTAGAAGATTTAGTGAAGAAATCCTAACCATGAAAGCCAAGACCAGATTTGAGAGAGCTGAAAGTAAACTTAGCAATGACAACAGTTTTAGTTAGCAAGAAGGAAGACAGGATTCTGCTGCTATCTGAGAAGTGGCTTTGCTCAATAAATAGGAGGGAGGAATTCTATACACAATCATCGTTGTTTTAATGTCCATTATTCCATACCTGTATGGGTCGCAAAATTCATTGAGGCAGGTTTTCTATGGCTGATACTCTTCCTTAGTGCCAACCGCTTTATAGGGTGTATTGGATGCTCTTTTTCATTGCACCAACATTAGTGATGTTGCCATCTAGTTTGCAAGACTAAAAGCCCTGTCGACTTAGTTGAGAGTGAGGACAATCATAAAATAAATTCTTTCAAATACTTGGAAGGCTCCTAGGAGTAGTTGATAGCTTCTGGGGTATGATTGATAGTGGAGGTGGTTGCTCTGAAAACAGTAGATAGAGTAAGAATAGGGTGGAAAATATTTAGGGAACTATTTCCTTTGCTGGTAACAAAAGACTTGCCTTTCTTAGTGAAGGGTATATTTTATGAAACTTGTGTTCCCAGTGAATTATGGGTGGAGAATGTGTAAAGGCTGGAAAGAAAAGAGGGAGTATTCTTTGCTGGATGTAAAATTTTATTGTGTATGAATAACAGAAAAAATTAAATGAGCTGAGGGGAAAACTTCGCAAAGAGAAATTAGATGTAGTGTGAATGATATGCAGCTACACTGGTACAGGATGTGGTGTGTCTGGAGTATAGTGGAGGTGGTTGGGTAAAGAAAAAAGCGTTAAGTGATCCAAGTGGAAAGAATCTGAGGAAGATATGGGAGGTTGGTTTAAAAAAATTTTTTTTGAATATCAATATTTACTTTGTTTACTGATTTCATATTTTGAATTAAATTCATTGAAAAGAGAGTAATAATAGTTACTAATTTTGGAACACACCAGCGATACAGCAGTCTAGTTTCTTTTAGCTAGTAATAGTGATTTTGTTTCTTAATTCACCAAACATCTGATATCTGTTTCAAGGGATGTTAGTAATTTTTTCTTGAACAAAGTCCGCAATTTAGTCCTAGTTAGCAATTTTCTTGTTGTAGTTACTCTTACATCTTAGGCATTATAGTTGTGTGTAATAGAAGAAAATGTTGCTTTCTAAATTTATCTCCTCATGGTCTGTGATGATTCAGGTACTCAGCTTCCTTCTCTTGCTTCACTTACCTGGAAACAAATCAGTTAAGAAATTATCTTTTACTTTATTTCAGTCATTAGACTGTGACCGTGCTGGGACATTGCTTTGAAGAATTTTAGTTGAATGAATCGACCCTGGTACTTATTTTTTAAAGCCTGGTACTTTCTTCTATCAGTCTCTTTTGCTGAACTGTTGAGTTACGCAGATGTAAACACACCAACACTGGTTGTCAAGCGGTAGTGGGTGGTGGGACAAATAAACATGTACAAATATATATAAGCATGCACATGCACTGCAGCCTTTGTGTGTGTGTGTGTGTGATTAAGAAGTTTACTTCCCAATCTTGTGGTTTCAGGTTCAATCCCATTGTGCCTTAACTTGGTCAAGTGTCTTCTACTATAGCTTGAGTCAGACTGGATTGATAGAAACTGAAAAAAGCTCATTGTATGTATGCCTGTGTGATTTTGTGTTTGAGTCCTTTGTCTTAATATCTGTCATACAAACAGTGCCATTATTTCCAATCTTCTGTAGAAATCATGTCTGGTCATGGAGACATATTACCTTGTTTGGAAACAAGTGAGCATTGGTGGCAGGAAGAGCATCCAGCTGTAGAAAATCTACCTCAACAATATTCCATCTGACTCATGCAAGCATAGAAAAGGGAGCTTGTATGTAGTTGCTAGACATGTTAGATATAGTTGCTAAATCATTTTCAATCATATCCTGTTGTCTCAAAAAGAAGTAAAAAAAGGCTCCCTTGGATGATGTAGTCTTAGGTATGTTAATTATTCTTTGATTTTAGGCTAAACAAGAAAAAGAAGAGAGATAGTGGCTTGTTAAATTAACTGGCAGTTAGACACTTGTGGATGTCTCTTTGTTTTGACAAAATGTTGCAAAATGACAAATGTACTCATTTCAATACCTTATATATAATGTTAAAATCACAGCTGTTTACTACATTTTCCTAGTCACACAGACCAGCAAAAGAAATGCTTTTCTGTTGTCCAAAAATTTGGTCTTGAACTAGGGGTTTTTTTGACATACAATCTGAAAATGACATCCAAGTTCTATCAATAGTCTGTCATCATAAGTAAGTCCCATCTGCCTCGATATTCTTTCTTCCATTGATTTTATGTCCTGGCAGAAACATTCTGCCTGCTCATCATTTGTGACACCAAGATTTTCAGGGAATTTATCAAGGTGACTACGGAGACAGTGCAACTTTATGCTCATCATATTTGCTCCCAACTTTTGAAAGTTCTGCAGCATGTTGTTGAATATTTTGACATAGTTACCTGCTTTCTTGTTGCCCAGAAAGTCATTTACAACTCTTACAAATGAATTTCATGCTGCTGCTTCAATGCAATTCATTGAATTTACAAAGTTCCCATCTTTCTTCATTTTTCTGATTTCAAACCCATCAAATACTCCAGCTTTTATCTTTTCACTGTTCAAACTGGGAAATGTGCTGCAGATATTGTGAAAGTATGGTCCATCTTTATCCAAAGCTTTAACAAACTGCTTCATAATGCCAAATTTCATATGGAATGAAGGTAGGATGATTTTTCCTGGTTGAACTAAAGGCTCTTCAACCTCATTAAAAGACCCTAGAACTGATGTTTGCTGCAGCTATACTTTCATCACCTAACATTTCCCCCTTACCCCATTCATAAAAAGCATGGATATTTGGTGTATCCACTTTGTTGTCCCAGGAGAAAATTGACCATCTTAAAGTTCACACATATCACCCACTGATGATTAGTGGGTTTGGGTGTCTTGAAAACTAAATGTGATTGTAAAAAATGGATTCCTTTTTGGGATTCAGTATATAAAAAAACCCTTCAAATTACATAAAAATATTCTATCAACAAAGTACCTGTTGAGTTGTGTTATTATTAATTATTTGTATATCATAGTACATGCTGCTGTACATTAAATTCATTTTTGCTAATTAAACCTGAACTAATTTTTGATACTAACCCACTATACTTTTGTAACCCACTATAATTTTTGTAACTTACCTTGTATTACCAACCTACCTTAAATTGCCCTTACTTCTATGATACAAACTTAAAGTGATCTCTATATATAAACGGCAAAATGTCTGTGTGTGTGTCCTTTATACAAATCCACAATTTTTCAATTAGAAGGCTCGCACTTTCTAGGGTCATTCAAAACCGTCCAAGAGTGGTAGTGCACATTTTTACATTTCCCCAGTCACCCCGCAAAGCCATTAAAAATCAATAGTAGTGACTATTTGTGAATTTTCTATCCAAAACCCAATCAAAATGCCTGAAACTTGATACGCCAATTGAATGCCAGCTGGCTGTATGTGATTGGTCGGAGATTTGGACAGTACTCGCGTGTATGTGCGCATGCACGCAGCTGTATATGCATGCATGACTCAATGCACAAACTAAGAGGCCAGTACACGTTTTGAGTAATGCCTAAATAATTGCCTAAATCGATTTTCAGTATTTTTTTGAGTATTTTTTAACATAAGGAAACATTTTTTCGTTTAAAAAAGTGTGGTATTGTTTGTTGGGAATTAGTTACCTCAGTTCACATAACCAAACCCATTTCCGGTTCACCTACATTTTGTTGATTAACTAAAATGCCCCCAAAAAAGAGAACTCGCATTGGGAGAAGGACGGCTGATTCAGAGGCTAAGAGGGCCAGAAGGGCCAATGAAAAGCCCCAAGACAGATCTATTTGATTAGCTCGGAATGCTGCTGCCATGGCCACCACAAGGGCTGCTGAAACTCCAGAACAAACACAGGCCTGCTGTTCTCAGAATGCTGCTGCCATGGCCATTGCGCGATCAACAGAAAGCCCCAAGCGGAGGCGCACAAGGATGCAGGCTACAACTGCACGACAAGAGGAAAAGATTACAATTTCAAGCCCAAAGCCTAAATTCTGGGGCATGAAGGCCTTCAACTATGTTCCGACGATGAATTACTCCTCTTGCACCGACATTCGTATTGGAAATATGCGCTCAATCTGCGAGCACTGCAACGCTATGAACTGGCCTAGTGTAACGTCCGGCATGTGCTGTTCCAATGGCAAAGTCCAGCTCCCTCCTCTTCGAAACCCTCCACAGCCTCTTTGGGACCTTCTCGCTGACACTGCACCAAGATCATTGGACTTCCTACAAGCCATTCAGACCTACAATTCTGCATTCCAGATGACTTCTTTCGGCGCCAAAGTTGTCCGAGAACAAGGGTGGATGCCAACATTCAAAGTTCAAGGGCAGGTGTACCACCTGATTGGATCTTTGCTTCCAAGAGACAACAACTCACCGGCGTTTTTGCAGTTATACTTCATCTCCGACTACGATAGGCAGGCCACTGCTAGAGAAGCCTTCTTCCCACAGCGCAGAGGCAACAACCAAGACACTCCAACTTTCAACAGAGAGGTTCTTCTGGGGCTTCAAAATATGCTCCATAACAACAACACGTATATTACGAGCTTGAAGTACGCCCTGGAATCAATGGATTCACCCAACTTCAAAATCATCATTGATGCCGACAGTCGACTGTCTGGCGAACATCTTGGCCGATACAATGTTCCCACGTGCAATGAGGTGGCAGTTCTTCTGCATGGAGACCAATCCAACCCAAGAGACGTAGTCATTGCAAAACGTGGTGGTGGCCTTCAGAGGATTCGGGAAACCCATCACTCCTATGACGTGTTACAATACCCACTACTTTTTGCCTACGGAGAAGATCAGTACCATTTCGGGATTCATCAGGGAAAATGAACCCAAACTCCTGGATGATCAACGGCAGGCATACGATATTGTCATTCATGCCGTCAATCAAGGATCAGGTGGAATTTTCTTTCTCGATGCTCCTGGGGGCACTGGCAAAACTTTTGTAACTAAATTAATTCTTGCCCAGGTTCATCGGGACAAGAAAATTGCACTGGCCGTGGCAATCTCTGGCCTCGTGACTACGTTGCTCCTGGGTCAGCACATTCTACATTTAAACTGCCTTTGGATTTTGTAAGGTCCGAGGCTACAACATGTAATATTAAAAAAAATTCAGATAAAGCAGACGTCCTGAAATGTTGTCATTTGATCGTATTGGATGAGTGCACCATGGCACATAAGGGTGCTCTTGAGCTGTGGATAGGTGACTTCCGGCGACTTCCGCCAAACACTTCCCATCATCCCCAAGGGTACCAGGGCTGATGAGGTCCAAGCGTGCCTAAAGTCTTCTGAGTTGTGGACAAAAGTGGATACATATCGGTTAGAAACAAACATGTGCGCCCACTTACTCGCTGATGCAACCTCTGCATCGTTGACCTTTTAGACCTTGGGGAAGGGAAGGTTCCCAAAAATGATAAAAGTGAAATCTCCATCTCACACCTTTGCAGTTCAGTTGAACGCCCTTCCAACCTCTATGACTTGGTTTTGCCGGATTTGCAAAACAAGTATGCCGACATGGCATATCTCAGCAAAAGAGCCATCTTGGCTCCCAAAAACGTTTCCTTAGATGACATCAACGAACAACTCCTCAACCGAATTCAGCATGAGAAACGTGTCTACAAGTCAATTGACAGAATCCCAGACCCACAGGAAGCTGCCCAAATCCCGATCGAGTTGTTGCACGCTTTGATGCAATCAGGGCTTCCACCTCACACTCTGTGGCTGAGAGTGGGCTATCCCATTGTGCTAATCTGGCATTTGCGTCCGCCGACACAGTGCAACGGCACGCGATTGGTCGTCAAGTTATTGTCCAATGACTTGATTGAAGCGATCATCATAATGGGACAAGGAAAGGGGGGAAAACCGTCTTCATTGTAAGAATGGACATATTTTCTGCACCATCAGACATTTCCTTTACTTTCTGCCGGACGCAATTTCCGGTGAAGCTTTGCTTTGCAATGTCAATTAACAAATCGCAGGGACAAACACTCTCAGTCGCGGGAGTACATTTGGGCGAGCCTTGCTTTTCACATGGGCAACTTTATGTTGCCTGCTCCCGTGTTGGAAGTAAGAATGCCCTGTTTGTATATGCCCCTGAGGGTAAAACCAGAAATATTGTTTACCCCGAGGTTTTGCAAGACCAAATGATTATAAACTAGCACTATGACCTGGCAACGCCAGGTCATAGTGCTAGTCTAAAGTAAAACTTTCCATAAAAATTCCAGGTTAATTTATATTCCAAACACCAGCTTAATTATGATGAGTTATTTTACTAAAGATTTTGTTATTTTCAAAATTAATTGAAACAAAGGTGGTGTATTTCAATAGAAATAAGGTTAAACTGTTGACTCTGATCTAAGGTATTCCAACCATGACCATTCTGTTTTTTACCCCATGTACAGAAAACCTAGCACTAGATGATATAGAAAGAATATCACAAAATACAATGGAATTATATATGTGTCTGTGTATGTGTGTGAATTGCAGATTGAAACAGATTTTTCTTAGAGAAAGGAAATCCCCTTTTAGCGAACACTTTTGTGCTAAAAAATTTATTAAAACAATAAACTTACTTAGAGAAGGCACATGGCCTAGTTGTTAGGGTGTTGGACTCATGATTGTAAGTTCATAATTTCAATTCCCAGACTGGGCAGTATGTTGTGTTTTTGAGCAGAATGCTTCATTTCACATTGCTTCAGTCCACTCAGCTGAAAATGAGCTGCTGCAACAGCTTATAAAGACCGTCATCTTGTTCAGAAGAGATGAAACCTAATGAATCTGTAGATTCACGATAGATCTAGTTACCTACTTAATACCTGTTACTTGCTATTTTATTTTATCAACCTTGAGAGGATGAAGGCAAAGTTGACCACTGGGATTTCAAATCAGATCTTGAAAAGCCATTTCCAGAATGATGTAAGGCATTTTGTCCAATGCTCTACTGATTATGCTAAACAACAACAATAATTGTTATTATTTTAAAACTCTCATGTAACTAGTGAGCATGGAAGCTGAAACACATCTGATGTTCTCTTGAGTCACTGCTAGAATGATGTTTGTCTTGCTTTGACATGTATATTGTTTTTAACACAGCATGTCTATGAAGAGATTTTATCCCTGACAAAAACTGCAAACCCCCTTCTACACTTTTATCCCTCATCTCTTAGTGTAAAGCTTTCACCTCAGGGTTTGTAATCTTACCAGCTGCATGGTGACCTCACTAGTGTTAATGGAATGAAAACAGCATCCATTACACACTTTGAAGTGGGTGGCATTAAGGAGGTTATCCTGCTGTTGAAACCATGCCAAAGCAGACATGGGAGTATGATACAGGCCTTGGGCCTGTCAGATCCTGTCAAATTGTCCAGCCCATGTCAACGTGAAACATGAACGTTAATTGATGATGATGATGATTCAAACTGACAAAAATGTGACTGAAACATGGTTGATATTTCATTTGTATCCATTTCCCTGTACTTTTTTGATATGATAAGGGCTTTTAATTGACATTTCATATATTATTGTTTTTTTTTATCAGGATAGTTTCAGCTGAAACGACACTTGATACACTAAAGAACACTTAACATCACTTGAAGTAGCTTTCTAAAATAATTAAAACAACCTTTATTTATTCTTGGTAAATTATTGTTACTTAAGTAGTCCATTTGTTCTTGTTAATAAGCATGTATATAGAATGTGCCAGTCACTGTTTTCTTACTTGAAGAATCTCATTTATAGCACATTTAATATATACCTATATATATATATACACACATTAGGTAGCCAATAGAGTCTTTAGAGTACTAGTTAAATTGCTTTGCTCTGGTTCTCTGCATTCTGAGTTCAGTTCGATCTGAGGTCAATTTTACCTTTCATCCTTTCAGGGTTGCTAAAATATCGGCTTGGTATTGGTGCTGGTTCTTCTCTGTCTCTTTCATATTCTTTTCCTGTGGTTGTGATAAGACCTGGAGAGGGATGGGTTCTGTCAGGTCTAAAATGTCTTGAAGACATGCTGTAGGCTTATGATGATACTCTTATGCCTCCATCTAGGGGAGCTGAAGTTTTAAGGTAAGGTATATTGTTACAAGTTTACCATCGATTTTCAGGTATCTTTTATTCCAAAGACATCCCTGTCACATTCATAATTCATCTCTAATCTACTGAATATACATTGATTACTAATTATAGCACACAGCTTACTTACCAAAATGCTATGGTTTTATTTTTTTACAACAGTTCTACTTGTTTTGAATGTATATGAATTGTCGTTTACATTTGACATTACCACTGCTGCTCTCAGTTCTCTTGCTTGTAGTAGCCATAGCTAAGATCAACTTTAAGCTAAATAAGTAGAGGAGCTCTCAAAATTTTGGTATAGCCACTAACAAGTGCAGTGTAGATAATGTCTGTAAACACACTACACACAAAGCCACTTGTGGTCTTGCAGTGAACTAAACTAGTGGCCAGGGGAATTTCAAGTTCCCTAATTAGTCTGAGTTAAAGGAGGTGCCGGACCATCAGTTGACAGAAAATTGGTGGTGTACCTGTATATACATACATGCTTGTATGCATGCATACATACATACATACATACGTGTGTGTGTGTAAGAATTAGTGTTGGTATAGAGGCAATCTCTAAGAGTGTTAAACCTGTGACCCACTCTTGGTTTATGGTTGCAGCCATTTAACATCTTTAACACTCTCAAGGAAAGTTTGAGGATCTTACAATCTCATTCCTCTTTGGCTAGACATTTGAGACCTGTACCTACAATTTAAGAGCACATTTTAAGAATCAATTGGAATAAGAAGTATAAACCAAATCCCTGTCAAACTGTTTTTCTTTCCTTCACATACAAAGTAAACGAAATAATTACTAGTCATACACAGCAATTTATTGTATCAACTACATTACCACTGATAGAAAAACCTCCATTAATCTGTAGCACCATGTACCTCTACCCATACAGGGTAATCTTTCTTGTGGCAATGACATCCTAAACAAGAATGACAGTTCATCACATACATCACACCTGCATGTGCTTTCAGACGTCGACATTCCAGTGCTTTTATGCTTTGACCCTTCACTACTCTAGAGTTCATTTCTATTGCCCCTGTCATGATGTGTTGGTGGTGCTTCTCTACTTCATGCAGTCAACTACAAGTCTCTCAGCACTTAATGTCAGTCAAGAACCTTCATGTCTCTCTTGCAGATATTAATTAAATTTTATTAAAAGGTATGTGAATATCTTTATGCGAATGGTTATAGTTGGTAGAATTGATTTTGTATATTTCTACTGTTGGAGGCCCTAGTCGAATGAAAAGGGAATTGCCAGTTTGAGTTAAGCATTAAGTTCAACAGTACCCTTTCTGCTAAATTTCTGCCCTTTTATTGTTTTAGTTTGACTAGGTATGTGATTGATTTTTTTTTTTACTCTAATTTGCCTACTTTGGAGTGGTAGTTAGTCTGCTTTATCATTTCTGTTGACTTAATGTTCTTGGTTATCTGGTTAGCTAAAATTAATTTCTTACACTGAAAGGTCATTGGATATGAGAAGTGTAGAGAATGGTAAGTGCCCCTGTTTGTCATTTGCATTGACCTAACCAAGGCATTGATCTGGTTAGCAGAGAAAGACTTTTCCCACTTCTTCTAGACATATGCCAGCTGCCAAAAGTGTAGAGGTTGACTGTCTCTTTCCACAACAACATTACAAGAACAATGTAGTTCAGTAGCAACTTCTCCATGCCTCTTGACATATGCAGTAAAACCAAGCAAACATGTGTTCTTGTCCTTATGTTCTTTGGGGTTTTCTTGCTTCTGAAACATGCTTTTGGTACTGCAACAAAGGAAGTTTATCTCTACATCAATTCTGATAGTAGGTGGGTTTCCAATCTTGCCTGTCCCAGATTGGAAACCAATATCTGCAAAAACCTTCATTAGAGACACCCTATTGCTAATGATGTAGCACTTAGAACCCACATTCAACAACCACTTCAGACACTAGTATATCATTTTTCCCTAACCTGCAAAGACTTTGGACTGACTGTCAGCTTGAAGACAGGACACTGAAAGTCTGTCAGTCATTACCGTCAACAGCTATGAACCAGATGTTGTCCTCTAGATCACCTGTTTCAGACTGACATCTTGGATACAGAAATCGATAAGAGAATTCAAAATGCAGCAACTACATTGCCCGTTCCACCAAACTAACAATTAAGACTAAGATGACAGTATGTATGCACAGTAGGAGAGAAGAGTCAGCTCTTTCCATTTGAATAGTGTCTGTCACATCTTGAGGATTTCATAGCAAGACAAAGTAATTTGCTGGGTGAAAATATTGGGGTTTCCACCTGTACTAGCTTCATCAGGATGCACACTGCTCATTTGGGGCCATGTCCATTGTGGATGGTTGCATCTTTAAATGGAATTGGAAAATGGATGGAGAACAACAAGCCATCCCTAACAGAGCTACAATTAATATCTGCAAGAGAGACATGAAGGTTCTTGACTGACATTAAGTGCTGAGAGACTCTTGTAGTTGACTGCATGAAGTAGAGAAGCACCACCAACACATCATGACAGGGGCAATAGAAATGAACTCTAGAGTAGTGAAGGGTCAAAGCATAAAAGCACTGGAATGTCGACGTCTGAAAGCACATGCAGGTGTGATGTATGTGATGAACTGTCATTCTTGTTTAGGATGTCATTGCCACAAGAAAGATTACCCTGTATGGGTAGAGAGGTACATGGTGCTACAGATTAATGGAGGTTTTTCTATCAGTGGTAATGTAGTTGATACAATAAATTGCTGTGTATGACTAGTAATTATTTCGTTTACTTTGTATGTGAAGGAAAGAAAAACCTGACTTCAGTGGCATTTGAACTCAAAATGCAGAGGGATGAAACTAAGTATTCTAAGTTGGTAACATAGCTAAAGAAGAGGCAAGCAAAGAGGTGGTCCACATGGCAATTTTTTTAATGTTTTGTTTGTGTTGGACATGTAGAAAACTCAAGGGCCACCCTAGGTGGTAGAAACTAAATGCACCTCAATGTTGTTGGGTTGGATGTTTCTTGCTCTTCCACATTCCTTGGCTGTCTCTTAGTATTGTTTTGATCAGTGTTTCTCAACCAATTTTTTTCCTACGGACCCTCTTGATTCATGTTTCACTCTGATGGACCCTTGAAACCATTCAATGCTTAAAAATCCTATTGTTATTAAATATTATTAGGAAATGTATAAAAAAATTTAAATATTTTGTGCATTGTAGAAGAATAACGAATTTATTGCCCATAAATTTTAACAACAAATTCTTATATGAACCCCCAAGGGTCATGTGGACCCCAATTGAGAACCACTGGTTTAGATAAAAAAGAAGTTTCTACAACTGAGACCTGCTAGTCTATGAAACTAAACTTAATACATTTAATAACTGATTATTAAAGTAACAAGTTCATAACCTCAAAAACCTGGTCAATAAAATAACAAATTTACAAATTTTAAATTACTATAGAATAGTTCTTTTTCTGTGTTGCAATTATCTTCCTTAAATTGAATTACCTTTGTACTTGTTTAAATTTCATTTTGGACACGAAAAGTAGAGTTGACTACATTTAATATTTTCAGCTAAATGTTAAAAATTTAGGATTATGAAGAATTTAGTTGTGCTCCTAATTTTATATTAATTCTATATCGCTTTGTTTAAATTGGTGCAAAGTGGCATATTTAGAAAAAACTTTTAATAATGGTTTCTCATATTACAAGGTCATACATTTGCACTTGGTTGAATCTATCCTGGTACATACACCATCTGAGAGAAAGCAGACAATATTGAGCTTCCATTTAAATTCAGTTGCAGAAGGAAAAAAATTGATAAATAAAATTTAAAAAAAACCCCAAAAACTGAAAAGCATTTGCTCTGGGAATTTGGTTGAAAGTATCGATTCTCGTCCGATCACCGAAGTTAAGCAACGTTGAGTTTTGTGCTCCATCTATGCGGTTCAAGGAATAAAACAAAAGCTATCTGTTACTTCCCCTTCTCCAAACAAAATGAAAATACAACAAAATTATCAATTGTTTTATGATTTTTTTTATATGAAATGCTATGTATATGTAAGGGACTTAACTCATGTTTTGTATTTTAAAAATATTCTTACTTGTCTCTCTTTGACTATTTCTAAATACGAATTATGTGTACGTATGTTTCTCACAACTCCTCTCTATATACTATATATCTATTACCTATATAGTATATCTCTCTCTATATATGAACGGCAAAATGTCTGTCTGTGTGTGTGCGTGTCCTTTATACAAATCCACAAATTTTCAGTTAGGGAGCTCGCACTTTCTATGGTCATTCCAAATCGTCCAAGGGTGGTCGTGCACATCTTTACATTTCCCCAGTCACCCCGCAAAGCCATTAAAAAATCAATAAAAGTGACTTTTTTGTGAATTTTCTATCCAAAACCCAATCAAAATGCCTGAAACTTGATACGCCAATTGAATGCCAGCTAGCTGTATGTGATTGGTTGGAGATTTGGACAGTACTCGCGTGTATGTGCGCACGCATGCAGCTGTATATGCGTGCACTAGCACTATGACCCAGCAACGCCGGGTCATAGTGCTAGTGTATATATCTAGTATATAGTGCCAATATATAATCCTGGACCGGGCTGCGTGTTGTGTTCTTGAGCAAGACACTTTATTTCACATTGCTCCAGCTGTAGAAATGAGTTGCGATATCACTGGTGCCAAGCTGTATTGGCCTTTGCCTTTTAGTTGGATATATATGTATATATATATATATATATATATATGTGTGTGTGTGTGTGAATATATATATATGTATATATATTTATATGTATATATATGTGTGTGTGTGTGTGAATATATATATATGTATATATATTTATATGTATATATATGTGTGTGTGTGTGTGAATATATATGTATATATATATATGTGTGTGTGTGTGTATATATATATGTATATATATGTGTATATATTTGTTGAGTAATATATATATATATAAATATATATATATATATATAAATGGGGAAGTAGAGCAGATGCCAAAAACTATAGGCCTATCTCTCTTACTTCACACATCAGCAACGTCATGGAATGGATAGTCAGAGGGAAACTAATCGCATTCCTTGAAGAAAATAACTTGCTGAGTGATACCCAGCATGGTTTTCGACCAGGTAGGAACTGCCTGACCCAGCTCTTACTACATTATGACTGGGTGTTGAGGCAGTTACTCAACAAATCAAATGTGGACGTAATATACCTTGATTTTGTAAAAGCTTTTGACAAGGTGGACCATGATATGATATGCCACAAACTGCGTGACCTTGGCATAGCTGGAAAACTTGGAGAGTGGTTACATGACTTCCTGAAAGTTAGGAGTCAGGCAGTAGTGGCTAATGGAGCCACCTCTATGAACACACAAATAGTGAGTGGTGTTCCACAGGGCACAGTCTTGGGACCACTGCTTTTTATAGTGGCCCTCTCAGATATGCCCTTAAATGCCCAGATAGCCACTCTGGCAAGCTATGCAGATGATACGAAAGTCTCACAGAAAATACAGAACCCCAGCGATGTTGCACACCTGCAGCAGGAAAAGTTTGATTTGTGTTTTTGTTTGTGCATATGTTGATATGGGTAATTCGAGATGTGTTCACAGAAATGATCAAGTGTTTTGTTCTTATCTTTTGAGGGGGTGTAGTTACTCCTATTTCTGACCAACAATTTGTCCTCGTATTTGTCGTATAGCTCCTCAGTAAGTCGTAATTTTCTACAGAATTCTGCGATGTCTTCTTTCATTTCATTGTAGTTGGGGTGTTGTGGGGTGGGTGTAAACTTGAGTCCTTTGGATAGTATATTTATTTAGTTTGCTGTTTGTTCATTGTGAGTTAGATTGATAATTTTTATCACTTTTGGTTCCTCCTGCCTGTTTGGTGCTATCTTGTGTCTCTGTGTTTGCGTATTGGGTCTAAAAAAGGAATGTGGTGGTTGAGACGGTAGCTATTATATAGCTATGCACAAACAAAAACACAAACCAAACTTCAGCAAAAAAGAATGGGCTGAGCTGAACAAATTAAAACATGACAAAACAATAACAATCAAAGAGGCCGATAAAGGGAGTGCAGTTGTCTTAATGGACACAACATTTTACATAACTTTAGTACTATCTATGTTGGAAGACACAACATATTATGAAAAGGCACAAAACTACAGTCAACAAAAAATAATGAGGGAACTAAAATCCATGTTAAACCCATACAAAGAAGGGCTCACCGACAAAGAATATGACTATATGACCAATTTCACAAGTAAAACCACCCAATTCTATGATATTCCTAAGATACACAAAAGTGAGAAAATAAGTAACGCATGCAAGATAGCCACAGACAAAATAATTAAAGTCCCTAATCCTAATGACCTCAAATTGAGACCCATAATAGCAGGTCCCGCATGCGAAACCCACCGTCTCAGTAACTTTTTAGACACCCTCTTAAAACCACTCCTCAAACATGTCAACAGCGATATAAGGGACGACCTGGATATGCTCAATCACCTACCTAATACTAAAAACAAAAACACCCTACTAGTATCCTTCGATGTAGTCAACCTCTATTCCAATATCCCCCACAACCTAGGAATAGAGGCAATTCAATTCTGGCTAGAGAATCATGCCAACGAACTCCCACATCGCATCAAAAAAGAATTCGTGATAGAAGGGGTTAAATTCATCCTGGAAAGTAACTTCTTCGCCTTCAAAGACAACTTCTACTGATAAAAACGCGAATGGCTCCCTCCTTTGCCAACCTAGTCATGGGATATCTAGAAATCAGTCTGTATCGTAAGGTTCTAGAAAGATATGGTAGCCCTTTCTCCCTCTACATAGAAAACAACTGGAAGAGATACCTAGATGACTGTTTCATTCTTTGGCATGAAAATATAGAGAAACTCAAAGAATTCCAAGCAATTTTAAATGGACTGGACGTAAACATCCAATTCACGATGGAATATAGCCAGCAACAACTCCCCTTCCTCGACATCCTCATTAGGAAATCTAATAATGTAATAGAAACAGATATATACAGATTCTAAGCAATATCTTCCATTCAATTCATGCCACCCCAGACACACCAGAATGAATATCCCCTTCAATCTAGCAAAAAGGATATGTACTATAGTTTCTAATGCAAACACCAGAGACACACGACTACAAGAACTAAAAGATACCCTCATCACCAGGAACTACCCACCTTCACTTATTGACATATGCATTCAACTCAACATCCAGGAACTCAGACATCCCAAATTAAAGAAAAGTTTACGACCAAAAGCCTTACCATACATCTCCACACACAACCCTCTTAACAATGAAGCCTTCAACACCATCCTCCAAAACATACCCCTGCTAAAAAAAGACCACAGAATGAACATAATCCTCCAAACACACACGATCATAAAAAGCAAGAGACAGCCTAAATCTTTGAAAAATCTCCTAACACAAGCCCGAATACGCTCATCAACACAGAAGCCAGCAGTAAAAAAATGTGGAAGACCCAATTGCGGGATATGCAATTATCTAATTGAGGGATCAGAGTTCTCCTTCAAACAGGGACAACGGTTCATAGTGAAAGGCAGCTTCACATGTGCTTCGGAGAACCTGATATACACACTAACCTGCTCTGGGTGTCAAGAGCAATACATAGACCAAACAAAAAATAGTTTGCGTAAAAGAATGGCCCTGCACAGATCCCAGATAAAAATTCCTCAAAGCAGAAAAATAGCATTCAGCCAACACATAGATATTTGCGCCAACAACAAAACACCAAGCTTCAGGATTTCCCCCCTCTACCAATTCAGGGACGATACAACCTCGAGCCAACAAATAAGTAAAGAAACTCTCTTTATTACAAAATACAGGCCCCTTTTACAATCCACCTTGGCTTTAGAATAACACAAATACACACACAAATATTACATTCCTAAGAATCCATTAAAAATCAGCCCCAATCACAGCTATAACCCATAATGTGCCAACTTTAAGTCATACAACACCTCACTACTTCCATTCATTCATATTCTCCCTTCTTCTTCTTCTTCTTCTCCTTCTCCTCCTCCTCCTCCTCCTCCCCTTCTACTTCCTAACTTTATCACTAATGCTTTTTAGTATAACACCTATAAACAAACCTTTAAATAGAAATATTCTCATGAATTGAACAGCAACTGCTAGTGGCCACTGACCACTCAAAATACTACAATCAAGGCACTTCCAAATTCTTCTCCCCTTCTCCTCATCCTTCTTCTTCCCTACCAAGAATTAACAAGTGTAAACAAGAGAGACAGAGAAAGGCAGAAACAAGGAAAATGCCACTTATATTTGAACACTATACAAATATTCTTTTAAAAAAACTTTTTAAAAAATTTTTCTAAATTTAATTATTTAATCGTTACAGTTGAAAAGGTCTTAAATGACTGAAACCGGTACTGAAATGTTCTTTATAAAATTATTTTAGCATTTTCTATCTTGACTTGTTTTTTTTATATAAATATATATATATATATATATATATATATATATATATATAAGTAAATATATATATATAGCCTGGTTTCACCCGGTCTGTTTGGATGATGTGGTTGTGATCATTTTCAGTTAGGCATAGTCTATAACAGCGATTCTGAACCTTATCATTTCGGGTCCCCTGTTTCGATTGGAGCCTCTAGCTGTATGAAAATTTCGTGATTCCCCACCCTGTCAGAAAAGATACTTCAGGAGTTGTGAAGAAGTACTTTGTAGATAGTCTGTTTCATGGCAAGGCAAATTTTCAAGATTTGAAAGGGGAAAAAATTTTTTAAATTGAGGAAGGGGAAAAAAGAATTTCAGAATGTTTTTTTCAAAAAAATAATAATACATATATACAAAAATTAATAAATAAGTATACCAATACATTGTAGAGTCTTTATGCTTTTAGAGTTCAAGAATAGTCCTTGGAAAAACTTCTTTGGAGGATTAGGATGCATGTGTTTAAATGTAGTGTTTTGTTTAAAAGAGTTGGTGAATGTGTGTCAAAACAGGAAATGGGGTAGGAGTTATCCAGTTCCTGTGAGTAAAGGGAGACAATTCTGTGGATTTTATGCTCTTTAATTGGAATGATGGATTTTTTGTCAAACAGGATGCTTATATCAATTTTTTGTCAGATAGGATGCTAGAAAAAGGAGTATGGTTATCCTGGAGTTTGCATATTAACACGTGTTTGGAATTTTTCAATAAAAAGATTCTTCTTGTTGATTCTTTCTTGTGTAGAGATTCTGTCTTTATATTGGTAGAAAGGGAATATGTGAAATTTGGGATTTTTATCTCTAGTGCAAGAGTCTATGTGACTACTTAGTGGAATTTGACGGTATTATGGGAGATTTATCTGTTCTTTTATTATTATTATTATATATATATATATATGGCCGAAATGTCTGTCCACACCAGGCAGTGGCATGAAACTAGAATATATCATGTCTGTTGTGCAAGCCATATACCAGAGATATGTCCCAGAGCAGAAAGCCAAAACAAATAGGAACAAGATTCCAAGGAAGAGGAAGATCCTCATGAGATGACGGAAGAAAGTTGCAAATTGCCTCAACCAAAATCCCCAAAGTAGCGAAAAGTCTCGCCTAAAAACAACACCAATGGAGATTGAAAACAGGCTGCAACAATTCTATGTGAGCGAAAGAGTAGAGAAAGAAGCCTGGATTATAAAAAAACATTAAGTCAAACCCAAAGGCCTTCTTTCATTATGCGAAAGAAACAGTCTCAGTACACTACAAGATAGAACCCCTCCTCCAAAAGGATGGCTCCCTCACAGACAGTCCAACTAAGATCAGTGAGATGCTGAATGACCAGTTCAAAAGTTTCTTTACCACCCCATTGGAACACAGACAAGTGAACGAACCAGTGGACATCTTTGCCACCTCACCTATAACCAGAGAGGCAGTTACGATGGAATACATTGACGTTAGCGAAGAAGATATACTACTAGCCATAGATGAGGTGGACACAAACTCAATGCTGGTCCTAATCGTTTCCCAGCAATCCTCCTCAAAGCGTGTAAGCATGCCCTGGCAAAACCCCTCCAGATTCTCTTCCAGAGCTTTCTTGAAAATGGCAGTCTGCCAAGCAAGCTGAAGGAGGGAATAATATGCCCCACCCATAAAGGAGGAAGCAGAGCAGATGCCAAAAAGTATAGGCCTATCTCTCTGACTTCACACATCAGCATATATTTGTATATATATATATATATATATATATATATTATATATATATATATATATATATATATATAAGGGTACTTTTACATGCTACAGGCATGGGTGACATTTGCGTCACATCAGTATCTGCCATAACTGTGAGTTTACTTGTCTTGATGGGTTTTCTTCTCAAACATGGCATAATGCCAATGGTTTTGGTGATTCATCATTGCCTTCATGAAGCACAACACTTGAAAAGCGCTTTTCATGTGCCACTGGCATCGGCCACCTTGCCTCCATGAGGCCCAATGTTTGAAAAGTGCTTTTTACATGCCACCAGCACAGGTGTCAGTCATGTGACACCAGTAATGGCCATGGCAGCAATTTCACTTGGCTTGACAAGTTTTCTCAAGCACAGCATATCGCCAAAGGTCTCGGTCACTACTCATTGCTTCCATGAGGCTCACGATTCGAAGATCATGTTTTACCACTTCAACCGATGTCTTCCTGGGTCTACTTTTATCACAAAGTCTGTCTCTGAGATCAGCACTTCTTTACACAACTGTCTTCGTCCATATCTATCGCATGACCACACCAGCTCAGTCATCTCTCTTGCACACTACATCTAATGTGTCTTATGCCCAACTTTTCTCTCATGATGCTTACACTCTGTTGCACATGCACACTGACACTGTATATTCAGCAAAGCATACTGGCTTCATTTCTTTCAAGTCTACACATGTCCTTGGCTGTCACAGCCCATATTTCACTGCTGTGTAGCATAGCTGTTCGCACACAGGCGTCATCCAGTCTGCGTTTCACTCTGAGGGAGAGGCCCTTTGTTGCCTGCAGAGGTAGGAGCTCTCTGAACTTTGCCCAGCCTATTATTATTCTCTGAGCTATGCTCTCGGAGCATCTACTAACTTGGTCACCTAGATAACAGAAGCTGCCTACTACTTCTAGCTCACTCCACTGGCAGTTGATGGAGTCTATTTTCTGTACATTTTCAGTGTTTATTGTACCTGTGCATCTTCCATGCACAAAAGCTGTTAACCTTCCTCTGCTATTGCTGCATCTCTTATGTGTCCGTAACTTACACCTGGTACATCTTATGGAATTTCTACCTATGCCTTTTCTACAGATGAAGCAGGGTCATATACCAAGAAAGGATTTTTGATTTGTATATATGTATATATATATATATATATATTATATATATATATATATATATATATATATATATATATATATATATAAAATCTCCTCTTCTTATTTTAAACATTCACTTTTCCATGAGTTGGCTGAGACTACATTGGAGCAAAATTTCTGCATCTGGATGCTCTTCTTGATATTAGACTTCACCTGTTTCCAAACAAGGTAATAATTCTCTAGTCTGTCAAACAACAAACAACACTAATAGTTACATGGAGAGAGCTGAAAACAAACAACACCTTATGAATTAATCCTTTGTTAGATATGTGTATGTGTGCATATATGTATGCATGTATGCATGCATCTAGCTGTAGAAAATCTGCCTTAATAAATCCCATCAGACCTAAGCAAGCATAGAAAAGTGGATGTTATGTGTGTGTGTGTGTATATACATATAATATTATTATTATTATCATTATTATTTAAAGGTCACAATACATGTATTAAAGCGCTACTAATAGTTTCATATCTTGAGAGTACTCAAACATATTCTTCAGATGCAAACCACATATACTCCAGATGGAGTACTTTCTTTGTTGACTATTCTATCACGGATCAGTACATTATACATGTATTGCCCCAGCATGGCCGCGGCCTTCGGGCTAAAACATTTTTAAGGATTTAAGGATGAAACCAGCATGACAATAAGAGTATTTTGTATGGTGAGAAAAAGAGAATGTGTATTGGAATGCTTTCAACTCATAGAATTTTATGCACTCCCCTGCCATATATATATGTATGTATGTATATATAAAATTTCAAGAAGTTTATTATTTGTTTCTTTTGTTTTTCATTTCTTTTTTTTTTTTTTTCAGATTTTTCTTTGAATGTCTCAGATAAAACTGTGAGAATATCAGAGAACCAAAAGCCTCAATATTTTAATTGTTCATTCACCGAAAATGGAAGTTGAGATGGATGCTGAGATGGAAGCTGAGATTGAAGCTGAGATGGAACCTGAGATGGAATCTGAGATGGATCCTGAGATGGATCCTGAGATGGAACCTCTTTCAGGTGAGAACCTGTTTCAGTGTGATATATGTAAGAAGGAGTTTCTACATAAGAGTGATCTTGGAGTTCATCTAGTTACACACACCAACAAGAAACGTTTTCATTGCCCAATTTGTGAGAAAGATTTTGCTGATCCTTCAAAGTCCGTACGGCACATGCGAACACATACTGGAGAGAAGCCATACCATTGTGGTGTGTGTGGTCGAGCGTTTGGCTATCGAAATGTCTTGAAGAATCACTTAAAAACTCATACTGGTGAGAAACCTTTCCTATGTACAATATGTAATAGATCTTTTGCAAGGAAGGCTCATTTGACAGGCCACTTGAAAGTACACAATAATAAAAATTCACATCTACCAATAAGAATAACAACACCTTATTCAGAAAATTGGATAGGGAAAGATATCGTCACAAAAGTATTCAATGAGGGAAGAACACAGCCACATGCAAATGATGGTAAAGACAAAGAGTCTGGTAATGATGGAACTGAGGGGAAAAAATCTGATAATGATGGAGCTGAAGAGAAAGAATCGAGTAATGATGGAGGTGAAGATGACAAAGACATTCCAGAGAATTCCAATAAGAATAAAGGGAAAAGAGTTCAGTGTCAAATTTGTGATAAATATTTCTCATTTAAATGTGATTTGAAAATCCATTACCGAACTCACACTGGAGAGAAACCATTCCAGTGTGATGTGTGTGGTAAACATTTTGCACGAGGTGGTGATTTGCAAATTCATTTCCGAATACACACTGGTGAAAAACCTTTTAATTGTGAAAAGTGTGGGAAAACCTTCAGTGATAGGTCTTCTTTCAATAACCACCGGAGGAGACACAGTGGGGAGAAACCGTTCCATTGTCAAGTGTGCCGACAGAATTTTGCCGATAGGTCCACTCTAAAAAGACACATCAGAAGCCATACTGGAGAGAAGCCTTTCCATTGTGAGATTTGTGGCAAAAATTATAGCCGTAATGCTATCCTTAGCGTTCATCTAATGACTCATACTGGAGAGAAACCATTTTGCTGTGATAAATGTGGGAAAAATTATTCACAGAAATGTACTTTAGTCGCTCATTTAAAATCTCACACTGAAGAAAGTGTCCCTGGATAGAAAATGAAATAAAATTACCAAAAAATGTTGTTTTATTTAATGTGTTAAAAGCAAGCTTAGTCTATGAGCCATTTCACTTGGTTGAAGCTAAAGACGATGCTATAAATTGTTCTAAAAACTATATGGCTTATATGCCTAATCAAAGCAAACCATTTAATGATTTTTTTTTCTTTTCTATATATATATAAAAAGACCTGACTGTAATTTTATTTAATTATCTTTCTCTTTGGCTCACTGTGTCTGTTTTTGTATTTTTTCTATATTTCCTCTTTTTTTTTCTCTGAAATAAAACAGCAGATGGAATTAGCAGGTTAGGTTTCAGTCTATGGTTTAGTATTATTAAGGCTGTTGGATTTGTATATAATATAACTGAATCTTATTGTTATTATATTCTTCTTGGGGTGCCCATGGCCAGTTCTTCAGCAGATCTAAGCTAGAGAGGCAGCTGTTAGATAATACATACAAACCCATACAAAGCATTCGATTAATATTTCTTATATACTATCAGAGTCATCATTATTTTTATTTTGGATCATGATCTGTTAAGATTTAGGATTTAAAACGTGCAATTTCTATTTCGATGATGAAGAATTTAAGAGACCCACTTAACATCTAACAGAAACAAACATACTTGTTCAACTATATTGAGTCCTTGTGCTGTCTTTGCCAGTTACTGAAATGGAATTATAACATAAATGCTTATTCTGCTTCAATATTTAAAATTTGATTTAGGTTCAGTGTCTAGTTTAAAATAACTTCTTTAAAAACTTTTGCTACTATTTCAAATTTCAAACTTATGAATTCTTAAACGATGCCCATTTTTTAAGCATTTCCACTTTTTGTCTTTGGAAGCATGTGGCATAGTGGTTAGGGTTTTTGGCCCATGATCATAAGGTGATAGGTTTGATTCCTGGACTAGTTATTATCCCTTTAGCATTCAGATTTTTCTGTTAAATGTGATGCTTGTTTATTCATATTGTTTTCAGTAATCCTGAATTATCTTGTAGCTTTGAGATTTTGATAATGTTATTTTTATTTTTAGAATGAAATTGTAGGGTAGTTACGAGAAATCAGACCTGACCAGTTTGAGCATAAAGTGGGGAGAATATTTGGGCTGGATATGGCCTGTTTGAATGTTAAAGGGTTAAGCAAAAGACACTATATTTCATGTTGCTCCAGTCTAATGAGCTGAGAACGAGTACCAGCTGATTTTTGGTACAGCACTTTGTCCCCATCCTGCTGTCACATTCTTGATGTTTCACTGGGTCATAGGAACAAGAAGGTATTTTTATTTGCAACTCCATTGGCACTAAACAACCAGTGAAAGCTTGGTATTAGTCACCATGTCATATTCATTTGCAAACAACAGCTAAGCTTTTCTATTGTTTTACATCCCATTAAATGAATAGGATGACTTTTGCACATTTTAAGGTACTGTTGGGAAAACTGTTTACATTTCATTGCAAAGTGCTTTTTGTAAAGTTAACAAAGTACTCATCTGTGTAAAAAACAAAAACAAAACCTTCCGAACTTTAGATTACGGGGCCAGTTTTGATTTCAAAACTTCTCTCAAATGAGAATAGAAAACTATATATACAATGAGTTAGACATGGCTAGAAGATAAAGGAGAATGAGTTTTATATTATAAATGTATTTCCATTTTTGGTATTTAAGAGCTAAATTATTAAGACATTGTTAAACTCCAATATATTATTACATTGCAATACACACTGCTGGAATATATTTAAAGCATAAGCTAAAATAACTGTTGAGGGCATTGTATTTGGAATAATTAAAAAGCAAGAAAACTGTAAATTTCACGGCAAATTCATAATTTAATTGTAAACTATGAAATTTATGTTTTTCTGCTCTTTTTCTATATTATTTTAAATCTGTTTGAAAATGGGTTTTCAAAGCCCTTTTTTTTTGTCCCAGTCAGTAACTCTGAACCTAATTTGTCTTTCTTGAGCAAAAAATTTGATATTTTTGTAAAAATGGCTTAACTCTTTTGTTACCAAGTTTCTCTTGGAATACTTTGCTTGTTTCAGTTCAATTTTGAAAATAACAATTCAGTAAAATAACTCATTATTATGCTTAATTCATAAATTCATATGAAACTTTGATGGAAAATTTTGAAATCACTTTAAAACATGAAGTTTGTATCTTGGAAGCTGGAGCAGTCTCAGGTGGGTTGGTATTGTAAAGATTGGTTATTGTATTGATACCAAGTAACTATGTTTATTCTTGCATTAGCTGACTTGGCTATATATCAGTCTAACAAAGGGAGATAATTCTCCACTATAGTCAAGTGTTTGTATCCACATTCATTCATTTATCTATGGTTTGGTACTCAGTTATCGAAGAGGAGAAAAAATGTCAATTTTTTTTTATCCTTGCAGAGGATTTCAGTACTATTACAGGTAAATATTCTCTTAAATCTGGAACCTTTTCTCGATTGGTAAGTTGAATTCCAGCATCTACAATTCAGCATTCTCCTCTGACACAAAATACCTGCAGTGAATGAGAACTCGTGTCTCTGAGCAGCTGATCCAGTTATCTCCTTGGCTATTTACAGATTTTAACATATTTCTTACACACACACAAGCAAACATTTATATGGTTACACCACTGATTTTCTAGTTCCAAAGCCTTGATTGATTTACAGTTTTTCTGAACCATCTGTGGTCACCTAATAATAATTCATCAACACACATCTAACCTATTAATTATATGCTTCCCATGTGTCTAAACCACCATGAACATCTAGAAACTTAAATTAAACAAATACATGTTATTAAATATATATTTAATAAATGAAATACCAGTAGTTGTACATTACATTACTACATTTGTTAATTACTGTACATATAAAAAAATACTTCCAAGATGGCAAGTATTAGAATTTTAATGGCTCTAATCTATCTTACGAATCCAGTCCATGGCTTTGACACTGTTGAAACCATTCCATTATCATTTGATCATGAGCAGTACTCTTACCATCTTTCATAGTTTCTCTAGTTGTCATATGCTTTCTATGAATCATTGTTTACATAATACATCAATGTTTTGTCCCTTTGCTTCTTGATATTTTTAAACAGGAGATGAAATCAGTGCCATAGATATCACACAGCTTATGTACTGAAATAATATCTTTTACTTGTTTCAGTCATTTTGACTGTGGCCATGTTGGGGCACTGCCTTGACAGGTTTTAGTTGAACAAATTGACTCCAAGATATTTTTTTAACCCTTGTACTTGTTCTATCAGTCTATTTTGCTGAACAGCTAAGTTACAGGGATGTAAACACACCAACGTCAGTTGCCAAGTAGTGGTGAGACAAACAAACATACACACAAACACACACACACACCCACACACACACACACACACACACACACACACACACACACACACACACACAGGATGGGTTTCTTTCAGTTTCTGTCTACCAAATCCACTCACATGGCTTTGGTCAGCTTGAGGTTGTAGTAGAAGACACTTGCCCAAGGTGCCATGTAGTGAGACTGAACTCGTAACCATGTGGCTGGGATGCAAGGTTCATATTTTCCAGCAGTTCTGCTTATCTTGTATCAATGTGAATTGTTGTTTATGTTTGCCCTAACCCTAACCCACTGCTGCTCTCAGTTCTATTACCTGTAGCAGCCATTGCTAAGAGCAACTTTAAGCTAAATATATAGAAGAGCTCTCAAAATTTTGGTATTGCCACTCACAAGTGCAGTATTGTATGTAAGTAAGCACATGGTACATATATCACCACCTGTTGTCATGCAGTGAATTAAAATGGCAAGCATATGGATTTCAACTACCATCTTATAAGTAATCCAAATTAAAGGTGGTGGCAGACCATCACTTGCTGGAAAATTTAGTGTCTGTTGTCCATGCTGGCATGGGTTAGACAGTTTGACCAGGGCTGGAAGGCTGCACCAGACTCCAGTCTGGTTTTGCATGGTTATTATGGCTGGATGTTCTTCCTAATGTCAACCACACCAAGAGTGTAATGGGTGATTTTTACGTGCCACCAGCATGGGTGCCATTTGCCTGACACTGATATCTGCCACAACTGCGATTTTACTTGGCTTGATGGGTCTTCTCCTCAAGCACGTCATAATGCCAAAGGTCTTGGCCATTGCCTCCATGAGGCCCAACTCTCGAAAGGTGCTTTTCATGTGCCACCGGCATCAGCCACCTTGCCTCTGTGTGTGTATATATATATATATATATATATATATAAAAACATTGTCATCATTTTCGTTCTGTCACTTTTTCTGTATTTGCATGGTTTGGATTAGTCTTTTCCATTTTTCCAGCTTAGCATCTTGTTACTTGTAATCTTTTGTCAGAGCCTAGGTGAGATTCAATTTTTGAGATCAGCCTTCACTACTTCTTCCCATATCTTCCTTGGTCTTCCTTTCCAGCAGGTTCTTTACATCTGTCCCTTGCCTCTTCTTTGCTCAACTGCTATCCACCATGTATCCACCATGTTCATATCGATACAGTCTTCTCTTTTTACATGCTCCACCTGATTCTTCTTATATTCAGTTTTCCTCTCCTCACAGTTGTACTCTGTTGTTCATTTACACCAGAGGTTGGCAAACTTATAATCACTGATCCTTTCATGGAATTGTTAACTTATCAACCCCATCATGTAAATTTCTAAAGTAAAATTAAAAAGTATAATTAATAAAAAAATTCTTGATTTTTAAAAACAGTAATTCCTTTGTTCTTTTGTGTCATTACCACTTTTTCTTAAGAACTATTTAAAGAAATTCAGTGAAAATACTTAATGAAATTGATAAGAACAATAAAAATTCAGTCATTATATTGCTTTAGTCAGAATATTTAATGTGAAATATGTTTGGTAAATACTAGATATTGCATTAATATTTGGCTGGAAATTAGAGTAAATTCAAAATTGTCAGACAACTGAAGCCATCTTTGTCAGCATTTAATGTCCAGGTTCCATACTGGCAGAGAGTCACTCTTATAAATGAGCAATAAATGCAAACTACTATTGCATGCCTCTTATGATGTCTTCATGAAAATTATGCTCTTATTCTTAACAGGCCTGTCAATTAGCTAGTTGGCATTGCCATGTTTACTAGGTGTATGCCAATGACATACCTGCTAAGGCATTTTGAATTTCCATAATATATTTGAGATATTATATTTCCATATATTTGAATGTTATTCAGGTTGAAAAAAATAGTTTGCTAATAATTGAGTGCTCTTAATCCTCAGAATCACTTCAAGAGTTTATTGACCCCTTGGAGAACTACATAGACTTTCAAGGATCAATATTGATCACTTTGCCGACCCCTGATGTACACTAACATTATACACCTTCCTTCTTTCCAGCCCTCACATCTTTTGTATTTTATGTCTATGTTTCGCTACAATCCTGTATCATACATTGTACACAAGCAACCTACAACCTGCCCTTCGCTTGCAAAGGGAATCCATTTGTTGCTAGCAGAGCCAATAGCTCTTGCAACTTTTTCCAATATGTGTTCTACTTCACTGAATGTTTTGTCATATAGATGCAGGCAACTGTATGGTACTGTTTTCCTGCTATAGCCTCAGGCTGACCAGAGCTGTGGTTGACGCAAACTGAAAGAAACATATTGTATATATGGTTGTGTACCCTTGTTTTGCCATGACATCAAGGTTGTAAATGAGCTTCATCATACAAGCGGCGTTATTTTATTTCTTGTCTTCTATGAAAAACATGTCTGACAATGAGGAAAATATTACCTTGTTTGGAAACAGATGAGCATTAGCAGCAGGAAAGGCATCCAGCCATAGAAAATCTGCCTCATTGAATTTCGTCTGAGCCATGCAAGCATGGATAAGTGGACATAAGAATGATGATGATGATGATGACACTGCTTTGTGATCCACAGCATCTAATATGACTGATCCAATCATCACCTCTTACTTTCAGCATCTCTCCTGACATCTAGTTTCTCTCCTTGTTATACCTGATATTGTACCTTGTTGCCTGCGCTTTTTTTTTTTACCTAGGCCTGTCTTTTAACTTTGGGTTAGCCTATCATATCATTCCACGACCTTGTTACCTTTCAGCTGTTTGGAGCCTTGTTCTATCCACAGATTTTGCCTTTGATTTGCAGTAGGTGATGTAAAAACTAACTGTTGTCCGTATTGTAAGTCTCTCTTCCCATTATATACGTTACCTAATACTTCTTTGAACCCATGTATGACTGAGGGATCTTGCAGCTTCTATATATTTTCCTTCTTGGTGTCATGTCTCTGAATCCATCAAGCTCTTATCCTCTGATTACATTCTTCATAGGGGAAGGACTTACAATTCAGAACCAGTTGTCTGTCCTACTATCTAGTAAGAATGGAATCTACACGGGCCAACTAAAGAATTTAAGTGGATGTGTGTAGGTTTGTGTCTTCATGTCTTGACACGGTGTGATTCTTGTAAATGAACGCTATTCATTTCCAATATTCTGCAAAATCATGTCTAGCCATGGGGAAATACTGTGTTGCTTGGAAACAGGTAAGGGTTTGTGACAGAAAAGGCATCTGACTTTAGAAAATCTGCCTCAGTAAACTCCATTTGATTCATGCAAGCATGGAAAACTGGACATTAAAACAATAATGATGAAACAAGCTATTCTTTAGATGTTGGCTTCTAACCAAATTCTCACCAGTTCACAAAGAGAACAAGCAGCAGGCCATCAGGTTAATAACATATAATATGCATCTCGTAAACAATAACGAAAAATTAACAACAGGACTGATTAAATACACTTTATTTACTTTTTTTTATCGTTGATTTTGAAAAACGTGTATGTGTGTGTCTGTGTGTGTGCGTGCGTGTGTGCCTGTGTGCGTGCGTGCGTGCGTGCGCACATGGGTGTGTGTGTATTTGTGTGTTTGTTTCTTACTCTCCATTCACCTGCATATATCTGTGCACAAATTTAAAAAAAAAACAAAATTTCCTCTCCAGTATTTCCCTAGTCACTTGTTTAAAGAATTGTTTCAATTTTTGCCCCCACTTCATTTCGATAATAGAATTAATTAATAATAACAATAACAACAACAACAACAACAACAACAACAATAATAATAATCATAATAATAATGATAATAATAATAATAATAATAATGTGGACACTGAAGCCTTTAGTGATGGGTGATGCTGAAATGTGTTAGGCTGTGGGATTTTAATGTACACAAATCATTAATCCACCTAATAAACTATCAAAATAAGTAGCAAACAGATGTATGCATGTTGTATGGACGTTGTGGTGTGTGTTTTTGTATGTATGCACGTTTTTTTAGATATTTTTTTCAAAACTTTTATTGTTAATATCTTAATTTCTAATTGTTTATAAACGTCCTTTTCTAAACATGTCAAAGCATAACTTTCAGCATCACTTTCATCGCTGGTGTTCATCATCCCATCACACAAAAAGGAGCATCACTGTCTCCTATTTCAGTTATCATCCCTTTCTTTTCCGCATCTTGTACGAATTCTCTTCCTTTTTCCAAACTCTGCTTTCTTTCAAATATTTTATTTGCGTTTCTCATTGACAGCAATGTTACATTTATGGTAAGTTTCGAAGGTTTTGTCTGTGAGACAGCGATAAGTATAGCTACTACCATAGAATTCACCACAGGCTTCACAGGTTCCAGCATATGAATAAAGAGTCGCCCCTTTCGGAATTGATCTACAACGAATAAATGCACATTTAATCTCGAGTCATACAATAGAACCTTGACCTGCTAAAAGCAGCAGTCAATTCGTCCTCAAATCATAACCGTTGTTATAAAAAAAAAAAATGAGACAGTGGTGGTGGTGTTGGATTTTCGTCGGTCAACGATGAGGATTCAATTGTTTAATCAACTGAATTACCTGCCCCTGAATTAATATGCAAGTGATTGAGCATTCAACAGACGTGTACCCTTAACATAATTCTCAGACCTAATGCTTTTAACCTTTCATCTAGCTAAAGTCACATCCCTCTGTTTTGTAGCCCCTCTCAGTCAAAGGGGATTTTAGTTTTCCAAACTGCATGGCGACGTTACTAGTGCTGGTACCACAAAAAAGAAAAAAGGACCCACTATACTTTATGAAGTGGTTGGCATTATGTAAAACTATGTCGTGGACATACGAATGTGGCAGGATTATCTGTTTCTCAATTGACTGGAAGAAATGACGTACACAATCAATTTTCAATCCTTATTAGGGTCTCATCAGAGGTTTTTACATCATTTCACCAATCTCAGAGAAATACAGCCAATCTGTTTGTATATGTAGCTGTGTGGTAATTAGCTTGCTTCCCAACCACATGGTTCTGGGTTCAGTTCCACTGCGAGGCGTCTTGGGCAAGTATCTTCTACTATAGCCTCGGACTGACCAAAGTCATGTGAGTGGATTTGGTAGACGGAAACTGAAAGAAGATCGTCATATATATATATGTGTGTGTCTGTGTTTGTTCCCCCACTATCGCTTGACAACCAGTGCTGGTGTGTTTAAGTCCCCGTATCTTAGCAGTTCGACTTAAGATACCAATATAATAAGCACTAGGCTTACAAAGAATAAGTCCAGGGGTCGATTTGCTCCAGCATAGCCGCAGTTTAATGGTTGTAGCAAATAAAAGAAGAAAAAAAATAGCTCCAGAAAGCAAGAGCTGTTTTTATGTGTACTTTTGTCTTGACATTATGTGATGGTTACAAACGAGCGAGCGATGTTCGTGTTCGTTTCCTGCCTTCCGTGAAAACCATAACTGGTTACGGGGAAATATTACTTTAGAAACAGTTAAGGTTTGGGCGACAGGAAGGCATCCGGCCGTAGACAACCTGCCTTAGTAAATTCCGTCTGACCCATGCAAGCATGGAAAAGTGAACGTTAAACAATGATGATGAAGATTTTGGATCTTGTAGCAAATTAAAACCGTTCTGTTACAAAATCAACTGTACAAACACCCAGTCCAGATTTCTCTTTAAAATATCTAGCCTATACTATATACTATTATATACTATGTTATTTTCTTTAACTGCTAAGTGTGAGTGGCAAGCTCCGGTGCATAGAGGTAGGCCTTGATTCCAGTCAGTTTGGATTCTTGAATTTCACTGTTAATATTGCGTGAGGCAGAGCTACTGTTATTTCCTATTTGCTTCTTTCTAGAAATCAAAGAAAATGACTACTATTCTCTTCAAACTTTGCTTTTGTGATTTGGACATCTGTTTCAAATTTGAGCATCCAAGATTGTGTCACCTGTTTCAAACCATATTTCTTAATCTAAAGAAATTTATCAGTAGCTGATTAAAAAAAAAAACCATCGAGAATATAGGTTAAATATTTTATCGAACCTATTTGTCTTACGGTTTGGTCCTGCTTCACTGTTCCATGGACCAAAACGAAGGAGGTGTTACACATCGCTTGATCTGCTATAAATAACACCCAAAATCTCCCTTATAAGAAAAAAAGGATAAGGTAGTCATAGATACTTATAATAAAAATAAATAAAATGATGGGATAGCTGCAGCTGGAACATTTGATCATAGATTTTTCACTTCGGCGAACCAAATTGAAAGAGTTGAACTGCAGTCGCTCAGTCTGCTAGAAGTAGCAGCCAAATCTTCAAATCACTTTCATTGTAAGAAAAAGCAAAGGCCACATTGGATAAGGTAGTCATATATATATATATATAATATATATATATATATATATATATTATATATATATATATATATATATAATGATAGAAAAAAACAAAACAATGGACTCGTCACAACTGGAACACCGTTGAAGTTTGACCGTAGTTCTGTTGGATGGGAGCAAACCTGGAGGTGAACAACAACTTCAGTGTTTTTGCGGATGAATAGCATGAAATGTTAAAATAAAATGTGAGCAAAATGTCTTACCTTCTGATCTCGTCCAGAGTCATACTGCTTCCATAACTGCACATCAAGGTACAAATTAAAGCAATAATAGCCACGCGTGGTAAACTCATCATCATTGTTAACCTGTCTATATATAAATATAAAAGAAAATGAAAAAGGACCCCATTAAAATAGTATTTTTGCTGCAAAGTGTAATGCTGACGGAACAAGCAAAGTTATTTGAAGCTATTTTTGTAGAAAGCTGTCATTTCAAATCCATTACATTGTAAAACGATTTTTGTCTTTGGGAAGCAACTGTTATTTGCTATTTGCTTACCACTAGAAAATACGAAACGGCTAATATTTCCTTCAAACTTTGCTTTTATTACATTTATTCAAACTTCAAAGAATCCCTCTCAACACATGGCTATGATGTTCCCCAACTACTCCTGCTCATCATAGTCAGCCACTAAAGGATGTGCTCAAGTGGTTAAGGTCAAACAACTGACAAGCAAATCTATGGTACTGAGCAGAATATGTTATAACGATATTTCTGCTTGAGTGACTCAGCGCTGAATTTGTCTGAATTGTAATGGAAAATAGGTCAGTTTCAAAACATTGCCGTCCAGATGTCCAAATCACAAAAGCAAAGTTTGAAGAGAATTGTAGTCATTTCCTTTGATTTCTACAAAGAAGCAAATAGAGAATAACAGTGACAAAAAAAAAAAAAAAGAAGTTACACAGTATTACAATTGACAATTCTTTATCGAAATTACTGGGACCCCAACGTGTTTCAGATCTCAGAATATTTTTTATATTTGCATCTATAAAACGGCGCAGCTTGGGGATGGGACCTAAATCTAAACACAGCATCCATTTACATTTCATAATATAGCTTATACATATACTCTGAATGTAATTTTATATAAATTTTTTAATGATTTTTTTATACATAACACCGTCAGAAAAGTAAGATGTCAGTCTCTACCAAAGATGTCATGTTTTGATTAAAAGTTTACAATATACGTACGCCATTTGTATTTTATTTTATCGCTATACAAATATTAGTTTTTATGTAAGGTATTGAATATGATTACATGTAAATGTGATGAAGGCTGGAAATAAAGTCAGCATTTCATTTTTAAAGTAATGTGCAAGGACTGATCTAGTCATGTTACACTCATACATGGAGGTGAAATTCAGACCTTACGTAAAAACAACAACAAAACCCGTTTTGTGCTTACTGTACAAAAACAAAAAACAAAAGACATTGATCACCGCTTACTGATTTAAACATAAGCGCAGACCTAGATATTACAATTACGTCAGATCCGAGAAACTTGAAGGAGAGGGTATATTATAAATGACACCACTGTGCATTGGAAAGTTCGGCAAGTTATCAGTATTCACATACAAAGAATGCAACGATAGCGTGTCATGTCAGCATCAAAATAAATAACTTTCGGATTTTGGAATTTAGGATAAATGATTTTCAATTTGGTTTATTATGATATGGTTTTACATTTACTTAGTTCACTTAGCTGTTAGCTAATATAGGTTGATGACGAGTTGAGTACAAAACGCCAACAACAAATGGAACCCTTTATCATACCAGTACCTTCAATAAAGATCATCTCATATTTTTCTGAGATGTTTATAAGAAGTGTTTCAAACTTTGAGAGGTGTGAAGTAAATTATTCTTAGCGGTGAAGCTTGAAATAAATAAAGCTGCAGTTTGTAGAAAATTGGGTCTTAAAATATCTTGGATGAGGTGGGGGAAACAAAAGATATTTAGAGATGGGACACGAACTCGTATTTTCTATAAACATGACAGACGCTCGAGCGTCTAAAGCAACAGTTTGAAGTTTCTCCCTCCATTTTAGATGTTCTGCTCTTACTATTGAGACTTGAAAGATCTTTATAAGAATTTAGAATCTTGAAGAGATTTTCTCGTCTAAGGGTTCTTTAAAACTCAATATTGTACGTGCTGTTATTTATAGCATTAGCTACTTCGAGTCCCAGCGTTAAAATTGATTCACGTAAATCTTTTTAAAGTTCGACCTGACGTTTTATTTTAAGGTTTCTACGACCAACGACTGATGGATGGAAAGGAGGAGAACTGATCTGAATTCTCGTAACAGTGAACTCTGCTAAAAGCTTTCATGCATCAAATGATACACGAGTTACCCTTTTATATTTCAGTTGAAGTACACTGCTTTGTTTTAATAAATTTTGTCAATGGTGATGCATTTTAAAAACAATTTAGTCACTATTAGGCTGTGTTTGGAACAAATTAAAATGAAAAGTAGGATCACTTTAAAACAGGATGTTTATATCATAGAACCAAGTATCAGTCTCACGTAGGTTGGTATCAAAAGAGTTAAACTGGGCAAGGAATTAAGTCTACCTTTGAAAACAGTAGCTTGTGCACACTTTCCGTTTACCAAATTTCAATCACAAGGTCCTGATCACCTGATGCTAAGGCAGGAAAATTTGCCCAAAGTTCCACAGCTGTGATGCAAAATGAGCTTGAATCAAGTAATCAGATGAGAGCTGAAACTGGACCCAACAAACCATTATTTTACCATTTTTGTATATTTCATTTACGTTGTCTTATAACACATAGCTGCAAATAGGCACTAGGAAAGAACAGTTCTTTGAGTTCTTTACCTTTTCTAAGACTGGTGTATCTTGAGGGATATTTCGCTGCTATTTCTAGTAAGTCAAGGCTTCTTGTTAGATGCCGAGAACCTTGAATAGCAATTAACTCTCGAAGAAATCGGCTTGTGATTGATTTCAACGACGAATTGTTACCATTTTACTT
This sequence comes from Octopus sinensis, assembly GCF_006345805.1. Classification (NCBI taxonomy): domain Eukaryota; kingdom Metazoa; phylum Mollusca; class Cephalopoda; order Octopoda; family Octopodidae; genus Octopus; species Octopus sinensis. The sequence goes on from NC_043003.1 coordinate 92,067,296, forward strand.
CATTTCTATTGCTAATGTCAGGGAAAAATAACACCGTTTCTTTTAGCTATTACGTGATGTAAAGACAAGAAGACACAAATGCGTAGATCATGTGTATGCACACGTACATAATTCAGACACGACGGGCTTCTTTCAGTTTCCGTCTACCAAATCCTCTCACAATACTTTGGTCAGATCTGGATTAAGTAGAAAACACTTGCTACTCAAGGTGCTACACAGTGGGACTAAATCTACGTTTTAACTACACAGTGATATCTGCACCAATATATATATATATATTTTGAAGATGACCCAGGGTCTGGACGTCCTGCAACTGGCTACCACTACCGAAGAAAACATTGATCGTGTTCATCACATGGTGATGGATAACAGGCGATTGGCTATAAATCAAAGACCCAATGCCATTAGCATCTCCCGTGAGAGAGATGAGAATATTTTGCGCAATGAACTTGGCATGACGAAGGTCTCTGCTCGGTGGATGTCACGTCTTTGGACACCTAATCTAAAGCTCAGGAAAAGAGACAAAAGGGGTTTTGTTTCACCAAGCAAATCCTTAGTTTCAATGGCTGCTGTGTGTGATTATGGCTTTGAACTGGTTGATCAGTTTCCCTATTCTCTTGATTTGATTCCATCTGTTCCTCAAAATAAATAAATAAATAAAATAAAATTATTCCCCAAAACACTTGGCTGGGAAAGAATATAGCAGTTATAACGACGTCATATCTGCTGTTGATGATTTAACCAACAGGATGAAAGCTTCCAATGGGATCCAAGCACTGCAACACCAATGACGAATGGAAAAAATGTGTGGGTCGCAAGGGGAACTATACTCTCTCTTTTACTCTTTTACTCTTTTACTTGTTTCAATCATTTGACTGCGGCCATGCTGGAGCACCGCCTTTAATCGAGCAACTCGACCCCGGGACTTATTCTTTTGTAAGCCCAGTACTTATTCTATCGGTCTCTTTTGCCGAACCGCTAAGTAACGGGGACATAAACACACCAGCATCGGTTGTCAAGCAATGCTAGGGGGACAAACACAGACACACAAACACACACACACACACGCATATATACGCATATATATATATATATATAATATATATATATATACATATATACGACGGGCTTCTTTCAGTTTCCGTCTACCAAATCCACTCACAAGGCTTTGGTCGGCTCGAGGCTATAGTAGAAGACACTTGCCCAAGGTTCCACGCAGTGGGACTGAACCCGGAACCATGTGGTTGGTAAACAAACTACTTACCACACAGCCAAACCTTATTTGGTCACATTCCATGAGTGTATCCTGGTCAGCCTATGAACTCTTCGTCCGCTCCTCGTGTATATATATATATATGCGCACGCACACACACACACACGCACACACACACACACACACACACACACACACACACACACACACACACACACACACACACACACACACAGTATGCGGAAAGTATTTCAGGATATATTTGGTAATTTAATAAAACAACTTTAATCTAGCAAAAGTGGAGGCGCCATGGCCCAGTGGTTAGGGCAGCGGGCTCGCGGTTTCGATTCACAGACCTGGCGTTGTGTGTGTTTATTGAACGAAAACACCTAAAAGCTCCACGAGGCTCCGGCAGGGGGTGGTGGCAACCCCTGTTGTACTCTTTCGCCCCAATTTTCTCTCACTCTTTCTTCCTGTTTCTTGAGTAACGCCGCAATGGACTGGCGTCCCGTCCAGCTGGGGGGGGGGGGCACATACGCCACAGAGACCGGGAAACCTGGCCCATGAGCCTGGCTAGGCTTGAAAAGGGCGAGAAAAAAAATCTAGCAAAAACCATACTACTGATGGGGCTTTCTGCAATTTATTGTTTAAAGTGATTAAATGTTTGTGCTGTACATAAACTTCCTTCCTCCATCCAGTCGACATTGTTTGTAAAGGTGCACGGTGCACCGCACGCCAGATGTTGAAGTGATTGTAGAGCTACGATAGATTAAGTTTTTTGTTCAAGAATATAGCGCCCAGTCCGGGAATCGAAACCGCAAGCTTGCGATCGTGAAAGCAGCACCATGATCACTAGGCTACATGCCTTCATTCACATACATACATACACACATACATACATACATACATACATACATACATACATACATACATACATACATACATACATACACACATGCATACATACGTACATACATACACACATACATACATACACTACATATATGCATGCATACATACACACACACATGCGTGCATACATACATACATACATACATACATACATACATACATACATACATACATACATACATACATACATACATACATGCTGATAGCTGTATAAACGATTGAAAATGGAACCCAAATACTCCAACATGTTGTTTGAAGTTTCGAAGACGCAGATAACTGCCGATGTCGTCAGATGTTCTGGATCTGAGTCAGTCATGAAATCTCTTCGAAGTGACCCATTGATCAGTTCATATTGTGTGGATGAATTGTTGGAACTGCTATCTCTGATAATTCCACGTAGTATAGGAGATAATCTAGTAACCTCCTACTTGACCTACAGTGAGATTTTACACTGCAGTGATGATAGATAGCAATGCAAAAGAATGTCCATATTATTCTAAATGGCGGTTATTGGACTTTTGGTGTTATGTTACATATCAGTATTTTTACAACACCACTGCGACACCTAGTGGTGTGTTATGCTTAGCTGTGTGATGCATTCATAGCTGAGTATTAGCGCTGGTAGACTGCGCTAGCCGTTTGAGAGAGGGGTTAATCTTACTATGGGCAGGTTTAGATTATTTACTCAGCAGGTGTGTATTGTTCAGCTAAAATAAACAACCTTTCTGGTGACTAATTCGACAGGTCATTTCATTAATAGATTATTTTGCTGATGGCAACTATACGATGGCTTAGTTTTCTTGTTAGTGGATAGTGCAGTTGTTGCAGTATGTGCACTTTCTCACGGAAACAGAGTTGACAATTACAAGGTTCAGGTAAATTAGAGGAAGCAGTGTCAAGGATAGTCCATGTGTTGAGGAGAAATAGCTTCATCAGTCCCCCAGAGTTTCCAGACGAAGCGGGGTCGAGAAGTAAAGATTTTCCTCTTCCTGTATTCAAAAGAGTGCGAACGTTGTCTTAAACTTCCTTTGAAATCATTGGCTGTAAGATCCGTGTAGTTCCTCTGGTAGCATCGGATGAGGTGTTGCTAGCTCTATAAACCGGAGCCTTTGAGAGGTAGTACTATCTAATGAGCAGCTGGTGGTATTTAGGCAGTGACAGGCTGGAGTATGAAATAGAGTCGGTGGATATGTAATTTTCCTTTTGTTGTGTGCGATTTTGGACGCGATATTATCTAAGCATGACTAGCTAACTTGACATATGGTTAAACAGAGGATTGAACCACATTAGTCTTCTATTTCTAACTCTCTTTTGGTATATATGTATATGTATATATATATATACGTTTAAATATTTGTTGTGCAAGATTTTTTATGAGAAGTCGTGTGTTGAAACAGATATTGTTATATTTCGGAATGGTCATATTGCCAGTTTAGCCAATAAAGATTAAGATTAATGTAAAAAATAAATAACACTGAAGTAAAATAACACCAAATATATAGTGCGTGTGTTTTTATTGGCTAAACTGGCAATATGACCATTCCGAAATATAACAATATATATATATATATGTACACACACACACACACACACACACACACCACACACACACACACACACACACATATATATATATATATGGGTACCCAAAAGTAACCGGAAACGTTCTCTGTGGGACAAGCTCATTGTAGTTCAGGCTTCCGCCGCTAGAAGCCTTTTGATACGATCCTCAGGTATCAGTCTGCCGACGAGCGTTGTTCGCAAAGATTGTACAAAAAAAACACCCCCCAAAAAACATAAAACAAAAGAAAAAAAACAACAAAAAAAAACAAAAAACCTCAAACAAACAAGCAAGAGACAGAGACGGGTGAGGGGACAATAAATAAGGTGTATTAGTTTGACGCTCATGAAAAATGGAAGAGTCTTTGACGTTTCGAGTCTTTGCTCTTCTACAAAAAATAATGAGGAGAGAAAACAGATGGAGAGAGAGGAAAAAAAGGAGGGAAGAAAGGTGTTCAGATTAACGGTTGCAGATAGTGCAGGCAGAGCTGTGTAACCACACAGCTCGGATCCTAACTATAGTTTCGGGTTCATACCTCAAGTGTTTTCTGTTACTGCTCCGGGCTTACCAAAACCTTTTGAGTGGATTTGGTTGGCCAAATCCATCGTATATGTATTTGTGAGTGTGTGCGCGCGCGTGTATGTTTATGTATGTTCTTGCACGGGTGTGCGTGTGCGCATGTGTGTGTTAGTATCTTCTTGTTTTGACATCGTACCATAGTTATAAATGAGTGCAATTGTCAAACAAGTAGTGCCATCCATTTTCCAATATTCTTCGAAAAAAAAATGGCTGGCCATAGGGATATATTTCTTCGCTTGGAAACAAATGAGGATTGGCGACAGGAAGGGCATCCAACCGAAGAAAATTTGCTCCAATAAACTCCGGTCGACTCATGCAAGCATAACAAAATGGGCATTAAACCGATGATGATGTTGATGATGGGGATGAGGTTGATGATGATGATAATGATGATGCACACATACTCACACGCGCCCATGCATATATACATAGATTGTTACAAAAATATAATAGCTATGCAGGCGTTGTGGTAAAGATATACAGAGACAGGCTGTAATGTAGATGTATAAATAGAACAATGTTAATTGTTATTCTCACAATGAAAAGTGAATTGACGAAGCATAAAGAGACAGATATGACACTTATTAGATATGAGTCAAAACGAAGAAGCACCTCATTAACACACATCTTAAACGACAAATGTTTGTAAGAACGGGATGATCCACTCCTTTGTTACTTCCACTGAATAGCGATGGAATGACTTATCAGTTTTCGTTCTAACGAACATTGTCTTGGTTCTCAAAATGTGCGCATATTTCACACACACACACACACACACACACACACACACACACACACACACACACACACGCGCACACACACACACACACACACACACACAGAGTGTAATAAAGTCCGTTACATGGTAGTCGGTTTTCTGTGCACACGGTATTCCATTATCAATTATGGACTAAGAAATGTCATAGAGGATACTCTCAACTTTGAGGTGGCGGATGTGAATGACCAAGGAGGTAGATCGTTTTCTAGAAATGTTCGAGAAGGTGCTCAGGTGAGCAAGAAATCAGCGTGTAAAATTGGTCATTGCTCCAACATAAATTCCAGTGGGTTCGTGTGGTGGTATCTACATTATAGTGTGAGCAATGGCACCCCTAGGGGAAATTAATCATATTCTAAAGTTGCAAGTTTACTTACCACAGGTTACGGGCGGTGCACTATTAGCCATGTGGAGATAAGTGTAGTTAACACAATTATCAGGCTTATGATTAAAACTATGAATTTTACCATCATCGTTATTAGCATAAAATTGTTGGCATAATTATAATTATTATTATTCGTCATATTGGTACATATATTATTACAGTAATTGCTCTTACTACATGTATTCACGTTACCGTCATTAA
>NC_043003.1:92075421-92080421 GCF_006345805.1 Octopus sinensis
AATCACATTTCAAAAATAAATGAAGGGTCTAAGAGATATTTTTTATCGGATTAACAACACTTTTTTTTATCGGTTTCAGCTTAAACCTGCGGTCATGTTGGGGCACCGCCGTTTTGCTACACTGTTATTATTGAGAGCCTCCTCTGATATGTGGCATTTGGTGAATCAGGGAGTTTGATGTCACTACCCTCATTTGCGCCTCCTATTGCGAGGTCTGGGACTGTCGACAGGAAGAGAACCAGTTTTGTTTTGAAAACACATACATCCACTTTGTGTAGGTCCCTCAGGCTCTTTGGGAGAATATTAAGAAAGCTGTGGGCTCTTCAAATCCAGGCTGTTGCAGTAACTGGCCCTGAAGGGCGACGGCATTGTTTGGATCTTTGGTACTGTGCAGTGGCGACCCGTTCTGGCATTTGTGTAGCTTTCGATACCAAAATTTAGCACAATCTCTTCCAGGATTTTTAAGATGTATATTACTGCATATCTTTTCCATCTTCGCTCCAGGGAGTAGAGTCTTAGCTGTCTCAGCCTTTCCTAGTAGCTGAGCTGTTGCATTGAGACGATCTTCTTCGCGAAGCTTCGCTGGATTGCTTCAAGTTCTGCTGTTAATTTTAATCTGTTGGGGGACCGTATTTAGGAACAGTAGTCCAGGCGGCTGAGGACGAATGTCCTTCAAAGGAGGTTTCCTTCTCTCTGGTTCTTAAGGTTCTCAGGATCCATTCGACCAGCCGTCTGCACTTTTTCGCCATCTTGGTAATGTTCACATGGAAAGAGGTATCATCACTGATGTCGATACCCAGGTCATGCACTGATTTAGGTTCTGAGATTGTAATCCCCATTAGGTCAGTGTACTCCGTAAGTTTTTCGCTCAGTTTTGGGTGCTGATAGTGCAGGGCTTGGAATTTTCCAGTATTAAGCTGCATATTATTGTCCTCAGCCCATCTGTAAATTGTGTCCAACTTCTGCTGCAGACGTGCAACATCGCTAGGGTTTTTTGTATTTTCTGTGAGACTTCTGTATCGTCTGCGTAGCTAGCGAGGGTGGCTATTCGGGCAGCTGAGGGCATATCTGTGAGGGCCATTATGAAAAGCAATGCTCCCAAGACAGTGCCCTGTGGAGTACCACTCACTATTTGCGTTCCCTTTGAATTGCACCATTGGCCACCACTGCCTGACTTCTGTCTTCCAGGAAGTCATGTAACCACTCTTCAAGTTTTCCAGCTATGCCAAGATCGCGCAGTTTGAGGCATGCCATACCACGATCAACTTTATCAAAAGCTTTTGCAAAGTCAAGGTATATTACGTCCACATTTGAGTTGTCGAGTAAATGCTTCAACACCCAGTCATAGTGCTGCAGGAGCTGTGTCAGGCAGCTTCAACCTGGTCGAAAACTATGCTCGGTATCACTCAGCAAATCGTTTTCTTCAAGGAATCCGATGTTTCCCTCTGACTATTCGTTTTATGACTTTGCTGATGTGTGAAGTCAGAGAGATAGGTATATAATTTTTGGCATCTGTTCTGATTCTTCCTTTATGGATTGAGCATATAATTCCCTCATTCAGTTTGCTTGGCAGCTTGCCATTTACAAGAAAACTCTGGAAGAGTATCTGTAGTGGTTTTGTCAGGGCACTTTTGCATGATTTGAGGAGGATTGCTGGGAAACCAAATTAAACCAAATTAAAAATAAATAACCTGCCTAAGGGATAAAACTTTTATAGGATTATTATATTTCTTCATTTTATTTCAAAATACAATGAGACACTCTTCTGTAGGTATGCCATATGTGTAATATAACGACACAGATAATAACCTCTGTGTGTTTGTGTGTGTGTGTGTGTGTGGGGGGGGTTGTATAACTGTAATAAGTTCCAATACTTCATATTGCTATAAGTATTATTTTACATTCATTCTACATTTATATCTGTAGGAAATTAGTTTTCTTTTTCCACTGCCTACCTTCAGAATAGAAGCAGTAGACGATCACTTTCGTTTAATCCCTGTATACCTTCAGAATAGAAATCGTAACTTAGATTTCACTCCTTTGTTTCACGTATCATCAGAATTTATGAGGTCAGCTGTCATTTTCCTATCTCAATTCAGCATATTTGTACAACTTTTCATTTGAAAATACCCATTTTCCCTAAACATAGGAAGAAACAAATTCGGTGGGGCACTCTTCTGTAGGTATACCATTAGTGTAATATAACGACACACATACTAACATGTGTGTGTCATTGTGTGTGTGTTTGTGTGTATAATTGTAATAAACTTTATTACTTTATATTTCTATAAGGAAAAGAGGACCCGACGTTGAGGGTCATCCAAGTATAATATTATTTGACTCGACAATTGGAAGAGTTTGCTCTGTGCATCCGAGTCACTATGAATGTTTCTTTTTTTCAGGTTGCTTCTTCATGAAATACGAGGACCAACTTCCTTCTCCTTCGTACTCATAGAGAAGCCTGTATAGTCTTAAATTTGTTAGACGATGACAATCAGTGGAATAGAACAATGGCTGAGTTTCAGTGTCACGCACACCTATTTCTTTGAGAGATCTTTTTACTATTCTTCTCCTGAATTGTGAAGTAAGTAATCTATTAGCGTTGTAGTACAAATATAAGAATGATTTATCAGAAGACTATAAATATCAAGCACAATTAAGATTCCCCGAGAGGGAAATAGCATTCAACGATGACACGTATAATTCAGCATTGGTTGATATTGAAGATCGCGTTGTCTCAATGGGAGGGAAGGAGCTCAGCAAGTTTGGCTTACCTGAAACTCATCGAAATGAGATAAATAATTTGATCACAGAAGTTTTGCGAAAAACGTCATATGATATTGATTCATTAACAAGATTCCTTGAAGAAAATGTTTGTTCCCCACATCACTTGGCAAGTCGTGTTGGCTTGTGTAAGCACTGGACTCGATTTGTTTAACTAAACCCTTCAAGGTGTCGTTAAAAAATAAAAGATAAAAAGTAGCTTTTCAGTAACCGTAGTTAGTGGCCTCTACTCAACCGGGCTGAACTGGAGCTAAAGAACATCAATATACATAGGCGCAGGAGTAGCTGTGTGGTAAGTAGCTTGCTAACCAACCACATGGTTCCGGGTTCAGTCCCACTGCGTGGCACATTGGGCAAGTGTCTTCTGCTATAGCCCCGGGCCGACCAATGCCTTGTGAGTGGATTTGGTAGACGGAAACTGAAAGAAGCCTGTCGTATATATGTATATATATATATATATATATATATATATATATATATATGTGGTGTGTGTGTGTGTGTGGTGTGTGTGTGTTGTGTGTGTGTGTGTGTGTGTGTGTGTATGTGTGTGTGTACGTCTGTGTTTATCCCTCTAGCATTGCTTGACAACCGATGCTGGTGTGTTTACGTCCCCGTCACTTAGCGGTTCGGCAAAAGAGACCGATAGAATAAGTACTGGGCTTACAAAGAATAAGTCCCGGAGTCGATTTGCTCGACTAAAGGCGGTGCTCCAGCATGGCTGCAGTCAAATGACTGAAACAAGTAAAAGAATAAAAGAATAAAAGAAATACAGAACAAATAGTAGCCGCCTCAAAGAAAAAAATCGGCTTTGTTTTGAATAGTCTGTTGTTTAGATTTCTGAAATGTGTAAAATATAAAGGAAAGAGAATGCGTGAGTAGCCGGAACTACGACTAAGCAAGTGAACAATAAACACACAACTATATATCGGCGGTCAATGATCTTTCTGATGCCATATAAAAACTCCATAATTCAGAAATACACGCGCACACATACACACTCGCGTGCAGAGCTACGTACACACACTATCTATCTATCTATCTATCTATCTATCTATCTATCTATCTATCTATCTATCTATCTATCTATCTATCTATCTATCTATCTATCTATCTATCTATCTATATATCTATCTATCTATCTATCTATATGGCACCGCGAGTGTCGCATTGCTCTCGAGCAACTATGCTGTCCCGGGTCGACCTTGAGTGACTTCAACACAACCAAAGCATTCTATAGGGGATTAGTGGAGGGGAGGTACGACGACGAGCTCGGGGCGAACCTGGACGTCGACGAGGAATACCTGACCCGTCTGTTCAGGACGACTTTCGGACCAGGGCCCATGGACAACTTTCAGAGATCCCTGACCTGGCAGTGCTACCGAGAAGCGCTACCCGTTCGGGATAAGCTCTACAGACACGGCTCGAGAAACACGGGGCCGACCTGCTCGAGATGCGGTCAGAGCAACGAAACCGTTCTGCACGCACTCATGCAGTGTTCAACAATTTCCGACCTGTGGGCTTATGTCGAACGACTGCTGTCACGTGTGGGACGAGTCGGTTTATCAGCCGAGTCTATCGTCAATATTGTCACGCCTCCTTCCTTTAAACCGGAAGGAAGAGCTATTTTCATCATCCTTGTGGCTATGGCGAAAGAATGTATCTGGTGGACGCGTCTGAAAGGATTGGAGACAAACACTTTCCTCTCTGGTCAATCTCTCATCAACTTTTTCAAGTACCACTTGAAAAGGAGAGTGAGAGTAGAGAGGCAAGTTTTGTCTAGCGAATGTTTTAAAAAAAGATGGGTGAATGTAGCAAGGATGGCACGTATGAATGACGAAACCACTTTGAGCATAATCCTATGAACCCGGAAAATTTAAAACAGAGGGTTACCTACTTGCAAACAAATGTGGTAACATGTAACATCATTGACCGAGGTTACCGTGGTCTTTTCCGTAGGCTTTTCTTTCCACAGATAAACCTTATCAGCTTCTCTCTTTACACTTTAAACCATGACACTGTGATACATGATCCCTATTGATCGTTTTGCCCCCCTTTTTTCCTCTTTTTTTCTTCTTTCCCTTTTACGATCCCTTTTGATCGAAAACCCACCTCTTTTTTTTTCTCTCCCCCAAAAAGAAAAGCTCTACCTTGTAATCTGACCCGTCTGTGTGCAGCCCTGTGTGACTAATAAAGAAACATATCTAATCTATCTATCT
>NC_043003.1:92085421-92095421 GCF_006345805.1 Octopus sinensis
GTTGAGAACTGGGGTCGTTTTCATCGACCTGCACTTCCCCCGAAATTGCTGGCCTTGTGCCTTAACTTGAAACTATTATCATTATTATTATTATTATTATTATTATTATTATTATTATTATTATTATTATTATTATTATTATTATTATTATTATTATTATTATTCAGTAGTTTTATTTTTATAGCGTGCTTTCACTTCACTACCGAGCGCAGCTCTGTGTGCCTTGGGTATGTACTGTGATTTGTTGTGATGCTCTGATGGTTATTGTATGGAAAGTGTTCTGCGTAGGATGTGTGCAGTGCCTAGTAGTGCAATTTTCTGTATGTTATATGTGTTTGTAAGTCCTGGTGTTTTTGTTATGTATTTGTCTGAATATTTTTTATTATTATTATTATTATTATTATTATTATTATTATTATTATTATTATTATTATTATTATTATTATTATTATTGATCAGGGCCCCGACCATGCCAGGTTCCTTACCCACCCTGACTATGATGTATCACATGAAGTGGAGGTTGTTATGGATGGATCTGTTCGGGATTGCGCATGTTTGCGCATCACCAATCGACGGTAAGCGCTAACCTCTTTGCTAACACCTTGGCCAAAATTTTGAAGTTTGCCTTCAGCAGTGTTATGGGCCAAGAGTTTTCTATTTGATTCCTCCTTGTTTGGGTTCTTTGTTAGCAGTTCACCGCTCCTCGATTCACAGAATTGGGATTTTTTTCCTTTTGCTGCTAGTGGCAGTAGATATCTGCCAAAAGACCGCCAAACAAGTCTGGTTTATAGAAGCAAATCTCATAGGGCAGAGAATTCAAACCAGGCTTTCTATAGGGTCGCTCACCAATATGTGGAGGCCGTTCTCTCGGCGGCTAGTTTCGGTCCCGTTTTCTGAAACTGGATAGCTGCAATGTACAAAGACATTTGCTCGGTAGCTCGGGTTAATGGTTACTTATAGGAACCATTCAACATCATGTGTTCGTCTCTTCTGTATGTACTGGCCGTAGAACCATTACTGCGGAAATTGGAGGCGTTGAGAGGCATCTCGCTCGAGCTAGGACATGGGAGAACAAGTGTTTCCAGCTGTTTATCATTTGTAGCATACAGTTTTAGATCATCCATATATAAGAAGTGGCTGATTGTTTTGCCGTAACAGTTGTATCCACATTCAATTCTGTTTAGTATGTCAGGCAAAGGTGTCAGTGCCAAGCAGAAAAGGAGTGGAGAGAGTGTGCCTCCCTGGAATATTCCTCTTTTAATGGAGATGGCTTTGGTTTTTATGAGTCCCTCATTTGTCTGGAGCTGTAACACTGTTTGCCATTTATTCATAGAATGTTTTATATATTTTATTATTATTATTATTATTATTATTATTATTATTATTATTATTATTATTATTATTATTATTATTATTATTATTATTATTATTATTCAGTAGTTTTATTTTTATAACGTGCTTTCACTTCACTACCGAGCGCAGCTCTGTGCGCCTTGGGTATGTGCTGTGATTTGTTGTGATGCTCTGATGGTTATTGTATGGAAAGTATTCTGCGTAGGATGTGTGCAGTGCCCAGTAGTGCAATTTTCTGTATGTTATATGTGTTTGTAAGTCCTGGTGTTTTTGTTATGTATTTGTCTGAATATTTTTTTATCATGCCTAATGCACCTACTATGATAGGAATTGTTTCTGTTTTTAGATTCCACATTCTGGTTACCTCTATTTCCAGGTCTTTGTATTTTGAGAGTTTCTCCATTTCTTTTAGAGACACATTGTCATTAGAAAGCATTTTTTTCTTCATGATCGCTGACAACTATATCTGGTCTGTTGGCCTTAATTTCTCTATCTGTGTGTATTGGCATATTATTATTATTATTATTATTATTATTATTATTATTATTATTATTATTATTATTATTATTATTATTATTATTATTCTATGTTTGACTTTTGCTTTATATTTGTACAAGTTGGCTCCAAGTCTCACCCAGAGACCTCAAGAGACAAAAGGTTGGAAGTTCATGTTGTTGTTATGTCTAGTGTGCCATATATTTGTTTTTTTTTTTGGTGTTGTACAAGTGAATGTCTAAAAAAAAAAACGAAAATTATGTTTGTTTTAAACCTTGAGATTACATAGAAAGTATTTTGCGTAGGATATGAGCAGTTCCCATGAGCACTATCTTTTGAATTTCTGCCACTTTTGGGTTTCCTGGTATCTGAATTAGGTAGCAATCAGCCCCTTTTGCTATCATTCTCAGGGCACCTATGACAACAGGTATTGTTTTAGTCTTCAGCTTCCACATTTTGCTGATTTCTATTTCCAGATCTTTATATTTGCTCAGTTTTTGGTAGGTCTTGACAGATACGTTTATATCGATTGGGACAGTCATATCAATGAGGAGGCATGTTCTTTGTCTGAAGTTTTTCAATATGATGTCTGGCCTATTTGCATCTATCTTTCTGTCAGTTTGAATGGTGAAGTTCCAGAGGAGTGAGATGTGGTCATTTTCAAGCACTGGAGGTGGATTGTGTTCCCACCAGTTTTTTTCATGGGGCAAATCCAGGTTTTTGCAAATTACCCAGCGAATATATTGTGCAGCTGTTGAGGTACTCTGTAGGCGCTAGAAGACTGCATTTGGAGACAACATGATCAATTATTATTATTATTATTATTATTATTATTATTATTATTATTATTATTATTATTATTATTATTATTATTATTACTATTATTATTATTATTATTATTATTATTATTATTATTATTATTATTACTATTACTATTATTATTATTATTATTATTATTATTATTATTATTACTATTACTATTATTATTATTATTATTATTATATTATTATTATTATTATTATTATTATTATTATTATTATTATTATTATTATTCGACATTTGATAGTTTCGGGCAGGTTTTTGCTGCATCACCTGCTACATCTTCGTGTTGCTGAGGTGCATCATTGTGTGTTCTTTTTCGTTGTTGGGGGAGTTCAGGCTCTTCCCGGTGTTGTACTGCATCCATTTATTTTATAATGGGGTTTGGTTGCAGTCTTCTGTTGTATTAGTGTTTGCAGTGTGTGAGTTGTGTGTGAAATGCAAATTGTGTTCCCCTCTGGATGTCCGGCCTGTAGAGTACATATTGTGGAGGTTGTTTATTTTATTGGATATTTATTGTATAGAGTTTTTTCCTACTAATGTCATTGGCAGCTTGAATCCAACTCGCTCAAAGCTTATCTGTGAACATGCAAATTCTTTACGCCAAAAGTAAAAGAGCATCGATCGTACTAAAGGAGTTCCCGCTACTCTGCTCCAAATTCAATACACACACACACACACACAGACACACACACACACACACACACACGCATACGCACACACAATATGTGACAATTAGTTGGTTGTCATAATAAAACTTAGAGTTTCGAATACCAGGGCTGAAGTCTGCTCCGGCATCCGAAACTCTGAGTTTTATTATGACAACCAACTAATTGTCACATATTATATTTATAGATAAATTCCTCTATTCACATAATATCGAGGTCACATTCTGTTGTCATATTATTATTATTATTATTATTATTATTATTATTATTATTATTATTATTATTGATAGATATATATTATTATTATTGTAGATATTTTAGAGATCGATATACAATTTTAATGTTGCTGAAATACGTAACTATTCATATTATAATTCTGTATTAATACCTATCCAATCATTTATACATCCATTTACTAATATAAGATGGTTATTTAATATGAATCCAAGGTTATTCATTATCATATCTATGTACCCCTATATATAATAGGTAATTTATTCTTGATCAAAGGTAATACAATTATATCCTCGTAATTAAATAAAAGTTAGATCAAAACCAATATCGAGATGGACCTCATACGTAGTTAAAACTAAACAAACAAATATTCAATCCACCCAATACCTATAAACCTGTATAAATACAACAAATATTTTAATCCAATTGAGGAACATAAGTAAATATATATATGCACATACATATATACACTCATATACGTACATAAACATTCTCATGCACACGTGCATACAGACCTATAAACAGCCACATATATGCATAATAAACATATACAATATACATACAAATACTCATATCTACACAGACATGAACATTCATACATACACATATACATATGTACATATATACCCACACATAAATATACATACATATAAGTAACAGATATACACATACATACATATACATAAACATATACATACATACATACATACATACATACATACATACATACATACATATATATAAACATATATACACATACACACATTCAGTTATTCTTTTCTTTTAGTTGTTTCAGTCATCCGATTACGGCCATGCTGGAGCACCATCTAAAGGGGTTTTAATCGAGCAAATTGACTTCAGGATTTAGTCTTTGTAAGCTCAACACTTATTCTATCGGTCTCTTTTGCCGAACTTCTTAGTTATGGGACGTAAACACACCAACATCGGATGTCAAGTGATAGAGGGGATTACATAAACAGGCACAAACACACAAATACACACACACACACACACAACACACACACACACACGCATACGCACACACAATATGTGACAATTAGTTGGTTGTCATAATAAAACTTAGAGTTTCGAATACCAGGGCTGAAGTCTGCTCCGGCATCCGAAACTCTGAGTTTTATTATGACAACCAACTAATTGTCACATATTATATTTATAGATAAATTCCTCTATTCACATAATATCGAGGTCACATTCTGTTGTCATATTATTATTATTATTATTATTATATTATTATTATTATTATTATTATTATTATTATATTATTATTATTGATAGATATATATTATTATATTGTAGATATTTTAGAGATCGATATACAATTTTAATGTTGCTGAAATACGTAACTATTCATATTATAATTCTGTATAATACCTATCCAATCATTTATACATCCATTTACTAATATAAGATGGTTATTAATATGAATCCAAGGTTATTCATTATCATATCTATGTACCCCTATATATAATAGGTAATTTATTCTTGATCAAAGGTAATACAATTATATCCTCGTAATTAAATAAAAGTTAGATCAAAACCAATATCGAGATGGACCTCATACGTAGTTAAAACTAAACAAACAAATATTCAATCCACCCAATACCTATAAACCTGTATAAATACAACAAATATTTTAATCCAATTGAGGAACATAAGTAAATATATATGCACATACATATATACACTCATATACGTACATAAACATTCTCATGCACACGTGCATACAGACCTATAAACAGCCACATATATGCATAATAAACATATACAATATACATACAAATACTCATATCTACACAGACATGAACATTCATACATACACATATACATATGTACATATATACCCACACATAAATATACATACATATAAGTAACAGATATACACATACATACATATACATAAACATATACATACATACATACATACTACATACATACATACATACATACATATACATAAACATATACATACATACATATATATAAACATATATACACATACACACATTCAGTTATTCTTTTCTTTTAGTTGTTTCAGTCATCCGATTACGGCCATGCTGGAGCACCATCTAAAGGGGTTTTAATCGAGCAAATTGACTTCAGGATTTAGTCTTTGTAAGCTCAACACTTATTCTATCGGTCTCTTTTGCCGAACTTCTTAGTTATGGGACGTAAACACACCAACATCGGATGTCAAGTGATAGAGGGGATTACATAAACAGGCACAAACACACAAATACACACACACACACACACACATATACGACGAGCTTTATTCAGTTTCCGTCTGCCAAATCAACTCACATGGTTCCGAGTTCCGTCTGCCAATCCATTCACATGGTTCCCTACCAAACTGTTCCGAGTTCAGTCTCACTGCGTAGCAACTTGGGTAAGTGTCTTCTACAGTAGTCCTGAAGAGACCAAGGCCTTTTTAGTAAATTTGGTAGAGGGAAACTGAAAGAATCCCGTCGTATGCATATACAAAGATAAGGTGAAAAGTTTATAGACTGGCTATGAAGGAGTGATGCTAGAGTTGTGAAATCTTGCATGCATTAATTTCAACTCTTTTTCTTATCAACTGGGTTGTTTTTTTCCTGGTAAAATGACATCTGACTGTTCAAAGAAGTCTTCAAAAGTAACTAGTAGCGACTTCTCTTGAAAATGGACAGAATTTGGCTTTGTGGTGTTATCAAGTACTTTCAGAAAAAAGGGCTTAACCCCAAGGACATTCGTGCTGACATGGTTGCTACATTAGGAGATGGCGCTCCGGCTTTATCAACAGTGAAAAAGTGTGCAGCTGAAATTAGGAAGGGAAGGGAGAGTCTGGAAGATGACCTAAGGCCTGGACGCCCTGCAGCTGCCACACCAAAGAAGACATGTTGATGGGTGATAGGTGATTGACTATAAATGAAATAGCCAATGCTATAAGTATATTCTGTGAGCGAGTTGAGGATATTCTTCACAATGAACTTGGCATGATGAAGGTTTCTGCACGGTGGGCGCCACTTCTTATGATACTTGATCAAATGTTCACCTGGCTGATCATATAACAGGAAAATATGACATTGTTTAAAGATGAAAGCTTTCTAGCTCAGGATGAATGTTGGCTCCATCACTTTGAGCCAAAAAAAAAAAAACAGAGACAATCCATGCAGTGGAAACATTCCGCCTCTCCTGCTCCAAAGAAATCTAAGGTCAGTTCATCTGCAGGGAAGATGATGGTCTCAAATTTTTTGGATGCGAAAGGTACTGTGTTTATTAACTAATCTTCAAAAGGGCCGCACCATCAATGGAGTGTACTATGCCAACTTGCGGAGCTAGTTACGAAAGGCTATCAAGGCCAAATGCCAAGGAAAACTGACGAAAGGAGTCTTGTTTCGTTATAACAATGCTCCAGTACACCAGTCATTGGCTTCAGTTGCTGCTGTGACAGCTGTGGTAGCTGTGATTTTGAATTGGTTGAGCACTCTTCTTATTCTTATGATTTGGCCCCATCACACTAGCATCTGTTCGCCGACAAGAGAATGCATTTGGCTGAGAAACAATATCGCACTGATGATGACGTCATTGATGACCTTTTTTTACCAACAGGATGAAATCTTCTTCACCAGTGAGATCCAAATGCTGCAACACCGATGGAAAGAGTGTGTGGACTGTAAGTGGGGAATATATTGAAAAATAAACCTCTTTCGGTCACATTTCATGAAAGTATCTTGATCAGCTTATGAACTTTTCAGCCGATCCTATATATATATTTAATACATGGAAAGAAATAAGATGAAAAGCAGAGAATATTTGTTTTATAAGACTAAAGAATATATTAGAATCATAATAGCAAAAGTATTATACAATATTGTGCAAAATGAGATTTTTTCTTCCAACATAATAACCGGTTTCGCTATCACTTTTCAAATTTTGATTTTGGGAGAATTTCTGAATTAGACATTTTGTTTGCCAGGGGAGCGCTAAAAGTACATTGAAATCAGAAGATCCTACTTTGAAGGAGATAAGTGTTTTGTACTTTTTGGAAATTAATAAACTCCTTTCCTGAGGTCAAGAGGATGAATGTCGAAAATACATGATTATCTGTAGCAGGTCTCTGTTTGTAAGATCTGTGACTCCATCGGCCACACTTATGTATTAGTGCATTTATTTATACATACGTAATAACACATGCACTACTTGTTGCATAATCGAGACGTTGGCAACTAAACTAGTATTTTTGGCACATTTTCAGACGGAAAATAGAACCTGTCAAAGGACGGATGAGCTCAAGAGAGTCGCCTGCCATCTAATCCGCTAACCTCGTGTATGTGTGTGTATGTGTGTATGTGTGTGTGCGTGCGCGTGCACACACGTGTGTGCTCTTGTGTGTGTACGTGCGTTTGTGTGTAATTTATGCATGTGTAAGTGTATTTGTATAGCTCTCTCTGTTTCTCTCAACCTATAATAGACAGATAAATACCATTTGCAGAAAGCTCGTCATTTTGTAACTTCTGCCAATTAATACACATACACACGTATATCTATCTATCTATCTATCTATCTATCTATCTATCTATCTATCTATCTATCTATCTATCTATCTATCTATCTATCTATCTATCTATCTATCTATCTATCTATCTATCTATCTCTCTCTCTCTCTATATATATATATATACGTACATACATACATATATAATAATAATAATAATAATAATAATAATAATAATAATAATAATAATAATAATAATAGGAAATATAATTCCAAACTTATAGGGAAAATTCAATTTAGCAATTCAAAATCAAATTTCATAATATATAATATATTTATATAATTGAGAGGAAAAAACACCTCTATTAAGCAATTCAATAGTGAAAGACCATATAGAAAAATATACTATAAAAACCTTATTCTAAAAATCAATAAAGTACATAAACAGTAAATAGTAAATAGTAATAAATTGACTACTTGGTTATTCAACTACTAATAATGTTGGTAACATTATTTCTTCTTTTAATAGATTTAAGCTGAGTAAGTTTTATAAAGACAAATCAAATAATTATTCCAATAATGATAATAAAGACCAGAATATAATTAATTGTAGAGATAAGACTAAATGTAATTTGGATGATGTAGTATATAAATGTGTAGTGACTTTGATTGATGATAATAATAGAATGGCTATAATTTAAATGCAATTTACACAGGGTCGACTTCTAATAAAATTAAATTACGGGTGGTTCAACACATGAATTCTTTTAAGAAAAGAAATTTAATTAATTCTACTGGCCTTAGGAAATATATATGGGAACTAAAATCTAAAAGTATTAAGTACAATTTAAATTGGAAGATAGTTTGTAAGGCAAAATCTTATCGAATAGATAGTATTTTTTGTTTATTTATACTAATGAATTCAAGGAGATATTATTAACTAATAATAAAAACATTAATTAATTTCTAGATGAACGAAAAATTAAATGTAGACATAAGTTAATTACTTATATAAGTAAGTTTAGCTAATTTATATATATACATATATATATATATTATATATATATATATATAATATATATATATATATATATTATATATATATATATATATATTTAAAAATTAAGGGAGAAATTGATATAAGTCAATTAAAACCAGTGGTCTAGCACATTAAAAAAATCCGAAGATTAAAATATTTATATATACCAATTAAGGACTGAACACGAAAAGGTGGACAGTCAACACAACTGCTAGATATAGACGTCAAATCGCCATTCTCCACAAGGATTATGTTCTCAAATAAAAATAAAATTGCAGCACGACCTAAAGCAATGGATGAGACAAAAGAAATATACTAAATGGAATAATTACCTACGTACTGCAGTTTCAGCTATTAATATCACAAGGATATCTGTAGCTTCATCAGCGTAGTTTGTTATGATGAGCATAATATGCTGTACTAGATGAAAACGGTACCGGAGTCCCGCATGCAAAAGTACAACCTATTACGTTCGGATGTATCTTTCGAATGCCTCTACTTTTGGCGCGCTGATAATCGAAAAACTAGCCTGCAGCTAATAATTAGCAGCAGTCAATTTATCGGTTTGAGAACATATATTTCATATTAAAAATTAAGGGTAGAAATTGATATAAGTCAATTAAAACCAGTGGTCTAGCACATTAAAAAAATCCGAAGATTAAAAATTTATATATACCAATTAAGGACTTGAACACGAAAAGGTGGACAGTCAACATGCTAGATATAGACGTCAAATCGCCATTCTCCACAAGGATTATGTTCTCAATAAAAATAAAAATTCAGCACGACCTAAGCAATGGATGAGACAAAAGAAATATACTAAATGGAATAATTACCTACGTACTGCAGTTCAGCTATTAATATCACAAGGATATCTGTAGCTTCATCAGCGTAGTT
>NC_043003.1:92096701-92101701 GCF_006345805.1 Octopus sinensis
AGAGCCAGAACAAACACCGCAGGAGGATCTATCCGACTCTCTAACGAATCTATCAACTCGCCACCTTTCAAAAATAACAAGAGCAACAATTTCAATAACAAAAACAAAAAGAAAAAGAACGTAGGAAAAAATTGAAGGAAGACTTCATTTATCAGCTTAATTATCTTGATGCGATGACGTTTTATCGTGGGAGTATCACACCCTCTTTCACTTTTTCACATCCACTCCTGTTACTTATCCTTCTAAACCATCCCCCTACGTTCCATCATCTCTCTTCTGTAATCACCGAAGTCTTTCCATTCCTACGACTTTCCAATCAAATCTTAACATCCTTGATTCTTTCTGACAATTTCTTCTTCTATCTCCTTTAACCACTCCATGTCATATATATTCTTCACTTCTCTTCCATCGTATGTTCTTTTCCTGCTTTTTTTTTCGTCAGGCCCTCATCTGTTTTCTCCTTTTCTCTCCCTCTCTCTCTCTCTCTCTCTCTCTCTCTCTCTCTCTCTCTCTCTCTCTCAATCTTTCAATATTACCTCAATTTTACTTTTCCATTCCACATCATTATATATTTTTGCCGCTATCTTCTTTCGTGACACCACCGCCATTACTTAGCATCATACCCAACCAACAAACACCTACACAACTTATAGCTCCTCCTGCGATCATCACTATCATTAATTTGCTGCTGCTGCTGCTGCTGCTACTACTACTACTACTACTACTACTACTACACTACTACTACTACTACTACTACTACTACACAATTATCACTAACATGCATCGTCACCACTGTTGCTGCTAATTATCAGCATTACCAACACGACGACGACGACGATGACCAGACCACGATCACGACCACTACCGTACTACAAGATGTCTGTACATTACATTTCCATAACAACTCACGAGTTGTAACTTCTCATCGTTAATACATATTCGATTTGTTTCGCTTTCGTTATTTAACAAGTTTTCTTTGAAATCTCTTTCCTTTGAAATTTCTCTTTCATTGTTTTTTTATTATACAGTCTGCTCTATTTTATAAACAACTCCCAGTTATATATATATTCTCTCACTGGACTTTAAGTCTGGTACATACAGAGGGATGTTGGGCCTTCGATCGTAAAATTTAGATCGTAAAATTGAAAAACTTACAAAAAAAAAATAAATAAAATATAAAACATGGAAAACATCAATAATCCTTTATTTTCATATATAAAATTTATCATGCAAACATTTATCGAATCGAAACTTCCCGAAAACGTCTGGAGCCTAGTACCACTGATTTTAGTGAATTGTTCTGCCTAAAACTTTACTCGATACTGTCAAGAAATGTTTCAAACTTTAGTGGACCTTTCCTCAGCTTTTCACTGGAATCCACAGGTTTCTGCTGTTCTGGCTTTTGATTATAAAATTAATATACACTGAACCGCAATAGAAACGCGATGTTTTCAAATGTCATTTTTATATGGCAATTTCTGAAAATTTATTTCGGAGATGTAAATACTCCAAGATATGCTGGTTTATGGCTGAGACCCAAATTGCAGGTAACCTTTCAACTTTCCCCGAAACGAGACGCCAAAACGCATAAGTGGCATGGCAAACAATTGCCATGAAAACCGAAATGCACGTGAATCTCGTGGAGGTTATGGGTATAAAAATCAACTCTAACCGCACTTCTGGCATTTATAATTTGGACGCATCAGGTATGAACCGATTGTCAGCAGCGCAGAGAGAACAAGTATCGGTCAATTGCAAGCAGGGCAGCATACACTGGTTGTTGTAGAAGTTTACAATATCCATGTCAGCACCCTCTATCGCCTGCAACAGCATCAACAGCTCTGCAGACCATGCCAGCAGAGGGCGCTCCCAGGTGACCACTTCCCGACAGTACAGCTTCATCTACCTGTAACACCTCCTTGAACGCTTCAGACCGGCCAGCGTGACAGCTCGCGTGACCATTGGCACTGGACAGCGACCCATCAGCGGCGACACGGTACGACGTCGGCTAGCCGCCAACAACCTGCATTGCCGTCGTCCTGCTCGAGGGCCTGTCCTCACTGCCCACCACCGTCAGGCACGACTACAGTGGGCTATACAGCACCGACATTGGCAGCATCAACAATGGAGGTCGATAGTCCCTGACGAGAGCCGGTACTGCGTTTCCACCTCGTGGGGTGTGGCGTAGGAGGGGTGACCGCTACAGAGACGCATGTGCCATGGAGAGAGGCGCGTGGAGAGGCCAAAGCGTCATGGTTTGGGGTGCTATAGGCTTGAGTCAGAGAACTGGGCCCCATGTGTTCCAAAATGTTGGTGCATGCAGAGGGAACAGCATCACAACGCAACGCTACGTTGACCAGATACTAAAACCTCACATCATGCCCTTCGTCGCGCGACACCATAGCCACGTGCTCCAGCAAGACAATGCTCCCTCCCACCCGGCCAGGGTCACTATGGACTTCCTACTCCAGCACAACACCAGAACAATGCCATGTCCGGCTCACAGCCCGGATTTGAACCCAATTGAACACCTGTGGGATGAAATCCAGAGACGACTGGACCAGAAGGCCGACAACACCTGTAGAACTGGAGGCAGCTTTCCTCAGGGTGTAGGAACAGGTGCCAATGGCTTTTGTGAGCCGCCTCATGCACTCCATGTACCGACGGTGTATGGCCGTTTTGAACACCCAGGGAGGGCATACACGGTATTGGACATGTCACACCCTACATTCTCGATGTGCTGGATCCGCCCACTACCAGAACACATGACAACGACCCATAGACTGTGGTAAAAGTGCAGGCAAGAAATTGACTTTATCAGATTTATCAAAATTTACCTCTGACTTAATGAAATTAAAACATATTTCACAATCACACACGTCTCGCGTTTCTCTTGCGGTTCAGTGTATTGCTTCTTCTCTCTTCTGGTTTTGTTTTGCCACATTTGTCTTCATATCTATCTATCTATCTATCTATCTATCTATCTATCTATCTATCTATCTATCTATCTATCTATCTATCTATCTATCTATCTATTATCTATCTATCTTCTATCTTCTGTCTGTCTGTCTGTTGTCTGTCTGTCTGTCTGTTGTCTGTCTGTCTATCTATCTATCTATCTATCTATCTATCTATCTATCTATCTATCTATCTATCACTTTCCTAACTTCATTTCTAGTGATAATATAATTTTTACCGTTCGAGAATTTAAATTTAATTTTCGAAAATAGTTAAAAAAAATAATTAGGCTCATAAAATAGAAGAACATTTTCTTCTGGGAGAATTGACTCAATATGAATAAACTAACTATTTCTTCATATTCCATGTATTTCGACCTGAATGAAAATATTTGATGAATAAGAAAATTGTTAGTCATAGGCAGCTTATCTCATACCAACATAGAGTGTGCTTTACTGCTGAAGCATACAGAAAACTTAAAGGAGTTCCAAAAAATTAATTATTTCCACTGCTTCTCATCCAATTTTTGAATAAGTTAAATTTAATTCCCCAACTAAAGTGAACAAGCCGAAACTTGTTTGGTCTCTATATTTCAACTTCCATTACCACTTCTTAGTTTAAGATGGCAGAATCGTTCGTACGCCGGGCAAAATGCTTAGCTGCATTTCACACACACACACACACACACACACACACACACACACACACACACACACACTCTCTCTCTCTCTCTCTCTCACACACACACGTATAGTTTACTTTTCCGTTAAGGTAAGTCCAACAAAAAAGTACTCCATTCGGTGAGAGATAAATATTGTTTAATATAGACAGTATATAGTTTTGAGCTACGTACAGATTCATACATTGGAGATGTTTTCTAGGCAGGTTTTGATAATATGCCTAGTATCTCCAAGCAATCTCCGGGTTCTGAGCACATGGTCATTAAAGTTACAAATCAGGACTATAGAAGAAGAGTAAAAACGAGGAGATTGGTGCAAAATGTGGAAGGGTGAAATAAATGGACAAAGAAAAGAAAAAAAGAGAATTAGAGTTATGTCCCATTTGACCGTAAAGCCACAAAGCTAGTTGGTATAGAATCCGCGAAAGGGGTCAAAAGTCTGCGATACAGCTACTCAATTCGGAGAGGGTGGTGTTTTCCAGTCTACCAGCATTTTCTGAACATTTCTGATCTGGAATTCAGCAGTGCGGTGGAATTCTTACATCTAAATAAGGATATGCGATCTTTCGACTATGCATAACTTGTATTTTTTAGATACATTAACATATGACATAGATTTTACAACGATTTCCCAAGTGACTGCATGTAACGTGGAGTTGGTTTTCAAACTCCACACAGGCCTAGCCAACTTTGTAGCTTTACTTTTGTTCGTGTGCCAGAAAGAAGATAGGTAGGTGATTAACATAGCGTCTTTTAAAGTCGCCTTCGCACAACCCGTAGGCTATCCCGTAGCGTTGCTGTCACATATGCCTCGTATACAACAGAGTTTATCATGCATGTCTGTCTGGTCAAGCGGACAGTTACAACTGGGAGTGGTCTCATGGTGGTGTTTACGGGTACTGATGCTTTTCATATTGGGGCAGCAGCTATATGATAATTTAATTAAGCACCTGTTAAAGATCTTTCTGTATTTGTGATTTTGTGGAAAATGCTCCTACCTACTCTAAACCAAGGCGTGGTTTAGAGTCTTGATAACGTTTTTATTGCCCCAATATCTCGTCCTCCCTCATAATGATAACAATCATTTTCTCCATTCTTTCTTTCTGTTTCTCCTTTTCTTCCTACTCTTTGACTATAAACCACACTCACTCTTTGCATATTTTGGCTCTTATTTTGTACTAAAACGCTCATTGGTTCTCTAAACTTACTTCCTTAATTTAATGATTTCTATTTATTTATTTATATTTTTGCTACTGACTTTTCTATTCAGTTGGACTTACCATTGTACTGTGTCTGACTTAGGAATTCCGTGCGGCAATGTAAATTTCATTAAGGTAATCTCAGCTTCATAATTAGCTATACT
>NC_043003.1:92106701-92111701 GCF_006345805.1 Octopus sinensis
AGCGGGTTTTATCAGTAGATCTTTAAGACTCAACAACAATATTTCTGAGACGAGAGTCAGTGAGGAAAGGAAACAATGTATGTAACATCACTCTCTTGCAGAAGTAAATTTCCCAAGTGCTGTGACGCAATGTGGGGTTTAACTATCTTCAAATTTTGTAATTATTTTTTGTTAAATATGTTGATAGGTGGATACTTTAAAAACAGCATAGACATTCTCTGATAGTTTCCTGTTGCTAGGCAATGCTGGAGGGAATGTTGCTGTCAGAAAGTGTCAAAATCACAATGGTCTAAAGTCGACAACTGATGACGGGTATGTCTCGAAGTGTTTGGTGTATGTAGATAAATATTAATACATTGGATGTTTGTATGAAGGAAAAAATTGCCTATGACTATAATTACGACTATAATTAAAATATAGCCATCTTTAAAACACGATTATAAATCATTATAAACAGAATTCAATTAAGTTTTCACTATCATGGATCATAGTCTTTATTCTATTATTGAATCTCTACAACAACAGTCCAAGCTGTCTATTTTTCATAGGTTGAATATATATTTTCATAATTTAAGTTAAATTTATATATTCATTTTCGTTTCTTTGACTTGATCATACACCAGGAATTGATCCGGTCCAGAGGTATCATATACAAATTCTACATGTTCTTGTCTAATCCAAGGTCAGTGTGCCGATTGAGCAGACCTTTAATGAAAGGTAGTTAAAACTTGATCAGTACTACATTGTCCAATATCTCTTTATCTATAGTTATGTATGTATATGCGCGTACACACACGCACACACACACACACACACACACACACACACACACACACACATACACACACACACGTTGAGAAAAAAGTCGTCAGAATTTTGGAAAAAAAAGAATAAAAAAGAGTCAAAACTATTGCAACGAAAATTTTAGGGAAATAAAAATAGGAAAAAGTGGAAATTTTACCGGTGAGTGTGTTATATTATAAGGCACAAAAAGAAAACGACACAAAAGAATCCTTTTATTTCTTCATTATTATTAGCGCTTTCATTCCTTTCTCAAACTTGTCAAATAAAATTTTGTGAATGTACAACAAACAGCTTGTTCATTTATAAGAAATATGTTTTTTGTGGGTTTTTGTTTAGAAGAGAACATTGTTTTTTTTTGGGGTGGGGGTGACAGTGGAGATGGATAGATAGAAATATAGGTAGGTAGATAGGCTGATAGATAGATAGATGGATAGATAGACAACAAAAACAGCTCTCTTCTAAATAACCCCACCCAAAACATCTGTTTTATATAAATGAACAAGTTGTTTGTACATTCACAAAATTTTATTTGACAAGTTCGAGAAAAGAACAAAAGCACTAATAACACTGAAGAAATAAAAAGATCTTTTTTTTCCAAAATTCTGACGACTTTTTTCTTAATATTCAATTTCTGTACATCACACCAAAAACTACACACACGCACGCACACACACACACGCACACACACGCACACGCACACACACGCACGCACGCGCGCACGCGCGCGCGCACACACACACACACACACACACACACACATACACGCACACACAACACACACACACAACACACACAACACACACACCACACACACACACACACAAGGATAAGATCGTTATTTTAAATAGCGATCAAATCTAGTGCCAACATAGGAATAAAAAACCTTATAGGCTATAATAATTATTAAAATTATAAATAAGGGTATCTAAGAATTACCACCAAGCTTGAAATAGCATTTTTTTTTCGTCTTTTTACCTTATGCTGTATTGAATATGCTGTTTTAGAGTCAGATTTGTGACTGCTATTTCAAGCATAGTGGTTTCTCTTAGATACCTTATTTATAATTATGATAATTATTATAACCTATAAGGATTTTTCTTCCTATGCTGCCACTAGATTTGATCGCTATTTAAAATAATGATCTTATCCTTATTTATGTAGCTATTTTATATATATTCACTTCGTCATTATATTCACTGCGATGGACACCTGAGCTGGTGGTCTATATATACGTGCACACACACACACACACACACACACACACACACACACACACACACACACACACACATACACACACACACACACACACACATACACACATACACACATGTACATGTGCGTATATGTGAGTATTCGTAGGTTTATGTATATATATGTTTATTTATGTACAATTCATGGTATATTTCATTGACAACGGCAGTGTATATTTTTATACAGAGCTAGAAATCCAGGGTCTAGAATTATCCAATTTTTATTAGGTCATTTTTCTTTTGCCTTTTCACCTTGTGCTGTATTGGATACTTGATGTGGTTTTACAGTCAGGTTTTGACTGCTATTTCAAGCATGGTGGTATCTCTTAGATACCCTTATTTATAATTTTAATATATATATATATATATATATATAATATATATATATATACACAAGAAGAAAATGGAGGAAAAATAACAGGAAGAAGTTGGTCGTTTGCATTAGTAAGCCATTAATTTAATTAATTAATTAATAAAGAAAAGTGGTAGCAATAGTACATTTACTATCGTTTCTGTTTACCAGTTGTAGTGGTAGTCATCATCAGGAACGTCTTTGGATTTAACAATCTCTTAGAGGTTTTAAACAACTGTAACTTATACATACATACATACATACATACATACATACACACATACACGCGCGCACGCACACTCACACGCACACAATACAAAGTGAGCAGGTCGCGCTCTCAAAATGACGAAAATATTTGGCAACTTAAATTTAAAAGTTGAAGTATATCTCACGGTTTTTGTGTGTCTTTAAATGGCTTACGCTACAATTGTTTTCGTTCCAGCACACGATCTCAGATCAGGTCACTTGCTATGTAAGTACATCTCCGTAATATATATATATATATATACATACATACGCAAAATATGGGTATTTAGTTCACAAGTGATCTAAACGACTATATATGTATATTAGGTTGAGAAAAAAGTTCGTGCGCCGTGTAAAAATAATGGTTTTTAATATATTTTTGTGGTGTGTGTGTTTATTTTTACACTGTGTACGAACTTTTCCCTCAACTTAATATATGTACACTCACGCACATACATACACACATATATTAAAAAAGCTGTTGCTATATTCTAAATAATAATAATAATAATAATAATAATAATAATAATAATAATAATAATAATAATAATAGTAATAATAAAAGTGATATTGATGAAGTGTATGTGCCTAGATATAAGGAGGAAGAGGTCTCATAGTTATGCAAGATCTGTGTTGTCAATGAGGATAACTGCCTGGGATGGTAAGTCAAAGAGCAAATTGAAACTTTGTTGCTGTTCACGATCTCTAGTGAAAATGTGACTCTCCTCAAATCAGTTAAGAAACAAGACTAAGCAACTGGAATATGAAAACGGTACATGGGCAATACCTCAGTGAATTGGAGGGGAAAGACAAAACCAACAACTGGAGGTGACTAAGGTAAAGTGATCTGAAAGGATGCACTGAGGTACTGATATGCCAAGTTCCAAATGGATAAGATCAATGTGACAGCAAAAATGAAACTATCACATATTGTGAGTGGTCCAAAACGGATACAAAATGAGACATGATAACTTAGCTAAATTTGTTCACTGGAGATTGTGTGAGAAGTATGGTCTTGAAAGAACACAGAAGTAGTACGTACTTAAACCAGAAGGCATCACTGAGAATAATGAGTTTAAGATCTGGGATTTTACAATCCGGTATGACTAAGTAATTGATGCTGGGAGACCAGACGTCATTGTAGCAGATGAAAGGATGAAGGAAACTAAGATCATAGATATTGCCATGCTTAGGGATGCACGAGTGGGCGACAAAGAGCTGGAAAAAATTAAAAAGTACAGCTAGTAAAAGAGGAAATTGCACGAATATGGGCAACGAAAAGAGTATCTGTTATCCCAGTAGTTGTAGAGACACTGGGAGCACTAACAGCCAAGTCTGGGCAATATTTTGGAGAAATTGGAATTGACATGAGGGCAGAACATGCTTAGAAAACTACTCTTCCGGGAGGGGGGAGCTAGGATTTTGAGAATGGTACTAGGGTGTTAAGTATCGTGGGAAGAGGCCTTGTGAGACCTCTGACAACAGGTTGCTGTGTGCTCTTGCAGAATTAACCGGAGCAAGTAAAATCGAGAGCTGTGAGAAATAAAATGGAAATAATAATGATAATTCTTTCTTCTTGGGGAGGGGTCTACTCAATCACACCGACGCCAGTGCTCAACTGGTACTTATTTTATCGACCTCAAAGGAATAATAATAATAATAATAATAATAATAATAATAATAAAATAATAATAATAATAATAATAATAATGACGATAATAATTTCCCTTTCTTCCCTTTATTTTCTTTGTTTACTTTTTTCCTTTTTTCCATCTTTCTTCCACCTTTTCTCTATCACATGACTTTGTAAATAAACAATCTGGTGTGTTTATTTTCATGGCCTACCAATGTATACAGTACGTTTCTCTGCCCTAGATGTCAGGGCACTCCTCAAGAAATGGAAACAAAATTGAAAGATGATAATGAAAATAATAATAATATAATAATAATAATAATAATAATAATAATAATAATAATGACGATAATAATTTCCCTTTCTTCCCTTTATTTTCTTTGTTTACTTTTTTCCTTTTTTCCATCTTTCTTCCACCTTTTCTCTATCACATGACTTTGTAAATAAACAATCTGGTGTGTTTATTTTCATGGCCTACCAATGTATACAGTACGTTTCTCTGCCCTAGATGTCAGGGCACTCCTCAAGAAATGGAAACAAAATTGAAAGATGATAATGAAAATAATAATAATAATAATAATAATAATAATAATAATAATAATAATAATAATAATAATAAGGACTGGATGTTAAAACTTGTCTCAAAACATGAAAACAAGAAAGCATCATACTCAGTCACAAAACAGGCAAAGGAATATCTAAGTGAATTCCG
>NC_043003.1:92116701-92121701 GCF_006345805.1 Octopus sinensis
TCATCCATGAAGGCTTTCTTAGGCGATTGTACATGGGCGATTTGTTCCGAAAATACTACACCTTTCAAAATCAACTTCATGACTAAGATAAACCACGTGACAGATATTGTACAGCCAGCAGCAATGCCAACCTCCAATCGGTGCCAATTTGTTGTAAAATTTTCAGTTGTAAATCTCATTTCGAAACTGTCATAGTACATCCTCATTATTTTGATCACTTTGTCAGGAATGTGGAAGTGGTCCATGGCTGTTATTAGTAATTTGTGTGGCACTGAACCATACGCGTTAGCTCGGTCGAGCCATACCACGTTCAGACTTTTCTTGTTCTGTTTGGCATCCTGGATAGCTTTCCAAATCGAAAAACAGTGTTCAGCGCATCCAGGGATCCCGGGGATTCCGGCCTTTTGAACAGATTCATCAACATATCCGTTACTCTGTAAATATGCCACTGTTCTCCTCGACAGAATTTCCATAAAGATCTTGCCTTCCACATTCAATAAGGATATCGGCCTAAACTGTTTTATGGTCTTTGCATTGGCCTCTTTCGGCAGGTATATACCTTCTGCCTTACACCAATCCTCTACTATAGTCTCCTCGCGCCACAGTTGTCGGATTAGGACGAAGAGCTTCTTTCGCAGACGATTGCAGTACTTGTAGACTTTATATGAGACGCCATGACCTCCTGGGGCACTCTTTGCTCTAGCTTTTCTTACGAAGTCATTCACCTCTCTCTCCCTGATGTCCCCAATCTGGAATTCGATATCAGGTCCTGAGAGATGATTTAACCCATGTAGAGGTGGCAGCGCCTGGTTACGGTGCGGATCGCTGTAGGTTTCCTTGATATGAGCATCCAATTCTTCTTTAGTGCACGATAAAGTACCACTCTTCGGTTCAGTGAACAGCTTCTTAGTAAACCCGTACGGGTCCTTCAGAAACTGCCCCCGAGTCCTTTTACTTTCTTTTCGACGCTCATATCGGCGGATATGTCGTTGCACATAACGACATTTCCTCTTCAAATCTTTATACAGTAACGCAAGGCCAGGTTTCTCATCTAGTGCAGCACATCTCCATCGCTTTCTTAAGTCGGACTTTTCCTTCCTCAACTGCTGCATTTTTCTGATCCTCCTGCTTGGTCCACACTTTCCTTTCACTAGTCGGATATTCTCCTTTATTCCAAATAAATCTTTTCCTATATCGTATATTGAGCTTGATAATTTTCCCAGTTTCTCCACTGTAGAGCCTGTCATTTTATAAAGAGACCGACAAACCTTGTTTTCAAACTCTTTATATTTCACTTTCTCATTAGCAGCAGGACACAAAACCCTCGGTTTCCTCTGAGTATTATCCGATGCACCAGTTTCATGACTTGTAGTTTCATCACATGAAGAGTTCTCTGCTGTAGCATTTATCGATCCGCTGTGATTTGAGTCCGGGTATGATTTGCCACGTGTTTTACGATCTGACGATCCACACTGCTCTGTCCTCTTCTCACAAGTCTAATTAATACACTTGCTTGTTGTTCTTACACCTGACTTCATCTTTGTTTTTCTATAAATTTGAACTATATATATATATATATCACTACTTTCCCTTATTTAGAACTCTCCCTAGCAAAAATACAAGGATTACGTTATTAAAAATAAACATTAAGTCACAAGAAATTTGAAGAGCTAACTGCGAAACCGGTATTTCTTTAAAAATTATAAAATTATGTCATTTTAAGGAGGGAAAAAAATTTTTCCAATATTCTCCAGACATTTTGACGCAAATATATATATTTTTTAACATTTAAGCCATCTGTCGTTTTTTCACTCTTTACTATTTTCTTATATATATATATATATATATATATATATATATATATATATATATATATATATATATATATATATATAATATATATATATATATATATATACATATATATATATATATATATATTATATATATATATATACATATATATATGTATATATATGTATATATATATCTAATGTAGGATAAAATTTTTTCGAAAAAAAAATGTTATCAATGGCCAGCATATTAAAAAATACCTTTAAAGGTTAAATTATAAACAACTTATAAATAAGGGCAAGCGAAAAAATTCCTAATGCCAAATATGCCGAAAATTGGACATATTATCCATTTAGCATATAATTTTTTCCCAGTACGCACGCTACTCGAAAAAAGGCCGACAGAAATCTCTAAAAAATTCCATTATTACCATATCGGACCGATTTCAGGGTTAGTTAAAAAAAAGAACCCTCCCTTCGTCAGTGATACATGTGGCAAAGAAGTAAATGAGATACTTACTCATACCCCTAGCAGAAGCAAACACTAAGTCATAGGAGGGTTCTTTTTTGAACTAACCCTGAAATCGGTCCGATATGGTAATAATGGAATTTTTTAGAGATTTCTGTCGGCCTTATTTTGAGTAGCGTGCGTACTGGGAAAAAATTATATGGTAAATGGACAATATGTCCAATTTTCGGCATATTTGGCATTAGAAATTTTTTCGTTTGCCCTTATTTATAAGTTGTTTATATGGATATATATGTATATATGTATATATATATACATATATATATATATACATATATATATATATATATATATATATATATATATATATATATATATATATATATATAAACGAGCCATCCCCTACTCCCAGTTCCTCCGCCTCCGACGTTTGTGCAGCCGCGACCAGGATTTCGAGACCCAATCTCAACCTGGCCCGCATGTTCAGACTCCGAGGTTACCACCCATACTCCTCTCTGATGCCCTCACCCCCGCGCCCGTCGCATCGACCGCACTACCGCCCTGTCTCCTTCCCCCCCCCCAACCGCACCCCTTCCCCCTCCTTTTCCACCCCTCTACCCTACCCCTTCGTCGCAAGATACTACGTGCCTTCCGTCGCCTCCAGCTTGATCCCACCACCCGCCCCATTTTCCCTAACCTACCCCTGTCCTCTTTCAAACGAGCCCGCAATCTGCGTGACCTCCTGGTCCACAGCACCCTCTCTCCTTCCCCCTCAGCCCCACACGGATCATTCCCTTGCTCTAGATCCCGTTGCAACACTTGCCCCTTCATCACCAACACCACCGCTGTCACCGGCTCCAACCTGCACACTGTACGCATTAGGCACTCTTTTACGTGCACCTTGTCTGGCCTTATTTACTGCATTAAATGCAACCTATGCGGGATGCTGTGTAGGACAGACGGGACGCCGGTTGTCCGACCGTTTCACTGAACACTTGAGGGACGTTCGCCTACACTCTCTTTCTCCCGTCGCACGCCACTTCCGCTCGGCCGGCCATTCCCTAGATGACATCTCAGTGTTTGGTCTCGCCCCCCACCATGGTCGCCCACTTTCCAGGCTCCACTTGGAGCAACGCTACATCTTCACCCTACAAACTACCACCCCACACGGACTTAACACAGCCCCCTCCTCTTGAGATCCGTTTTTTTTTTTTTTTTTTTGTGGACACACCACCCCCACACACACCCACCCACCTACCTCCCACACGCACACACCCACCCACCTACCTCCCACACCCACCCACCCACCTACCTCCCACACGCCTGTTCACACACACACATACGTAGACCCATCTACGTACATACATTCACACATTTAATCACACACACTTACAGACATACTAACACACACTAACATACAAACCAACATGCACATACACAACACATACATACATACGCACACACATACATACTTACACACACACACACCACACAGACATACATACACACATACACACACACATACATACGCACATACATACACACACACACTCACACACACACACCGCACGTACATACTTCACACACACACATGCAAACATACATGTAGGCACATACATACATACATACCTACACATGCACACCCTTACACTGAATGCACACACACATACACCTTTTTGCATTCAGGCAGCCCCCCCTCTTTTCTGCTTTCCGGTTTTGGCTGATGGATCCTCGGTTCCCGCGTAGCGGGGCGTTCGAGGGCCTTTGCGCTCGCGCGCCTTGGCGCGCGTTGGGGGCTTGGTCGGCCCCTTGGGCTTGCGTTGTACAGCTTGTGCGTTGTGTGCGTGGGCGCGCTTCGTGTGTGTGGGCTTGCTTCGGATGTGCGCGTGCGTATGTATGCATACATACCCACACACTCGCATGCATCCCTACCCACATACATACACGCACACCTACTCACACACACACATACACACACATACCTGCACACACACACACACATACATACATACACATACATACCTACTTCAGACATACACACACACAGACATACACCCATACACTCACACTCACACGCATACACACACACACATACACACGCACACGTACACATACACACACACCTACACAGCCATACCCTCACTCAGACACACACATCTACCTACACACACACACAAACACACACGGACACACACCCATACATACATACATCTACACACACACGCCTACACACATACATACACACATACATAAACACACACACATACACATATACACACATACGCACACACACATATACTTATACACATGCACACACACACATACATACATACACCCATATACATACACACACACACATACCCACATACTCCTATACGCACATACATACACACAGACATACACACATACACACTCACACAAACATACACACACACATACTTACACACACACTCACCTGCACGCGCACACACATGCATGACAAACACCCATACACTCACACTCACATACGCACACACCAACATAACACGCACACGCACACGCACACACACACCTACACTCCCACACACATACACACGCACCTACATACACACACGCACGCATACATACGCATACACACATACATTACACACGTACACACACACCTACATACACATGCATACACACACACACACAAACATGCACGGACACACACCAGACATACACACATACACCTATATACACACGCCCACACACCTACA
>NC_043003.1:92124201-92126701 GCF_006345805.1 Octopus sinensis
AAATACATTTAAATATCTATATACACTTTTGGGCGATCTTTCTGTTTCTTAGAGATAACTTTAGATCTTATTTTCGTCCAAAAAAACTTTATATGGAGTGAATGGTTACCTCTATGGAAATATATACACACACGTTATACATACATGTGTGCATAGATGAATATATAAATACATTTATATATCTATATACATTTTTGGGCGATCTTTGTGCTACTTAGAGATAACTTTAGATCTTATTTTCGTCCTAAAATACTTTGTGCGGAGTGAATGGTTACGTCTATAGAAATATATACACACACATTATACATACATCTGTGTATAGATGAATATATAAATACATTTAAATATCTATATACACTTTTGGTCGATCTTTCCGCTACTTGGATATAGGTCTTATATTCGTCGTAAAAAACTTTCCTGTCACACACTCACGCACACGCACACACACACACACACAGAGACGCACCCTCACACACACACACACACGCGCACACACATACACACACTCACACACACGCACGTTAGCTTACAATTTTATTTATATATTTGCGTGTCTATGTGTGTAAAGAGGAAGTGGGAGGCAGAGTGAAAGAATCACTCACTACAGAAAGTGAATTACTTTCCTGTCAACACACAGTGAATTAGTTTCAGTTTATTCGTTGCACACTGTGTGCGTGCGTTTGCGTGTGCTGTAACCCAAACTAAGAAAAGCATTTGACTTATACACCAGAATGTGAGTTTTCTCTAAATTTTGCTTAATTGGGGTTGAAATTTTAAAAACCGGACCTGGCAAAACCCGATGCATTCTACTCTTAAAAATGCTAGGTAAATTGTAATTGAAGAAATCCTATATTGTAGATTTCTATAACTGACAAAGGGAGGCAGATAAAATCTGCCTTTTATAATAAGATATATATATATATATACAAACATTTATATATACACACACATGTATACACATATATATACTCTCTCTCTTTACTCTTTTACTTGTTTCAGTCATTTGACTGCGGCCATGCTGGAGCACCGCCTTTAATCGAGCAATTCGACCCTGGGACTTATTCTTTTGTAAGCCCAGTACTTATTTTATCGGTCTCTTTTCCGGAACCGCTAAGTAACGGGGACATAAACACACCACCATCGGTTGTCAAGCAATGCTAGGGGGACAAATACAGATACACAAACACACACACGCATATATATATACATATATACGACGGGCTTCTTTCAGTTTCCGTCTACCAAATCCACTCACAAGGGATTTTGCCCTTATTTATAAGTTGTTTATAATTTTCACCTTAAAAGGTATTTTTTAATATGCTGTCCACTGATAAAATTTTCGAAAATTTTATCCTATATTAGATGTAAACTTATTACCATTCACTTCCGGACTGTCTCCAACTCGATGAGAATTTTCAGTCTGAACGCACGTTTCTCGACGTGTACTGCTAAATTTCTATTTTGATATATTTAGGGTATTTAAGTGTACTCATGACTTTGCGTCTGCTTGTTCCATGGGTGAAAATAATTTATTTTTTGACCTATTTATCGCTGATGACGAGAAAACTTTTTATGAATTAACTCAGAAATCGGACCGACTCGGTGACAACAGAATTTTAAAGAAATTTCTGTCAGCTCGCTTCGAGACGTGCTTATAGTGATGAATTAATTATATGTGGTTACTGATGATTTAAGGTCTATTCTTGGCATATTTGGTATAGAAATTTTTATCTTTTGCCCTTATTTATAAGTTATTTATACACATAGATATGCATATGCATATACATACATACATACATATATATATATATATATGTATATGCACATACATACAAACTTACATATACATACATACATATAAAAGATATGAGAGACAGAAAAGGGAATTCATGTGACCTTTTATTCAGAACCATTACGATTCGACTCATCATGCACCTGTACCTTACAGGTGAAATGCTGTACAATAAATGGTTATGCATTATAGACACAGATGCATCTCCTCAGGTGACCTTTCAAAAGGTACCTAGATTTTTTACTTGTCATTTTGCTTATTTCTAAAACAATACGTTTTAGTTAGTTGAGCATACTGCCATCTCCGTAATGAACTGAGATATAATGAAATAATCCTTCTTATATAAGCAAGAAAATAAAGTATACAGGGTAAAAGAATAATGAATCCTTAAATCCATAAAAATGTTTTAATCCGAAGGCTAAAACAAAACAAAATAAAATAAAATAAAATAGAATAGATTGATGATAATACAATTAAATAAAAACAAAATATACACGTCATCAGAATCTAACAAAAACAAACCAAACACAATCAGACATGTAAATAGACCGTCACATTTCATCAAAGCAAATAAGTTAGCATATCTATATATCTATATACATATATCCATACATTTTTATATATTACTCACACACACACACACACACACATATACGTACACACACACAGAGTCACATATACACATACATACATATTTGTGTGTGAATG
>NC_043003.1:92134201-92146701 GCF_006345805.1 Octopus sinensis
TTTATAGCTTTTGTTGTTTCTTCTTCTTCTTCTTCTTCTTCTTCTTCTTCTTCTTCTTCTTCTTCTTCTTCTTCTTCCTTCTTCTTCTTCTTCTTCTTCTTCTTTCTTCTTCTTCTTCTTCTCTTCTTCTTCTTCTTCATATTTGTTAGGTGGTATGATTTCTTGTTTGTATTTGTCAGCTTCCTTAAATACTGAGAACAGTTTTTAGTTTTGCTCGTGTTTTGCCGCTATTTGTATCAGTTTTCCTTGCTTCTGCAGTCCTATGGTGGTTATTTTATAATAGTTTTCCAGCTGTATAAGGCCTCTACCACCTTCTATACGTTGTATATATAACCTTTCTATGTCAGATTTTGGGTGATGCATCCTAGATCCTGTCAAGTTATCTTTGTTTTCCTATCTATTTTGGTCAGTTCATTTAGTGTCTAGTTAAGGATATTGTAGCTGTAATCTATAACTAGGACGGCTAAAGTGTTAATACCTATCATCTTGTTTTAGCATTGAGCTCTTATTATTATTATTATTATTATTATTATTATTATTATTTATTATTATTATTATTATTAAATCCATAAACAGCAGGGAGTTCACTCTAGTTTTTATTAATTTATGATCTACTAGTATTGTCAAAACAATAAAAAAAATTATCTATGAAATTTATTACAGTACAATATGATATGCTTTAAATTTGTAGGCAAAAGATTCCTGTCTTTTGCAAGTATTTTTTTCAGCACAGAAAAACTGCGTTCTGTAGCAGCTTATGTTGCTTGGCATTGTATCAAATTTGCATTTGTGTGGGTGAAACTTTAGGGTACATTAGTTGAATTATTGAATTGATTTGGTCTTTATTGAATGTAAAATCAATATAAGTCATGATGCAACATCGTAGATGGTGAAGGCTTTCAAAACCAACTCTTTCAACTGCACATAGTTTGAACAAATTCGATGTGGTTAGTCCTGATCTCAGGGTTTCATACAGCTTCTTTTGCTCACTGCTCCAAAATGCATTCGTCCTCAAAAGTCTCTACAATTTTTGTAATTTCTTTAAGGTTTTTGGCATAGTAATTTCAAGCACCCAACGTTTTTTTTTTACAGTAGCAGCTTTGACAATGGCAATCAGACAATCGACTGCAGAAAAGGAAGCCCTTATTTTTAGAGCACAGTTGTGCAGTAGATGGAAAAAACAGGTTACATGGAAGAGTTTAGGCTACATAACTTGCAATGTCTCTCCAGCAACTACCATATACCAAGCAACATCAGAGGAGAAACTTTGTTTTTGGAACCGCCATACTTCTTAGCAAATCAGCGATGATCTGAGCAATGACTGTATCAGAGCTGATTCGAGTGGTAAACATTATATTAAGAACGTTTTGAGAATTTTCAACTGAACCAATTAATACATTAGCAATTTTTTGTCATCGATCTCACTTTCATCAACAATTAAAAATACATTTCGGTCAGCCGGGCATCTGATCAAAATGCACTAAACATGTTAACATATTTCTGGCAGCTCTTGCAATTTTCAATCGTATTTTGCCTAAGCTTATCAACATATTTTCGGCACGTAAATTGAAATGGCAATGCCTTATTGATAGAATCAAAGAGTCTACTCAAACTTGAATTAGTGAGTCCAATGTCTGCAACAGGAAACACATCAGTCACCATTGCGCCCCCAAATTTATCGTTTTCGGTAAATTCAATCGATTTGATAAATGTCGGTTCACTTTTGGTAGTGTTTTAAAAAGTTTTGATGTTTTTTGTTCATTTTGTGCAACTCAACAAAATGCCATTTATCGCATTTGACATTAGCGTGGTACAGCCTGCATTTTAACAGGTTACTGTGAGTCGGTACAAATTCTTTTGATACTTTTTCTGTAAATTCAAGGGCTTTTGCCTTCTGAGCTGTTTTTGGCTTTGACAGCTGAGTTAAGAATAAGAAAATCATAATAATCAAAATTGAAACTACTTCGAACAGGCAAAAAGCAGTTCAGTAAAGCAATGACAAAAGAACTCTACAATCTACTTCAAAAAGCTCCAGCAATGCAACAGCGAAAGAAAATGACTCAATTCAATTAACCTCGGATAAAAATTTACATAATATTTAACAACAAATTTAAACGATACAGAAAATATACTTTTTGGAATATTATTGAGAAACACCTAGCAAACTGTACATTTACGTATAATGAAAAGAATAGCAAGGAAATGGTAAATTTAAAATACCTAAATAACAGGTGAAAAGAATTAAAACTTTAAGTAAATACATATACAAAAGGATGGTAATAAATTATTCTATTCTCAAAGAAGCTTTTTTCATGATCAAATAATCAATATTAGCTATTGGTATCGATCAACAATAACTAATATTGTTAAAAGTATCTTGAAGTGAGAACGTTTAACTTCCAGAAAACTATACGGACATACTGGACTTTTGTTTGTGATCAAATGACTGGGCGCACATGGTGTCAAATCATTTTCAGCATCGAAGGTTAGGACAAACCATAGGGAGTGCTAGAAATAACTCCGAATTGGTAGTCCAATACAACAACTCTACTAAAAGTTAGCAGAAATATATACATCAAATTTTGGTCTAATAATTTAGGTCTAATACATAAAGATATATATCAATGAATTTATTTATTCTTTTGAGTATCTAATATAAAAAGTTCTCGTTTGTGAAATTTTATATTTTAAAATCTTAATTTAAGCTCATTGCCCGATTTATTTTTATTAACTTGAAACTGTGATTAATTATGATGATTCATCGTTAAAAAACCTTATCCTTTCTTTTTAATCTTGAAACGAACGTTTTTATGAATTTTAACTTATTTTCTGAACTATACATATTCCTTCCAGACATTGCCTTTGGCGATTTTTTGTTCTTTTCTTTAGAAGATGAAAATGAACACAAACAAATCTCATACATACAATTGAAATTTTCCCACTCTTAATTCTGTTGCTGTTGAAGTTATAAGAGTGCATACAGTTTTGGTATCATGCAACAACAACAACAACAAACAAAAATTATTTCAGAAATAGTTGTCTGCTGTCCGCGGACACACACGCACAAACACATACATGCAGATACAGATGCACTATACATGCACTTATTTGTATGTAATGGATGTGCATGTTTCTTTAGTAGACAAGTGTGCATTTGATTACTTTTTATGTACATGTGTGTGTGTGTGTGTATGCCGTATACACAACTGATTGGTTGGAAAAGGAAAGTAAATGTTAATTCCAAGAAACGCAAACAGAATCTTTTGTGCATTTTGCAAATGTTCAGTTTGTGAGCGGTACCATTAGTTACTGTTGTAACAAGCAAGAGTGTCCGTATATTGGACCATATTCACGGAAGGGATACAACGAGAGAGGGACAGAGAGAGAGAGAGAGGAGAGAGAGAGAGAGAGAGAGGAGAGAGAGAGAGAGGAGAGAGAGAGAGAGAGAGGAGAGAGAGAGAGAGAGAGAGAGAGAGAGAAAGAAACAAAAACGAAGAAAGGAGAGCACGCGCGCGAGAGAGGGTGTATGTTAATTCTATGAAACAGAATCTTTAAAATATTTTACAAATCCCGCTTTGTGTCTATGTTTGTCCCCCATTATCGCTTGACAACCGATGTTGGTGTGTTTACGTCCCCCTAACTTAGCAGTTCTGCAAAAGAGGCCAATAGAATAAGTACCAGACTTTAAGGAAAAATATAAGGTATTGGGGTCGGATTGGTCGATTAAAATCTTTCAAGGGGTACCCCAGTATGGCTACAGTCTTATGACTGAAACATGTGTGGTGTGTGTCTGTGTGTGTGTGTATGTGTGTAAGTGCGTATGTGTGTGTGTATGTATAAAGTCAACTGGTGAGATGTAGAGATGATAAATATAGAAATTGCGTAAATGATTTTAAATTCGAAGTTCAGAGTAAAGAGTGGCTACAAGAGAAATTCGGGTGAGTTGATATGGAGATAGTGATACAGATAAACAGGATTAGGCTTGATATATAAATTTACACGCGTTGCAAAAACACATATAAATATATTCTTTTATTTTTTTTTTATTCCTTTCCTTATTTCAGTCATTTTGCCAGCGGCCATGCTGGAGCACCACCTTTAGTCGAACAAATCGACCCCAGGACTTATTTTTTTGTTAGCCAAGTACTGTCGATTACTTTTGCCGAACCGCTAATTTACGGGGACGTAAACACACCAACATCGGTTGTCAAGCGATGAAGGGAGGACAAACACAAGGAGACACACACACAAATACATATATATATATATATATATATATATATATATATACGACGGGCTTCCTTCCGTTTCCGTCTGCCAAATCCCGAGGCTATAATAGAAGACACTTGCCGAAGGTGCCTTTCTTATTTTAATAGACCATAAACCAAATTTCAAAATAAAGCTACTTGTAGATCGCTAAACCCAGCAGCTCTGAAATTGGGGTAGTAGCTAAAAAAATACTAAGAAACATTGATAATAAAATTAGAGAGAACACTGGGCTTCAACAATAGAATAATAGTTTTACTGTAGTAGATTGGTTCAAGAATATTAAGATTAAGAATAAGGCTAGATTCGCTCAGTTTGTCATTATAAGTTTTTATCCCTCCATATCTAGATCACTACTTGATAAAGCCATTGGGTTTACTAAATCATATGTTGATATAGACCCCTTAGACCTGGATTTTATCAGGCATGCGAGAAAACACTAGTATTTAGTAAGGAATTAGCATGGGTAAAAAAAGGTCGAATAATGATGAATTATTTGATGTAACTATGGGGTCGTACGATAGTGCTGACGTCTGCGACATTTTGGGTCTCTTTGTATTAAACACATTGAGATCCAAGTACTCATCTCTCGATGTTAGTTTATACTGAGACGACGGTTTGGATATTTCCCATCGCAGTGATGGCCACACCCTTGATAAACAACTTATTTCTATCTTCAGTCAATTAGGCCTTAAAATCAGTAGCTACTAATCTGTCTATAGATGATTTCTTAGATGCTTTCCCAGACTTGAACTCCTCCTCTTATAAACATTTTCATAAGCCTAACGAGAAAATCGCCAATATACATACACAGGCTTATCATCCTCCTGTAATACTTAAAAACTTGATAGCTAATATGAGTAAAGGAGTGTCTTACTTCTCTTCCTCTAAAGAAATTTTCGAGAAAGTAACCCCTTACTATAATAATGCCCAAACCAATAGTGGCTTTAAAGATAAATTAATATACAACCCTTCTAATATTAATCAGAATAATAATAAACCTAAAAATAGACCAAGGGAAACTATTTGTTTCGCCTCTCTTCCTTTTCCATTAACGGAAAATCTAACGTAAGTAAAGGATCCCCGTGTCTCTTAAACATTTTTCAGAAAATCACAGATACAGGGTAATATTTAACAGGCGTTCTGTGAAATTATTACATAGATGTTGCCCCAATAGGAAGAGTATCATTACACGAGGTCAACACCAAGAGCCTAAATCTAGTTGTAACTGTTGAGGCCCAGAAACCTGTCTATTTGACCAGTGATATATGATTAAATCCGTCATATATGAGGCCGACGTTACTGCAACGCTAGATGATAACACAGCCGATAAGAAGAGCTATATCGGACTTTGTGAAGGAGAATTTAAGAATCATTATACTAATCGCATGTCTTCCTTCCGACATAGGGATAAAAGCAAAGCTACTAGGTTCGCTAGCCATGTATGAAGTTTGAAATCTGACGCAACTCCACAGTGGAAAATAATCGAACAATCCACACCGTGTGTTAACGGATCAAAAAATTATAAGCTATGCTTTACTGAAAGAGTTCAGGTCCTTTTCAGATCTAAGATCGCTAACTCACTGCTGAACTCTAGATCTGAAATGTTCAGTGGTTGTAAGCATATGCCTCAGTTCCTGTTGAAGAATTGGGAAGTTCATCTTTTATCTGATTAATAACTGTACCATAAACTTTAAGCAACTATTTTTTCAGCCTTATAATTTACGGTCTAAAGGAGATAACTCCTTCTCCCCATTTAGTTTCTTTTTGATTACTTATTCGTTTTCCCTTTTTTTTCACTTTTTCACTTTTTCTATACACTTCCTTCTCGCCTTTTCTCATTTCTTCTTTCATTTTTAGTTCGTTATGCTGTGTAGGCTGTGCCTGATGACTATTATGAAACAGACGTGTTATAAAACATTTTTTGGCTTGTTCTGAGCACATGAAAGTTTTAGTAGCACATAAAACATGTATTGTGTTTATCATATATATATATATATATATAGTATATAATAGAATATATATATAATATATATATATATATATATATATATATATATATATATATATACGTTTAAATATTTGTTGTGCAAGATTTTTTATGTGAAGTCGTGTGTTGAAACAGATATTGTTGTATTTCGAATGGTCATTTTGCCAGTTTAGCCAATAAAACACACGTACTATATTTTTGTGTTACTTTGCTTCAGTGTTATTTATTTTTACATTAATCTTAATCTTATTTCGGCCAGAGTTCTTTCGTCACACTCCGTGACCGCATCAGTGGTCCTTTGTTTTCTTCTTACTTATTTGTGTCTCTCCTTACTAACCGTCAGCAATTTTGTATTTCTATTGTATGTCTTCATTTGCGCATGCTTATATCTCTATGTGCGTTTATGTTTATTTAGTGTGTG
The DNA here is from genome assembly GCF_006345805.1 of Octopus sinensis. Classification (NCBI taxonomy): domain Eukaryota; kingdom Metazoa; phylum Mollusca; class Cephalopoda; order Octopoda; family Octopodidae; genus Octopus; species Octopus sinensis. The sequence continues at coordinate 92,140,879 of NC_043003.1, forward strand.
TATGTGGGGGATGCTTGTAATATTTGTATCTTCTGTTTATATATGTTCATGTAATTTGTAATTTTATATGTTCATGTAATTTGTTCATGTAATTTGTATTTTGTATTTTGTGCTAAAACTTTCATGTGCTCAGAACAAGCCAAACAATGTTTTATAACACGTCTGTTTCATAATAGTCATCAGGCACAGCCTACACAGCATAACGAACTAAAAATTACATGAACATATATAAACAGAAGATACAAATATTACAAGCATCCCCCACATACACACACTAAATAAACATAAACGCACATAGAGATATTAAGCATGCGCAAATGAAGACATACAATAGAAATACAAAATGGCTGACGGTTAGTAAGGAGAGACACAAATAAGTAAGAAGAAAACAAAGGACCACTGATGCGGTCACAGGAGTGTGACGAAAGAACTCTGGCCGAAATAAGATTAAGATTAATGTAAAAAATAAATAACACTGAAGCAAAGTAACACCAAATATATAGTGCGTGTGTTTTTATTGGCTAAACTGGCAAAATGACCATTCCGAATACAACAATATATATATATATATATATATATATATATATATATATATATATATATATAGTACACACATATTGTATACACGCATATGTTGTGTAGGATTTAACTGTGCTGTAGATATCATCAGTTACCCGGTATGACAGCGCCACCTATAAGCATTCGAGCCAGGTCTCCTGTCTGAGGATAACTTTTTTGCCATTCCTCCCTCAATAATCTTAGAAACCCTGAAAATGTCACGAACACTCTCGGAAAAATATCTCAGAAAATGTCATAGACATTCCTCCTCTAACTAAATAATGTAAAGAATGAAAATAAACAGCAAAAGAATTCATCTTTTTTACTTCATCAATAGGTTCATATGCACTTGGAATTCGTCTCTTATACTAAAAGGTTAAACCGACTTACGCTTGACGTCACAATGGTAAAAACCATATGAGTAAGCTAGGTTAGTGTACCAGATGACTATAGAAGGGACGGTTATATGCGTCGTGAAAATAATGTACGATGTTAATGAAAAGGATTTGGAATATACGTCATTAGAATTTGACTTAATTCTTTCCAGGTGTGTTTAATGACAAAATGAGTTTCATACATACACATGAGTATTTATTTTCTTCTTTCTTTTTGGCTTTGGTCTTTCTTAAAAAAGTTCTGCGTTCGTGCTAATAGTTAACAGTTTCGTATATGTGTGTGTGTGTGTGTGTGTGTGTGTGTGTAGGGAGGTAGGCGCATGAATGCTTGCATAAGCAGGGTAATTGGATTTGAAGTGTACGTATGTGTGTATGTATGTATGTATGCATGTGCATATATATATATAATACACACACACACACACACACACACACACATATATATATATATATGTATATATGTGTGTATGTATATATATATTCATATAATATACGTGTATAAATATATATATATCTATGTATAATATATATATATATATGTGTGTGTATGTATATGTGTGTATATGTATATGTATATATATATATATATATATATACATGTATATATATATATATATATACATGTATATATATAATATACATGAATAAATAAAATATATATATATATATATATATATATATATATATATATATATAATGCACATGCGCACACACATGCTGGGCTGGTGTGTGTGCGCGTGGTGTGTGTGCGTGATGTGTGTGTATGTGTTTGTATGTGTGTGTATCTGTGTGTGCGTGCGTGTGTTGGTACGTGTAAATGGGACATATTTGTAAAGTTTCTGAGATAATAAAAATAGAATACTCGGAATTGCAACTTTTATTTTCAATATTACATAACATATATGGTATACACATACATTACACACACCCACATACACACACACCCACATGCACACACACGCGCATAGACGCACACATACATTCGTTGTCTTCTTCTCTCTCACCTTCCATCTGTCTCATATCAGCCTAGTTCACATATACCTACATGTATATACATACATACATACATACATACATACATACATACATACATACACATACATATACATATACATAGATTATATATATATGTGTGTGTGTGTGTACATATATATGTGTATATATACGTGTGTGTTTATTATCAATGTTTCTTGGTATTTTTTTAGCTACTACCCCAATTTCAGAGCTGCTGGGTTTAGCGATCTACAAGTAGCTTTATTTTGAAAATTTGGTTTATGGTCTATTAAAATAAGGAAGGCACCTTCGGCAAGTGTCTTCTACTATAGCCTCGGGATTTGGCCGACGGAAACGGAAGGAAGCCGGTCGTGTATATATATATATATATATATAGTGTAATAAATAAAATATATGCATACGTACAAACATATATGTACGTACCGACATCGTCATGTATATATACATGCATATATAAATATATATACGTACAGGACACCACAAGAAGACGTAAAAATCAACAGAAACGAAAACGGAAAACCCATTTTGTTACAACGGAAGAACAGAGACGTGGAACAAGACGAAACGAAAACGGGAAAAACAATTATGTACAGCAGAAAAACGAAGTACAGGACATGCTGCACAAGGAAAAATCCCCTTCATCAGCTGTCGCTAGCAGACATAGCGTGTTTCGAAGGCAAGACATGACACGTCTGGTCATGCTAGGCCTTCCTACGAGAGAATTAAAATAAAATAACCTCGTAGAGGGGTAAAACGAGCAAGAAAAAAATGTAACACAAAAAGGGACGTAACAAAGAACTGCACGAAAAAATACAAGAAAATAAATACAAAATTAAAGATACATGTACAAGAAAATACAAAACGAGAATTAAATTACAATACGAGAAATCACAATAAACAAGAGAACAAACGAAAAAGACGAACGAAGGCCTTTGTTCTGGCGGGGACGAGAAGGTAACTGGCGAGCGCGAGGAAACATGACCTTATGGCCTGAATGCAACAGGCGAAAGGATTAGCAGTGACGAAAGTGAGGAGGAGTGGGAGAGAGAGAGAGAGAGAGATAGATAGAGGAAGACAAGCGGCTAAAGAGAAGGGTGAGGCAGAGAGAGAAAGAGGGAGAGAGAGAGAGGGAAAGGCAAAGCAAAGGGAGAGAATTTCACCTCATTGTAGTAAACTGTAAAACAAACTGGGATGAAAGAGACGGAACGAAGTGAGAATTCGAAAAATCGAAAATTCAAACGAACCCGACGCGAAGCGCTGTCAGACAATAGTGTAATAAATAAAATATATGCATACAAAGAAACATATATGTACGTACCGACATCTACATGTATATATACATGCATATATAAATATATATACGTACAGGACACCACAAGAAGACGTAAAAATCAACAGAAACGAAAAACGGAAAAGCCATTTTGTTACAACGGAAGGACAGAGACGTGGAACAAGACGAAACGAAAACTGGAAATATATATATATGTATTTGTGTGAAAGCACGTGGTTGGATGTATAAAAGACAAAATAGAGTGAAAAAGCTACAGGAGACTTGTGTTATATGGTTAAAGAATATATTTAAATCGTTATGTTAGAAAAATGTTATATAATTTTGCGTATAGTAACATAGTATTTGGAGAAATAACCGGTTTCTTTTCAAATTTATCAAATTTCTTTACTTATATCGTGTCATGTCTTCGCTATGTTGTGAAATATATATATATATTTGGCTGCTTGCTTCTCTGGAGGCTGTCAGAATGATGTGGACGCCTCTGATGAGAACCCAATATGACTCAAAAATAGATTACGGTGGTCCATCATTTTTCAGTCTGCGGAGAAATGGCTAAAATCGTCCCTGTTTATAATTATACCATATGTTACATATTTATTATATCATACCTTGGTACTGTGTGGACTAGGATCCCCGTTGACAGGCCATTGGTATTTATAGAGTGTTAAACACTTTCGGTATGCAAATTAAAAACTCCTTCATATGTTGAGTATATAAACAGCTTGGCTGCTTGTTTCTCTGGAGACGTCAGAATGATGTGGACGCCTCTGATGAGAACCCAATAAGGTTCGAAAATCGATTAAGGTTGTTCCTAATTTTTTTCAGTGTGCGGAGAAATAGCAAAACTTTGCCCTGATTAAAATTATACCATATGTTACATAAATATAAGATCCAAGAATTGAAGTGTAGGGAGAAAATTATCCACTCCATTCCTTAACTCTTGTATATATGATTGTGGTTAAGAAGTAGACTGCCTTAATAACGCAATTCCGAGTTCAGTCCCAAGGCGTGCTACCTTGGCCAAGTATCTTTTTATATAGCCTCTGACCTGGCAAAGCCTCGTGAGTAGATTTGATGCATGGAAACTGAAAGAAGCCTATCGTAATATATATGTGTGCGTGTGTGTGGGTATGTGTGCATGCGTACGTGTGTGTTTGTACCTCCTTATCTTGATTGTGTGATAGTTGTAAACAAGTGTCGCAGTCAAACAAGCGTCTCTTTCGTTCCCAATTTCCATGAAAGCTCCTATGGCCATGGGAAAAATATCCTACTTGGAAACAGGTGAGTGCTGTTAAGGGTACTTGTGCGTGTATCTATGTGCATTGCACAGTTTAAGTTTTCTTAATAGGAAAGTAATAGAACCAACAGTCTGATCTATTCTTGAATGGCCAAGTTTATCTACAAACTATTTCTGAATCCTAAAGCATAACAAAAGCCAACCTTATATACAAAGAGTAGGTTTTCGGAGCCACAGGTGAAATTTGATTTAATCTTAGATATTTCATATTGTTTAAAGTGGAACAAAATGTACAAGAACGACCGTAAAAATAATCAACTTATCAAAGAAAATTTTAAGTATTTTACAAACTAAAATTCTAGCAAAGGGGTTAAAGTTTACACAAAACCCTCGCAAATCGAACCCGAATGAAATTAAGGATAACATTGGATTTCTGCTGAAAATTACGCCTCACAGAAGCACTTCACAACTACATCGGGGAAGATGACTCAATAGTAAAAAACAAAAGCGAATACTATCCTACAAAAGGTAGAAATAAAGCACTTGATGCTTTTTATTAACACATTACCAATTATGGTATAGAAGCGATCACTTTCATAATTGCAGCACTCAGATTCATAATTGCAGCACTCAAATTCATCCTACTGAACAGCTATTTCATGTTCGATACAGTTTACTATCGATAAAAATGTGGAATTGCAATGCGAAACCGAGCTGCTCCAGTGATTGCGAACCTTGTAATGGGTTACCTAGAACTTGAAATATACCAATCATCACTACAAAAATACGATACCTCATTTCATTGCTATTTAAAGGAGAACTGGAAGAGGTATTTGGACGATTGTTTTATACTTTGGAAAGATAGCATAGACAAACTCCTCGATTTCAAAATAATGCTTAACAATACAGCAACATACAATTCACCATGGAGCACAGCAGTAAATAACTGCATTTTCTTGACATCCTAAATAAAATAGTCAATAACCATATCGAAACAGACATCTTCTATAAACCTACAGGTTCTAAATAATACTTATTATTCAACTCATGCCACCCCAAACACATAAAAATTAATATACCTTATAAGCTAGCGAAAAGAATCTGTACAATAGTTTCGGACACCTATACTCGTGAACGAAGACTCCGTGAACTCAGATCTATACTAATCAAAAGACATTACACAATATCATCAATAAATGATGGCATTAAACAAGCTAAGGAAATAGATATATGAGCATTAAGGGAAGTTAACCGAAATACTACACCAGACTTAAAAATACCCCCATACATCGCCACACATAACCCTAGAAACAATGAAGCCTTCAACA
>NC_043003.1:92151701-92156701 GCF_006345805.1 Octopus sinensis
TTTGAGTGCTTTTGGTGGAATGTATTCTGTTATAAACATTTAGATTGAGTCTCAGCTATAAAAGGCAACTTTTACATTTTCTTGCAGTAGTTTCCGAGGCTCTAAAAAAGGAATATGGCAGCTAACCTTCTTCCTCTAAGTTATGCGAGTTGATAGATAGACACACAAATTTCTTGTTAAATAAATATATGACACGTATTAATCACACTGAAGTATTTCTAGAAGGCAGTTGGGAAGAAGGTAAAAGAAAACAATAATTATTGTTGACATAGGAATTTTAGAAACTTTGAGAGAGATGAAAAAGTTTTTAACATGGAACTCGAAGTAGATAAAGCTAAAAAGGATTCTTCGTAATATGGACACAAGGCCTGAAATCTTGTGGGATAGGCTAGTTTATTAGATCGACTCCAACACTTGACTGGTGCTTAGTTATCGACCCAGAAAGGATAAAAAGCAAAGTCGAATTCGGTAGAATTTGAACACAGAATATAAAGACTGACAAAATTTCCACAAAGCGTTTTTTTCTGGCGAGTCAACGATTCTGTCAGCTCGCTGTCTTGCCTTTTTTGCCAGCTTAGTGGACTGGAGCAACGCGAAATGAAATGTTTTGTTCAATAACACAACGCATCGCCCTGTCCAGGAATCGAAATCACAATCTTACGATCATGAGTGCAACGTTTCTTCACCTTAAAATTATAAATAATAAACACAGAATAGATGGCTTTGAGTTCAGGGACTGCCTACGACTTTTCATATAAGATTTTTAACCCTAATATTTTACAAATTATTCTATATAGCTTTGACTGAAGAAATCTGTGACAGAGGGTGTTCAAGCTGTGACCCTCTCATCGTTTTTTAAGGCGTAACGGATTCAGGACTACATTATCGTGGGCACATACGTTTTCTATTTTTAAGCACAGAAGGGTGTGATTTGATAGAAATTTGCTTGCTATTTCTAATGAGTCGATTGGTAACGTAGAAACCCTCTTCCGCGTCCTTTGTAAGCAGCACTTCCTATCATCACAGATAATGACCGCATACACTGCACCTTAAGGTTTTAAAATCGTTGACGCCTCGACACATATATGAGATATAAATAATGATTTTTAAAATCCATTTAATATTTCTTGAACATTCACAGTCTTTATGAAACGTAAGTGGACTAGAATTGTCTGGAATTTTACCCCTCCTTGCAGCAGGAGTGACAAGAGAAAATGACACTATAGCCGGATATACGTCAGTCATAAATCTGATATTGTAAGAAAAACAGTGAAATAAACATGTTCAGAACCTTATTTGTTTCATAAACAAATCTTGCAACAAGCAAATTAGCTAGTTAGAAAATCTTTATAAGGGATAAAAGCAGTAACTATACTGAGAAGTAATGTTTACCGCCACTTAAACATGGCTGTGCCGTAGGAAACGACGTTACTGCTATTTATGATCCCAGGGGAACGTCTCCTCTTGCTAGTTATTTGATACAAATTACACCCGATATATGTTGCAAGCAAGAGAGTGAACTCCTACCATATTCTAACCACAAGACCACTAGACTCTACAGCTTCGATCTCTTTGTGGTCATCCTCAAAGGTGGATACTCGTCCGCTAGAGATAGCAGTAGTAAACAATCTTAAGACAACTTTTGGCAAAATAAAATAAAAAGTACAGAAGCTGAAATCTTTTCACAAGACAAACGAAAACAATATAACGTTTTAGAAACAGTAGCAGAATAACTATAATTGAAATGCATGTGTGTGTGTGTGTTTAAGTAAGTTTAAGTAAGTTTGACTGTATATATGTATGAGTGTGTGTACGACGTACTATATATTTATGTTCTCTTTCTCTTTTTAATTTTAGAGTAAATTTTGATCGACTACCTGCTTGGTAGCAAGGTTGTGAAGGAAAGTAGCTGGTTTTAACCATCATTCTTTAAATCTTAAGAAGGTATATCTGTCTGTGTCTCTGTCTGTATTTTGGATTTATCTTAAGTTTTCCCGCTGTAGAATCCAAGCCGGACACTAATAAAAAGGCAAGCGCCTTCAAGTCAATTATTCTACTTTTGGGGTTTTAGTTAACGGAATTGACTGATGCATATATTTGAGCGAAATTGTGCGCGAATGTGCACGCGTGGATAAATATGTTCGCATAGCGTACGTGACACAGTAGAACGCTGTGTATGTTTCATTACCGTTTACGTGATGCTGTGAATGTATGTACAGATGTAACTATGTAGGAGGGGCGTTCAATAAGTAATGCTCCTGACCCACTTCCCATAGCAGTAGAGCAACGAAACTTGGCACAGTTATTAGTCTTTTTCTACATAGGAACCACTCAGAGTTACACATTTCTCCCATCGTTTGATGCAACTCTGGAGACCGTTTTTGTAGAAGACCCCAGCTTGGTCCTCCGACCACGACGTGACTTCAGAAATCAAGGCTGCATCATCCGGGAAACGCTTTCCTTTCAAAAACAACTTCATGGCTGGGAAGAGGTGAAAATCAGAGGGTGCAAGGTCAGGAGAGTAGGGGGATGGGGGAGGAGTTCATAGCCGCACGCCTGTGCTTCTGATCTGGCGACACGCGAGTTGTAGACCAGAGCGTTGTCCTGCAGGAGGAGGATGCCTTTGCTGATCTTGCCCCGCCTCTTGATTTTGATAGCTTCTCTTAATTTCCTCAAAAGTGAAGCATAATAGGCTCCTGTAATTGTGGTACCCTTTGCCAGGAAATCTGTCATCACTACTCCGTCCTGGTCCCAGAAGATTGTGAGCATGACCTTGCCAGCGGAGGGCTGCACCCTTGCCTTCTTTGGAGGAGGTGAGTCACGGTGCTTCCACTGCATTGACTGGGCTTTGGTCTCTGGATCATAGTGATGGACCCAGGTTTCATCCTGTGTAATCAGTCTTTTGAAAAATTTTGACTCATCTTCTTGGCACATCTCCAAATTCATCCTCGAGCACTCGACGCGTTCTTGCTTCTGGAAAGATGTGAGCAACTTGGGAATCCATCTGGCAGACACCTTTTGCATATGCAAATGGTCATGAATGATAGTTTCCACAGACCCGGTACTAAACTTGACCTCATGGGCTATTTGGCGAATAGTTATGCGTCGATCTTCCAAAATGGCAGCCTCAACTTGACGGACAGATGCCGCATCAATGGCAGAAGGGGGGCGACCAGATCTGGGAGCTGTTTCCACAGAGTTCCAACCATGTTTGAATTCACGATGCCAGCGTTTTACAAGGTCATATATACATATATATATATATACATGTATTAGGTCGTCGAGTATGAAATTTGTAGTTAGGTATATGACAGCTGCTCATTTTGCGCCATTATCATATTTTGACAATCTTTATTTTTTGTTAGAAAACTGACACATCTATTTCTTTATTCTAACCCATTTTGTGCTTTAAATTGTTTTTTTACTATTTTTGATTAGTGATGGATAAGTCGGAAATTCTTACAGTTTTTAAATATGAGTTCTTTCTTGGAAATACAGCATCACAGACAGTTCGGAATATTAATGGACCATTTCATTCTAATGTTATTACACAGCAGACAATATCAAATTGGTTTGCAAAATTTCGTTCTGGTAACTTTGACTTCACAAATAGGCAACGTGGTCGATCAGAAACAATGGTGGATAATGACGAACTGGAAACAGGTTGTTTTCGTCCAGGTGCTTGTTTAATCTTTGTGATATTACTGCAGTGAATGCTTTGTGCATTGTAGGGAGACAGGTTATAGGTCTGTAGTTTTCTGGTTTTGCTGTCTCATTGGATTTGGGAATTAAGATGGTTTTTCCCCTTCGTGAGCCCTTCAGGCATTGTCTCTGGCCCTGCCAGTATGTTGTTAAAGTTTTCAGCCAGCTTTTTGTTGCATTATTATTATTATTATTATTATTATTATTATTATTATTATTATTATTATTATTATTATTATTTTTTTTAAAAATTTTATTATTATATTATTATTATTATTATTATATATATTATATTATTATTATTATTATTATTATATTATTATTATTATTGAGTGAGAGAGCAGTGCATGCCATTAAAGAACACTGGGTAAAATATACGAAGCCCAGTATACCCATCATGACTACCCGTCTGATAAGGTACACCAGGCACATGCATCACAACCATATGTGTGCGACATGTGATCTCATATCAAGATAAACAGCGCATGACCTTGCAGGTGGGGTTCAGTTAGAATTTTCTTCTGGTCGAGTATCCCATCCCACTCAAAAGGTCCCTGAATAAGGATTGCTTAAGGATGTTGAACGAACCACCCGTGTTGCCAAAGGTGAATTATCCAAACCTCCAAGAATTCCTTTCAACACATGGCTATGATGCTTCCCCACTACTTCTGCTCGTTATCAGAGATGCAGATATCGTCAGCCACTAAGGGACATGCTCAACTGGTTACGGTCAAACAACTGACAGGCAAATCTGTGGTATTGAGCAGAATATTTGCTGTAGCCCATCTTTTATACCAAGACAAAACAATGTACATGATAACACTTCCAATCAGTTAAGATCAGAAGCCATGAGAGCCATTATTATTATTATTATTATTATTATTATTATTATTATTATTATTATTATTATTATTATTATTATTATTATTATTATTATTATTATTATCATCATCTCATCATCATCATCATCATCATCATCATCATCATCATCATCATCATTATTATTATTATTATTATTATTATTATTATTGTTATTATTATTATTATTATTATCATCATCATCATCATCATCATTATTATCATTATTATTATTATTATTAAGGCGGTGAAAGGATGTGAGCTGGCAGAATCGTTAGCCCGTCGGGCGAAATAATTAGCCGTATTCGGTCTGTTTTCAAGGATGTCGATAAAATAAGTACCAGTTGCGTACTGGGGTTGATGTAATCGACTATCCCTCTCCCCCAAATTTCAGGTCTTGTGCCTATAGTAGAAATAATTATTTAGATGGTGAACTAGTA
>NC_043003.1:92161701-92176701 GCF_006345805.1 Octopus sinensis
TAATAATTCTGTAGCCGTTATTGTCAACTTTTCATTTTCAGGAATTTTCTTTTTTTTTTTTAGATATTCATTTATTACGTAGAGTTCAAAGAATGAATTAGAGAAGCAGAAAAATTAACATCACTTAATTAGCTGTGGAAAAAATTCCAAAATATCGGGGACATCATTTAAATCAACTCGCGAAGTATAGATATACATACATACATACACACACACACGCACACACACACACACACACACACACGCACACACACACACCACACACACACATATATATATAATATATATATATATATATATATATATATACATATACATACACACACACACACACGCACACACATACGTATATCTTTTATCTTTTACTTGTTTCAGTCATTTGACTGCGGCCATGCTGGAGCACCGCCTTTAGTCGAGCAAATCGACCCCGGGACTTATTCTTTGTAAGCCCAGTACTTATTCTCTCGGTCTCTTTTGCCGAACCGCTAAGTGACGGGGACGTAAACACACCAGCATCGGTTGTCAAGCAATGCTTACATACACATACACATGTATGTATGTATATATATTATTAACAACATATACTTAATGTATATGCCTTATGTATTTTCCGGTGGCTGTAATAGCGTGGTGGAGTATATACGCTCTTAAAGTGCCGGCTGGTAAAGGACTTCAGGGTGATAGGCAGGCGAAATAACTCTCTCTCAATCCCGTTTCAGAGTGATGGACATCGGTTGTTTCGCCATTTTTGTGGCTTGACAACATCATGTACCCGCCAGTGTTGAAGGTAAGTCACCTAGCCAGTCTGTGACTTATATGCTCATGGGGTATAAAACCATGTGCTGACCTACCCCAAAATTGCATACCTAAGAGAAAATTTACATATGAATTAAAGGCAGCTCTTCTAGAATAAATATTAATTACACATACTTAATGTATATGCTTATATATACATATATACATATATACATATACTACATATATATAATATATATATATATATATATATATATATAATATATATATATATATATATATATATATATATATATATATATATTATATATATATGTATATGTATTTAAGGATATTATTGTTTGCAATAATATCAAGTGTATAGCATGCGTAAATAACCATCAAGGTAATATAAAGTGGCAGTGAAAATCTGTGGTTGTAGACATCTTCTGGCTGCGATTTTTAGCGTGCTGGAGCCACTTGTAGCATCCTTAATTATTAATACATATATATTATATACAGGCATGGAGCTTACAAAAATAATTTCAAGTGCAAACTTTGTCTATTAGAAAAAATGTACATCTTATTCAAAGACAATAATTCTTTGAATCAAAGAAGCGAGCTAATGAACTTATGTAGGCACGCGGCTAAATTTAAAATGTCGAATATAAATATACCATATGGATAGAGTATATATTTTGTATTTTTGATTTTTGAAATTTTGATTTTGACTCTTGAACGATGAGCGCTACAATGGATTTTGTTTTCCAAGCTATGCGGATCTTAATCCGTATAGCAAAGTCTTATGTTTCTACATATACATCAGAAAAAAACCTTCGACCCTGTTTTCAGGTTACTGTATTGTATAGGATTACCTTGATTATTTATATTACCTTGATTATTTATAAATGATCCAAAATAGGGTGTTATTTTATTTTATATGTCTTTCGTATATATTTTTATTAATGCACCCATTCTTTTAAAAAGCAATGTTTTTTTCAAAAAAAGCAATGTTGTCAAAATTAAAATGTTGATGTAAGTATGTGTATAGCCGAGGATATGTATTTGTAAGCATGCGTATCTGTGTATGTGTAAGTGAGAGTATGTTTGTGCTTAAGCACACATATACACGACTGTATGTATGTATCCATACGAACTTGTTTGTATACTTGCCTCCATATATGCCAATAACGCCGTTACACAGATTGTATACATAATTTTTTCTTATTTCGTTTTTTTCCCCACCCCTCCTTCGTTCCTTTTTTCTCTCTCTTCCTTTCTTTCGTTCCCCCCCTTACTCAGTATATGAGAATCGCTACATACACGATTTTTAACTTGCGTGCGAGATGGTTTTGCGTGAATATATGTACACATGCATTTATGTGTATATTTAGATTTATATTCATACGTCTGTATATGTATGGCGTTGGCGCGCATCCTTTTTTGTATGTTGATATATATATGCACATTTTAATAAAAATATTGTATTGCAGTGTAATATTTATAACAGGTTTAATTCCTATGAATTAATTTATACTTTCTTCATTAATGTCAATATGTATTTTATTCAATGTAAGGTTTTTTCCTCGGATTTTATAATTTTTATAAGCTTTTTTATATATATATACATATATTTTTGACCTTTTTGTTATCGCTCGAAGATTGACCGTTTTTTTCTAAAGGGCCAATCAAACAAGTCCATTTTTTTAAAGGTGTAGCGTTTGTAAGAGTCTAGATTGAATTGATATATCGGTTCCATTCTAACAAAAAACTGTTGATGAACGGCAACGAGAAACTCAGAGTAACAGATTTTGTTGAATTTTCTGCTGCTTAAAATAAAGCATATTACTCTACCACTGGTATTTGAGTACTCTTTTTTCCCTTGTTTCACATTTATGTGTTTACTCCGGTATATATATATATATATATATATATATATTATATATATATATATATATATATATATATATTATAATTAAATAAATTTAGGGTAAAAATTGATATTTATCAATTAGAACCAGTGGTCTAGCATATTAAAGAAAGAATCCGAAGATTAAAATATTTATATATACCAATTAAGGACTGTACACGAAAAGTGGACAGTCAACATGCTAGATATAGACGTCATACTTATGTACACATATATGGGACCATGCTGATGATGCTGCACTTTTCCTTGCGGAAAATAACAGCCGAACAAATTTAGTACAATGGGTAAATATTATTTCGTATATTTTTCACTTGTTTATTGCTTGTTTTGTTGAGTTTGATCTGAGAACATAAACTTTTGTGGGAAATGGCGATCTGAAACGTCTATATCTAGCATGTTGACTGTCCACTTTTCGTGTGCAGTCCTTAATTGGTATATAATATATATATATATATATATATATATATATATATATCTATATATATAACCTTCATAAACTTCTTATTTTGTCTATTTTCATAAAGCTTCCCGTTATATATATATATATATATATATATATATATATATATATGGAAGCACGTATAGGCGCAGGCGTTACCGTGTGGCAAGTGGTTCGCTTCCCAATTACACGGTTCCCGGTTTAGTTCCACTGTGTGGCACATTGGGTGAGTGTGTTCTAATATAGCTCTGGGCTGACTAAAGTCTTGTGGGTGGATTTGGTAGACGGAAACTGAAGGAAGCTCGTCGTACACACACACAGACACACACACACACACATACTTATGTACACACAAATATAAATGATTTGGCTTATACTTTTTGCCTCCCAAAGTGTGAAATACATATTTATATTAGAAATGTTTTGAGACTGATATTTGTGCAGCTGTGTCTAAGTCTATGTAAATAGTAAAACTTTGGAATCCACATTGCAAGCGATTAATTACGAGATTTCTATATACTATCAGTAGTAATTTACATGTGTTGCATTCAGTCGAAACTGTTTTTATGTTGATATAGATTGTTGAATGGATGCGTGTTATGTTAGCATGTTAAATTTGAGTTACAAATTTTCATAAAGTTTTGTTTCTCATATTGTTTTTAGTGATCTTAATGCAGAATTTTGTGCTGATTCCAAAAATGTGTTTAGTTTTTCTCTATCATCAACCGTTTGCGAGATATATAGAATTATGCCAATATACACATATCATCATACATCACGTATCATCATACATCATACATACATCCACATCATACATGCATCATACATATCATCATACACCACATATCCATCATATACACATATCACACACCTGGCAACTGCCTGTCTAAACACAAGCTCTCACATCACTTGATCACAGTTTGTTGCATGACGTAACTCTTGCTGTAAAGCATTTTTCTATTCTACTAATAAATCATTCATTCCTAAAGTTTATATTTTACCGCCATTATTCGTATAAAATTATTGAAAGGTTCAAGTGAAAAGGCAGTGTTGCCACCACCTTCTGCTATACACAACAGACACAACAGAAGCCTCAGTGGTCTCGTGGCTACCACAGCTGGTGAAAGGAAGCTTAGAAGTACAAAAAAGCAATGCCTTTGGCTGTTCCGCGAGTTTGGCGAGAGCCAAAAAAGAATCACGATGATTGCTATTTTTGCATGGTTAATATATCAAAGTACAGAAGAGTTAAGGGAAGAAAACCCCTTCTGTATCCCAGCATTCAATCTTCCATTGCACATATGCCACATGATGATGACTTACCGGTTCCACAGCAGCCAGAAAATGTTAGTACATCCTATCATAGTAACAAATTTAAATTTAATTCATGATAACAGAGTCACTATTGAAATAATATATGATTACACATAAAAATCTTATTAAGATTTCAACTATTAAACGCAACCTTTAAAATTTTTCAGGCAGAGGATATGATGGAGGTTTTAGCAGGAGAGTCTGAAGGTGACGATAACAAAGATATGGATGAAACATTTGAGCTAGTAATAAGTACCTGCCTACACTTTCCAAATCAACATGAACTGGATATTTTCTTTAGGGACTTGGGTCTCACCAAGAGCTTTTAGCATCCAGGCTGAATGAAAGGAATCTCTTGGGGAAGGACTGCAGATTAACAGTATACAGGAGGTGCCATGGAGAATTCGAAGTATACTTTTGACATAAGTGAGGATATCTGCTTCTGCAAAAATATAAATGGCTTGTTTACAGCTATTGGAATTTATCAGAACCTTGAAAAATGGCGATGTTTCATAGATAGCTCAACAAAATCCTCAAGGCCGCTTTATTACACAATGGAACCAGCATCCATGCCTGCCTATTGTATACTCGGTACATATGAAAGAAGAATATTACAATGTAAAAGAGCTTCTTGAGAAAGTAAACTATGATAAATTTAAATGGGATGTTTGTGGTGACTTTAAAATGCTTGTCTTCTTACTTTGATTACAAGGTGGGTACACTACGTATTCGTGTTTTCTTTACCTATGGGACAGTAGGGCAGATCATGAACATTTCCAGAAGCTGAGTGGCTCCCATGAGATGACATCTAGTCAGAAAAGCTAAATGTTATAAGACAACCTCTTGGAGAGCCTGCAAAAGTATCGTTACCTCCACTTTACATAAAGCTGGGTTTGGTCAAACAGTTTGTAAAGGTTTTAGATCGCGGTGGAGAAGCCTTTCAAGAAATTCATCTATTCTTTCCAAAGCTATCTGAAGCAAACGTTAAGGGTGGTATATTTACTGGATCACAAATAAGGAAAATGCTGAGTGATCTAGAAAGAGAGGCATGGTGTGCATTTCGATATATTGTCAATGGATTTCCTGGTAATAACAAAGACTCAAACTACAAGCAGCTCGTAGCAAAATTTATTGAGAGTTATACGAATTTAGGCTGGAGAATGTCATTAAAGGTATACTTTTTGCATTCGCATTTAGACTTTTTTCGTGAAAACTTAGGTCAGATGAGTGAGGAACATGGTGAGAGATTCCATCAAGATATTGATACAATGGAGAAAAGATATCAAGGAAGATGGGACACTGCAATGATGGGGGACTATAAATGGTCATTGGTGCGTACAGATATAGGAGATCACAGTAGGCGAGGACGATCTTCGGTGCATTTCTTGTAAAATCTTATTATGATCTCATCATAGTTTTGCTTATATTTCTCATTAGTCTAATAATAATATTAGGACAAAATATTTTTAGTTCTTATTAATGAACAATGTGAATAAGTTGAATAAAGTACTATCGCAGCTAAATTGTGTTCCCATTCTCTAGAAAACCGCAGTTATCTCCTAAAATATCAATGTTATGCAATTTTCAAGGTTAGTTTTGAAATCAGGAGAAAAAATTACTTTGGAAACATTAAAAACATTTAGAGAAGAGAGGCTTCAGTTACCCAGTGTTATCGTCATTTTTGTTACATTTATAACACTTAAGGTTTTACTTTACAATGTTTTACAATCAAGAAGTAATTGTCAGAGAAAGAGAGGAACAAGATCGTTAGTAGTAACTCGAATAAGTTTTTGGTGTAGAAATTGAGGGATGAATATCGTTTTATCAAATTTGAAACTGAAAATACCCACAGCTTCCAGTTCTAATAAGTCAAATGTCCTCAGAAAGTTGAAAATATTAGTTGTTTCTTTATGTGTTTTGTTCAGAAATTCTCGAAAGTTCTGGCAGCAACTTTAGGCGCGGAAATTTAAATTTTCCTTTGGGCTAGTATGTCTACCACAAGCTGACATCACAGATACTTGGCTGAGAATTGACATATATCGTATTGTTGTACACACAAACACAAACACACTAACTCTCACTCCCTCTCACCTACACACACAGCACGCACACACACATACATATTTGCACATACATATGAAAGTATGTATGTATGTATGTAATGTATGTATGTATGTATGTATGTTGTATGTATGTATGTATGTATATATATATATATATATATTATATATATATATATATATAATATATATATATATATATATATATATATATTAGAGAGAGAGAGAGAGAGAGAGAGCAATAATAAATCTCTGAACGAGATGTAATCAGTAACCGCTCCACAACGTAAAGTATAATAGCCATCTCAATATGGCTAACAACTAAGGGTGGGTGTTACTGTAGCTTTTAGCCCCAGGAGATCATCGTCTCCAGCTGGCTTTAGGCACACTATCTGTGCCCTTATGGTATTTGCAAAGGGAGGTCATCCCTCTCTTGTAAGCCAAGGTGATACGCACGGACCGCAGTTTCGAGGTAGTTGCCTCTTGTCAACGGGCGGTAATCACCGGTTTACGATGAAAAGGAAGACCTTGTATGCAAATACTTAAGTGTTTTTCTAGTAACTTCCGTCACTGATTTCGAAAAACTGTCTGCAAGCAACAATAAATCTCTGAACGAGATGTAAACATTAACCGCTCGATATATAGATATAGATATAAACCATAAAAGTCAGGAGGCATGAGAGATAAATATATTTATCTAGCACGTAACACCCTCAGGAATATGGAAGTTTCGCATCCATCATATACACAACATATAAATACACAAATACAAATATATACATGCATTTATATATGGATATATATGCACATATATAGGCACATACACACACACACACAACACACACACACACACACACACACACACACACTATATATATATGCTAGCTTAGATATGTATAGATTATATATATACGTGGACATGAAGCATAAGCACACAGACCAATATGTATGTAAGTATGTATGTATGTGCTCGTGTGCCTGTGTAAAAAAGCATGTACAAACACAAAGCTATGAGAAATTCTGGTATATATATATATATATATATATATATATTATATATATATTAATCAATATAAGGGTAGCAAAAAAATTCAAGAAAAATTCAAGAAAAATTTTCTGCAACCAGCGGATTACGTAAAAATGTTGAAACTATGCATGGTACAAAGTTGAAGGGGATAAATGTTTTTATTTCTCCTTTAGTTTCAGAATTACTACTATTTGCGTTTTGAGTTTAGCTGCTCTTTCAAGTGAGTTGAACGGCCTGTCAGGGTCATTCCTTAATGACTATTGTTGATTATATATATATATATATATATATATATATTTCTTTATTGCCCACAGGGGGCTAAACATAGAGGGGACAAATAAGGACAGACAACGGGATTAAGTGGATTACATCGACCTCCATGTGTAACTGGTACTTATTTAATCGACCCCGAAAGGATGAAAGGCAAAGTCAACCTTGGCGGAATTTGAACTCAGAACGTAACGGCAGACGAAATACCACTAAGCATTTCGCCTGGCGTGCTAACGATTCTGCCAGCTCACCGCCCTATGAGAATTTCTGGTATATATGGTATATATATATATATATATATATATATTAATAGTATATTATTGTTATATATTACAACTACTACTATATATATGCATATATATATGTATATATATATATATATATTACGCATTACTGTTATATAAATTATTGGTATAAACATGCAGCATCCGAACATAAACCCACATTTAATCTAAAACACTTCAAATAAAAAATAAAACTGAATTAAACATAATTTACTTCCACACGCAGAAATTCTTGTCATAATATTTAAGAATAACATTTGGATGTTATGAATGGTTATATTTAGTCTATTTTTTGCGAAATATAATGATGTTATCCGTAAATTCTTTTGGTTTTAGAGCTCAAACATTTAGGTTCGAGACTCAAGGAATGCCAACAGCTACAAGATCATCAGCATGACAAGAAATAAGATCAGATCAAGGTGAAATGTGGCATTTAGCACATTTCCAGGTTATGGCCCACCAACCCTTCCAATTCTCTCGATCATCATAACTGTATTATATACAGGCCATTCTTTAAATAGCTATCATAGCAGTAAGCAATACAAGTATTTATTTGCCTATAATGAGGACAATAAGAAAAAGAAAAATGCAAAATTTCAACACATTCTAGATAACGCAGTAATTTACTTGCGGCGAGTCGCAGTATAGCGGTGAGTCGCAGTATAGCGGTGAGTCGCAGTATAGCGGTGAGTCGCAGTATAGCGGTGAGTTGCAGTATAGCGGTGAGTCGCAGTATAGCGGTGAGTCGCAGTATAGCGGTGAGTCGCAGTATAGCGGTGCAGTATAGCGTATAGCGGTGAGTCGCAGTATAGCGGTGAGTCGCAGTATAGCGGTGAGTCGCAGTATAGCGGTGAGTCGCAGTATAGCGGTGAGTTGCAGTATAGCGGTGAGTCGCAGTATAGCGGTGAGTCGCAGTATAGCGCTGCCAGTCACCATGCGGGGGCTGGAATAGCATAAGAGAGGTAATCTTTTAATTCAGCTAGCAGTGTCGTTTGCTTGGTGTCTGTGATCGATGAGGAGACAACTACTCCGAAATGTTAACATCTCACAGCTGATCTAGGTGTATGCACACTGTTTGTCAACGAGCGAGATATATTCTCCGTGACAAAACGCAGTGAGTAGCTTGTTCCCTACTTCGAACGTGCATCAGACTCATTCGGACTGATAATAACATTGTAATTTCACTTATCACTGCTTAGCGATCCCACTCTGTAATTTACTTTTATGTAGTCTGTTAGTCTACTAGAAACAACAGTGCGCTCTCTGATATGGATCTCTAACTGTTTCAGGAGTGGTTATAGGCGCAGGAGTGACTGTGTGGTAAGTAGTTTGCTTGCCAACCACATGGTTCCGGGTTCAGTTCCACTGCGTGGCACCTTCGGCAAGTATCTTCTACTATAGCCTCGGGCCGACCAAAGCCTTGTGAGTGGATTTGGTTGACGGAAACTGAAAGAAGCCCGTCCGTATATATGTATGTATATATATATATATGTATGTGTGTGTATATATTTGTGTGTCTGTGTTTGTCTCCCCAACATCGCTTGACAACCGATGTTGGCGTGTTTACGTTCCCGTAATTTAGCGGTTTGGCAAAAGAGACCGATAGAATAAGTACTATGATTACAAAGAATAAGTCCTGGGGTCGATTTGCTCGACTAAAGGCGGTGCTCCAGCATGGCCGCAGTCAAATGACTGAAACAAATAAAAGAATAAAAGAGTAAAAGAGTTCCACTCCTTTACTTTTACTAACATTTTCAGTACCTCTGTGTAGAATTCACCGCCCATTTTTAATGTACATGCACATAATATTAGGTCAGTGTAATTTAGTTTTAGCTACTAATTTGAGGCTGGTAACTACTTACCAAGCACCACTCTACTATAACTGAATACTATAAGAATAAGTGGTATATATTCGGTTTTTGCTTACTTATTCACATTTCATCGTCTCTTATTATTGATGTTGTTGTCATTGTTATTAACCTTGTTGTGATTGTGATTAACGAGCTTGCTTTCCAACCATGTGATCTTAAGACTACTCGTCAAAAAAAAAAAGTTCCATATTTAAAAATAAGTACTGGGGTCAATTTGTTCAACTAAACCCATTAAAGGCGGTGCCCCAGCATCGCCGAAATTCAATCACTGAAATAGGTAAAAGATAAAAAGCTAGATGCTATTGTCACAGCTGGAATGCTTTTAATCATAGATTTGCTTGATCAATCACAAGAACATTAATAGTAAAACCACAACAACAACAGCAGCAGCAGCAGCAACAACAACAAAAACAGCAGCAGGAACTTCATCGCCACCATCAACATCAACGATGCAATTGAAATGCCTACATTCTTTTGCAGGAACGTTTAGTAAAAAGCCTCCTGGTGTTAGAAATGGCATTTGCCATAGTACTAATTATTTACAGTGACTTTTATTGGCAGTAATCAAACATTTTCTGCAGTTATTTATTATTTATTATTTTCATTCCGCAATAGGTTGCATGGTGGAGGCACGTGGCTTAGTGGTAAGGGTGTCAGCATCATGATCGTAAGATTGTGGTTTCGATTCCTGGGCCGGGCAACGCGTTGTGTTCTTGAGCAAAACACTTCATTTCGCGTTGCTGCAGTCCACTCCGCTGGCAAAAATGAGTAACGCTGCGATGGACTGGTGTCCCGTCCAGCTGGGGAACACATACGCTATTGAAACCGGGAAACCGGGCTCATAGCCCGGCTAGGTTTTAAAAGGGCGCATTTATTTATTTATTTTTTATAGGTTGCATGAAATATTTAAATATGGGTTTGTAATGTACAAACACACACACACCCACACACACATACACACCCTCCTTATCTCTTCCTCATATCTTTCCCCCTCTCACTCCCTAAGGATTATCCCATTGAGGCGCTAGAGCAAACGTAGAAGCCTCTACGTGGTCACTCAGCTTACTAAAAATAAGTTGTCAAATTTTCCTCAAATCACACCCTACCGAATTAAAACAAAGACACATTTGATAATATAGTCCTAAATGATGTTCCTAAAATTGATGGGGTATTCATGGTTGGATTACCTTTCGTCATTGTTTTGCTCAAAAGAGGCTGGACGCTACTCAACAAAGCAATACTGAAGCACTTATGTCAGTTCGAGCCCCGCCCCACAAAATATATGCATCTTTGTTTTTTGAAATGTTTCACATTGTTAAAATACAGAAACTTCTATGTTAAATCTAAGTTGAACCAACAAGTTTACTTTCATTGTCCAATCATAAAGTAAATGACACATCGTTATCCAGTGTGGTTTGTTGAGTAATAAATACCTGGAGACACCGTATACACTGGCTGTTAGGGCTTAATTTGACGGTTTTTTAACGTCTCTTTTTTCAGGAACCGCTTCATGAATTGGTGAACAGTCAACGGAGTTGAAGAGGATAAAGACTGAAGTTGCAGTTGAGGAAAAGTTAGCTGACATGGAGGACTGGAAGCCATCTGAATATTGGAAAGAAGTTACCAGTATCATGATAATTCACGACAGGTGTCAAAATGACGATATCATGACTGCTGCTTAATACTCTGTGAATACTGTAAAGGCTGTAAGATGTGACAAGGACGTGTACCACGTATCACGAAAGCCAAGTTCCCCCAAACTGTGATGGTCTTTGGGTGTGTCTCTAATGAAGGCGCATGGCTAAGGAGTTAAGTCATTCGGCTCACGATCGTAAGGTCGTGAGTTCGATACCTGGCGACGGTTGTGTCTTTGAGCAAGACACTTTATTTCGCGTTGCGCCAGTCCACTCAGCTGGCAAAAATGAATAGTATCTGTATTTCAAAGTACCAGTCTTGTCACATTCTGTGAACATCCCTGAGAACTACGTTAAGAGAATGTGTATCTGTGGAGTACTCAGCCACTTGTACTTTAATTCCGAGAGCAGATGCTCCGTTGATCGGATCAACTGGAATCCTTGTCGTCGTAAACGACGGAGTGACAATCAATGAGGGTAATATCATGCCGCCCCACGTCCTTGAACAGAGCCTTAGGCTCAATTCAGACGGCTATGTGAAGCTGCTAGAGACTCTGGCTT
The DNA here is from genome assembly GCF_006345805.1 of Octopus sinensis. Lineage (NCBI taxonomy): Eukaryota > Metazoa > Mollusca > Cephalopoda > Octopoda > Octopodidae > Octopus > Octopus sinensis. The sequence continues at coordinate 92,173,824 of NC_043003.1, forward strand.
GAAAGGGTTGCTGCTAGAAGGCAGCAGAATTCAACTCCTTGCCATACCACCGGAAAGAGTCACCAGCCCCAATTTCTGGCTCCCTAATCCCATGAATTACTATGTGTGGGGGTCAGTTGGGAAAAACACAAACCGTTCTGCCTGCAACATCAAGGCCAAGTTGGTAGCCAAGATAAAGGAGATGTTTGAAGATATCTTGAGACCGCGGTGAAGCTGAGAGCGGCTTCTTCGGGTAAGCTGTTATCTCCCTTTCCGAGTCATATAGATTCATAGGGCTGGCTTCCTGGATTCTCTGGTGTATATACCACCCACTGGATGGGACGGTGTATATATTAGGTTATTCCGAAAATAATAGCCGCTCTAAGCGTTGTGTTTTGAAACGCAATTTTATCATTGTATTTTAATTATATTTTAGGTAAATATCAACATACTTAATAATTGATGTATGCTCTTTAATAATTTTATACTTATTTCAGACAGAAAACATTCTTGAAGCAAAGGTACCCTTAACTATGAACATGACAAAAAAGGACCTTCGCTTACTTTTCTTGCATGAGTTCAAGCTTGGGCAAAATGTCTCTCAAATTGCCGCCAATATCAACAGAGCATGGGGTGAGGTGTCCACAAGTGATCGCACAGTACGAAGGTGGTTTCAGAAATTCCGTAGTGGTGATGAGAGCCTTGAAGATGAAGAAGGTGGAGGACGGTCATGCAGTCTTGACAATGAACAGTTGAAGGCAATTGCTGAACAAAACCCATTCAAAATGTCAGGCACTTGGTGACGGTATTGCAACAGTCTCACGCAATCTGCAGAAGATTGGTAAGGTGAAAGAGCTCGATAAATGGGTATTGTGTGAGCTCAATGAAAATCATAAAGTTCGGCATTTTGAAGTGTGCTCGATGCTCTTCTGCGAAATATCAATGATCCTTTTCTTGACCGAATAGTTACTTGTGACGAAAAGTGGATCCTTTATGATAACCGTAACCGATCAGGTCAATGGCTTGATCGTGATGAGTCCCCCAAACATTTCCCAAAGCCAAAGCCGCATCAGTAAAAGATTATAGTGACTGTCTGGTGGTCTGCAATTGGTGTTGTCCATTACAGCTTTCTGGAAGTCAATCAGAGCATTAAAGCAGAGGTTTACAGCAATCAACCCACTGAAGTGCATGCTCGCTTGTAAGAGACCTGCATTGGTGAATCAGCATGGCCCAATTCTGCCCCACGATAATGCAAAGCCACATGTTGCAAGAATGATGCTGCAGAAACTCACAGACTTGGGATACGGGACTTTACCACACCCTTCATATCCTCCTGATCTTTTACCCACTGACTACCATTTTTTAAAGCATTTAAACACGTTTTTAAGTTATAAAACTTTCAGGTCCAAACCAGAGGTGGAATCAGCTTTCAAAGATTTCTTAGCATGAAAGCCAATAAATTTTTATCAACGAAGCATAAAAAATCTCGTTGATTGATGGCAGAGGTGCATAGATGTTCACGATTCATACTTTGACTAATCAAAACATTTCTAGTGTTAATTTTTCCAGAATAAATTATGTTTTTGAAATCGGCCTTTATTTTCGGAACAACCTAATACTATCCCTTGGATGGGACCTAAGTCCGTCGCATGAACACTTCATGCTTTCTTCTATAATTGAAGCGAGGATAAATATATTTTGCTTTTAAAATAAAAGAGTTATTTAGATCTAAACTTGATTGGTGGCGTTAGTTACTCTCCTATAACGTCGCTACAAATTTTGATCTAAACTTTTTTTTCAACTGGTTCAAATCTGAATTTTGTTATGCTAAAATGTACCTAGGAACCAGTGCTCTTCAAAAATGCTAACAATCTTACAAATTGGTTAAGAACTGAATTAGAGACAAGCCCTGAAAGATGCTGCATGTAAGTAAATTGCGGCCTTAAGAATATTATTCAACTACTACCGTGGTTGAATGATATAACAGTAATATATACCAATAATATATACTAGCAATATATATATATATATATATATATATATATATATATATATATATATATATATATATATATATATATATATAATATATAATATACTCACATACATACATACATACATACATATTGGTCTGTGTGCTTATGTTTTATGTCCACGTATAAATATAATCTATACATATTTAAGCTAGCATATATATGCAGTGTGCCTATATATGTCTATATATCCATATATATATATATACATATATATATATATATATATATATATATATATATATATATATATATATATGTATATATATGTGTGTGTGTTTATACATATAATAACATATGCATTTATATTTGTTACACACATACACACACATACCAAGCCTACGCTACCATTACACGTACAAATTCGCTGTTCATATATGTCTATTGTTTATTGTTAGATTATAACTTAATCATTATTTTAAACAGCAATAATGCTCTCGGTTAAGTTAAGTTTAAATTTCCGTTTCCTAGTGGGCTTCAGCTGATAAACAACTGATGCTATTGAACAACAAATAAAGTAGGTGAAAATAATAATAATGACGATAAATCTTATAACTCTTGATGAATTTGTTTTTGAAAAATAAATGAACAGTAGTTTCATTTCTAAGCTCAGGAAGAGATCACAAGATCGAAAGTAGAACGCCCTTGTTTCTATGATGCAAACAATAATTACTTTAAAACAATAGATTTAAAGTATTCTAAATTTAAAACTTACTGTCAAGATTTTATGCGTATTCATGCTCCGAACATCAGCTTTATAATGAGAAAGTTATAATAAATCAGTTCTTATTTTAAAAATTAATGGAAACAGAGCGAGTAGGGTTCATAAGTAGTCTCTTGATAACTGCAAAGGCTCATAGCCTAGT
>NC_043003.1:92181701-92206701 GCF_006345805.1 Octopus sinensis
TGAGTAGGAGAGCCGGGTAGATAGTATTTGAATGATAGTCTGTTGTAATGGGTTTGTTAAGGTTTCGGGATAATAGCTATAGAATTATTGGCAGTTGATATAGTAAGAAAAGGAATGGCAATTTTTTGAGGAAAGTAAAGTGTCTAGTTCAGTGGCAGAGGGAGATTACTTAGGTATGTTGAAAAGTATGAGAGAAGATAGAGGGGACAGTGTGTGTGTGTGTAGGGTGGGAGGTGAGTTGGTAGTCAAAGTAGCAGTGGTTAGTGAAATAATGAATATGGGTTGGTATTGGAGGGGAAATACTGATATATGCAGAGGTATATGAAATTGAATAGAGGGAGATGAATGGAAATGAGGGGAGGGGTTGACAAGTTAGTATTCAAACTTCCGATCGAGAAATGGGTGTGTACTTCCGAGCGAAGATTAAAGCTTTATTTAAAAGAATTGGTGATATTGGAGAATAATAATTTGAGACGTCAAACTGAAGGAAGCAGGTGTGCTGTTTATCAGGAAGACAGGGGAAGAAAATGATGACGTCATCAGTACAATTCCAAAGTAGAAGCTTAACGTTAGTCCTCCAAAGCGGAAGCTTAGCTCCTCCCCATCTCCATTCACCTCACGAGTTTGATTTTGCCTTTTATCCTTTCGGGTTTGCTAAAATTAGTATCATTTGAGTCCTGGGGTCGATGAAGTCGACTAACTTCATCTCCCCAAATTTCAGGCCTATAATAGAAAAACATTTATCATTATTGTGCCTATAATAGAAAAACATTTATCATTATTGAAGGTGGCAAGCAAGCAGAATCATTAGTGTGTCGGACAAACTGCATGACTGCATTTCTTTCGACTCTTTACGTTCCGAGTTAAAAATTCACTGAGTTTAACTTTGCCTTACATTCTTTCGGTCGGTGTATTCGACTTACTCCTCCCCTTAAATCGTTGGCTTTACGCCAAACTTAGAAAGATTTTTAATGGTCGAGTTAGAAGAGAAAATGTTCACCCATGACTTTTTTTTAGGACTTCACTAAAATGAACGACATCCTGAAAACACACAAACTCATCAAATGCAAAAAAAAACAAGACAAATCGCTAAAGAGACTACTAAAAAATGCGAAGCTTTACAAAACAACCACGAAACCAACGGCTGAAAAATGTGGATGTCCAAGCTGTGGAACCTGCCCCAACCGCTTCAAGGTTCGGATTTCCTTTTCAAACAGGGACAGAGGTTCACAATTAAAACTAGTTTCACTTGTGCCTCTGAGAAAATAATTTATGCAATAACCTGCTCGGGTTTCGGACACAACTATATTGAACAAACGAGTATGATCTTAAGAAAGAGAAGCACTCTACATAAAGAGCAAATCCGTTTCCTGCAATACAGACAAATTCCTCTCAGTGAACATATATAAAAATGTGCAGATAACATCAACCATTATTTCACAGTCTTCCCTTTCTACCAGTGCAAAGACACAATCTCTCAACTAGAACGTTTAAATAAAGAAACTTTTTTCATTGAAAAATACAAAACACTTCTTAATATGCACGCATAACCAACTTTTATCTTTTTACATATTTCAATTCACGATTACATCACTGTACATAAATCCCCTCACTAAACAAGGTTTTTGAAACGTTTTCTCTGTCTGTACACATATATAATCCCCTTCCATTACCGAAAGCTAAACAGTCATCTCCCTTACTCACAACAATAAAAATAATAACGACAACCAATTACCTCCCTTTATTTATCTACTTGTGAAGTCATTCACTCGTGAATTTCATCAACATGGACAAACTTTCTTCTTAAGAAAAATATATATATTCAAATAAGTAAAACAATATCATGAATAGCGATAGCGAAACCGGTCGATATATTAAAAATTAAATTAAAACTATTTAAGTGTGCGTATTTTCCTTTTTTAATTTCTTATATACATTACAACTCACCACGTGGGGATAATCGAAATTCCTCTTTTCTGTTATATATATATATATATTATATATATATATATATATATATATATATATATATATATATTATATATATATATATATATATATATATATTATATATATATATATATATAATATATATATATATATATATATATATGTATGTATGTATATATATGTATGTATGTATGTATGTATGTATGTATGTATGTACATTTTAAATCTTTTAATGGATCGAAAGTTATGAAACACCAAAAGCTAAAAAACTAAAAATTTTATTTTATATACCCACGTTCGTTTGTTCTGCGAAACAGCGACCAACTGGAGATCCAAGTGTTATTATGAATGTAGTTACTATGTTTTCAATAGTCCATGAAGAGTCCATGAAAATACTATCTCAGGACTAATACTGCAGTGATTAGCTTATCGACAGTGTTTATATATTAAGTATGATACACAGATGGCTATTGCAAATAGATACTGCCTCGATTATGTATATCCGAATTTGAATTAGCCGTGTGGCTATTCGTAGCATAAAACTTCATGTCGTTTAAAGAACTTTAAACCCTATTTGCATCATTCGAGTTCTTTTTACTTTTTGTCATCGATATATATTTCAACACCATTTTTAACAACATTTTTAACATTGTTTTAGCATTATTTTTAGACGTAATTTTTTAACATCAGTTTGTATCATAATTTTTAATACCATTTTAATATCATTTTAACATTACATTTTTTAACATTATATTTCAATCAAAAATATTATGATATCTTTAGCATCGTATTTCAACCAAGATTTTCTCCAAGAGCTGATAATTTTAAGCGTTTCACTCATAATATTCACACAAATTTCTGTGTTTCGAGAAAGTAAAAGGAGAGAAAAAAGAGTTCAATTGCTTTATGGTAGTCTATATATCTTAATTCAATTGTTGACATCTTACACTCGCTTCTTCATTAGAAAATTTTTCGCCTTTAGACTTTCAACCCAACCTGCAGATAGTATATATATCTATAAATATAATATGCGACAATTAGTTGGAAGATCTTGGTCAAGTGTAAGCCTTACACCAACGGCAGTGGAAAGTGCGGTCTTTGCGATATGGAAAGATGGCTCATCTGGAAAAGTTCGTTAGACCCTGCTACATGTCTAAATTCAAGAACTGAACTTTTTGGGTCATATCCACATAAGGCAAAACATTTCTATAACACGTACTTCCCAAAAATATAATTAACGAACATAACAAAGTGGAGCTTTATTGTTTCAGAAAGGAAAGGAATGTTGATGCTTATTTATGAATATTGTTTTACTACTAAGAATAATAATTAAAAAAATACTGAAATGAAAGCATTTTTATAGAAGTATGTTTAACCAATTACTCATATCAGTGGTTTTAAACAGATGAACAAACAACAATTTATAAATTTATAAATTTATAAATACTTTTCAAGCAACATAAAAGTAAATATATAATATCAATTGTTTAAAGCAAAACAATAGGAATGTATCATTTGTGAAATATATCATAAAAGGTTTTGGAAAGACTTGAAAAACAAAACAACACACACACCTATTTATCAATATTGTATTTTGGTTGTTTTAAAAGTAATACACGCAGCGCAAATTTTATCAGTAAGATTATTGTTACAATTACACTTGACAAAGTTTATTACCAAAAGCAATCACTCAGATAAGTATCTTTTATAAAATATTGTTAATACTGAATGAGTTTTCAAACAGGCAGAAGTTTCAGGAATGAAAATGCAGAGTCTTAGAACCTTGTCTTCTGAATTTTATTCACTGTTCTTGCCACTAGTCGATCTATTTCAATTGTTTCTAATTAATTTGTTAAGTCTCCGAAATTGAGCTGCTCTGTAAGTAATTCAGTTTGAACAACCCAAGTTGTCCAAATTAATCCAATGGAACAGTTCCAAATTTAGCATGTCTAAAGTTATTTTGACAGCACACTTAATAAAATTTACATTTTCTTCAAATGACTTGAGGATAGAAAATATTAAAGGAAATTGTACACTGGTTAACTCAACAATGGCCGATAATTGTTTGTGTATGCTCTACAATCTCTGGCTTTCCTCCAGAAATTCGAAGACTAGTCATACATTTCTACAGGTTAGCGAAATACTTAAAGTCGCCGCCGTTATGATCACGTTGAAAAATTTTCAATTTGATTTCACTGCTTATATTATCAAATATGACATCAATTGCTTTTCCAGATCTCTATAAATGGTGTTCAGATAGTTTAAACGTGAAGCAAATCTGTAAATCAATTCAGTCTATTAACCTACACAACATAGATCAGTCTTGACAAGAAAATTTTTCACTAAAAAAAAAACGAATTTTATCTAAAAATACAATAGTTTAAGGAAGTCAACGAATGTAACTAGTTTTGAGTACACTGATTCCACTTTGTTCTGCAAGTTTTAAAATTGACTTTCTTTTATCAACGTATGCATATACATACAAGATAGTTGACTACTTTGTTGATAATTTTAGTCACATTTTCAGGTTATGTTAGGTCAGATTTTGTACACAAAGTCACTTCATGTACAACATAAGGAATGAAAGGATATCTGGTAAGACCCAACACATTTTGCAAGCAAATTCCACGGATTCACTTCTTCATCATTCATATTGAGCGCCGTCAGTTGGACAGAAACTATTTTGGAAAGGTCAGTCTCTTTATACAATCTATTTATATATTCCAGTCCTTGTGGTACATATAGGCAATGTAAGCCAGTTTTTCACATATATCAGCTTTGCAAAATCAAACAATAATGGCTACCATATAAGAGAATACAACTCCAGTGCACTCATCGTTTATGTTCTTCCTTTTTCTTTTTCTTTAAAATCATCAAAAAGGAAATGAGCATATTCTAGTTATCGTTCTTTAATACACTCTCCCTAAAACCTACCCATTTCTATCCATTTCTCCGCGTGAAAACCACTGAGTGACTTTTTATGTTGAGTGTTAATCGTTGTAATCTCAAAATTGTCTGAAGTAAATTTCATCAAAACATCTGATTGTAATTATTTATAGCTGATTTCTCAAGAATTGCGTTATGTCTGTCCTTGGTCTCGCTGAATGCAGAACCAACTTTGAACAGTTTCATAATGGTCACTTTACAGAGGCCGTTCTGCATACGACTGTTTCAGAACATAAACAACATAACGCCTTGTCGTTCTTATCGGCCATGCCAGATCATCCATTTCATATTTTTTAAAAACGTCAACGACGACGACGACAAGAAGAAGAAGAAGAAGAAGAAGAAGAAGAAGAAGAAGAAGAAGAAGAAGAAGAAGAAGAAGAAGAAGAAGAAGAAGAAGAAGAAGAAGAAGAAGAAGAAGAAGGAGGAGGAGGAGGAGGAGGCGAAGAAGAAGAAGAAGAAGAAGAAGAAGAAGAAGAAGAAGCAGCTCTGCTGTAAACACTTTCATTTGAACTGTTGAATGGTTTCATTTATTTCTTCTTTGAGTTGACGCTCTGAAGTAATTGAAGGTGGGTGAATGCTAATTTAAAACTATTTCATCAATTTAATTTACCGTAACATGCGACCCTAAATTCTCAGGAGTGAGCTAATTCCTCATAATCGCACATGTTCATTTACATAGTTTACAATTGGCAACAGCTAATTAATGAAAGATCATATGAACTATAATCTAGTATAGCACGGAGCCTGAGAGTATAATAATAATAATAATAATGATAATAATAATAATAATAATAATAATAATAATAATAATAATAATAATAATAATAATAATAGTAATGATAATAATAATAATTCAAACTGACAGAAAGATAGACGCGAATAGGCCAGACATCATAGTAAAAGACTTCAGATAAAAAACATGCCTCCTCATTGATATGACTGTTCCAATCGTTATAAACGTATCTGTCAAGACCTACCAGAAACTGAGCAAATATACAGATCTGGAAATAGAAATCAGCAAAATGTGGAACCTAAACACTAAAACAATACCTGTTGTCATAGGTGCCTTAGGAATGATAGCAAAAGGGGCTGATTGCTACCTAACTCAGATACCAGGAAACCCCAAAATGGCAGAAATTCAAATGATAGTGCTCATAGGAACTGCCCATATCCTACGTAAAATACTTTCTATGTTATCTCAAGTTTTAAAACAAACATAATTTTCGTATGTTTTTTTAGGTATTCACTAGTACAACACTAAGTACAAAACAAACTATATGGCACTCTAGGCATAACACCAACATGAACTTCCAACTTGTTGTCTCTTGAGGTCTCTGGGTGAGACTTGGAGCTAGCTTGTGTAAATGTAAAGCAAAAGTCAAACATATAATAATAATAATAATAATAATAATAATAATAATAATAATAATAATTATTATTATTATTATTATTATTATTTTAGTGTTCCTTTCGTAAACCAATTCTACCTATTTTTTATAGCAACTTCTGTTGTGGCTTCATGGAATTGATTGTGTAGTCTCTTGTTTTGTAATTCTTCTTCATGTCCTTTTTGCACTTCCTCCTTTGATTTCCCTTTTTTTTCTCTGCTTTCAATACTCCCTCGTTCCTAACTGACACTAGCAAAGTTTCCTTACTTTGGGCTAATTATCTCATTAAGCTCTCGAGTTCGATACGCACGTAGTCTTCCACACTTATCAGTTCCCTTCCTCCATTTGCTCTCTTCATGTATACGCGATCAGTTTCTGCACATGGATGATTGGCTCCATGCATCGTTAGGAGCTTTCTTGATTTTCCCTCCAACTCTTCTTCTTCTTCTTCTTCTTCTTCTTCTTCTTCTTAACAATAACGACGACAACAACAACAATAATAACAAAATTGTGATACAGAGATAATAATAATAATAATAATAATAATAATAATAATAATAATAATAATAATACAGCAAATATTCTGCTCAATACCACAGATTTGCTTGTCAGTTGTTTGACCTTAACCAGTTGAGCATGTCCCTTAGTGGCTGACGATATGAGCATCTCTGATCACGAGCAGAAGTAGTGGGGGAGCATCATAGCCATGTGTTCAGAGGGATTCTTTGGGGTTTGAATAATTCACCTCTGGAAACATGGGTGGTTCTTTCAACATCCTTAAACAACCCCTATTCAGGGACCTTTTGAGCGGGATGGGCTACTCAACCTGAAGAAAATTCTAACTGGGCCCCACCTGCAAGGTCATGTGCTGTTTATCTTGATATGAGATCACCATGTCGCGCACATATGGTTGTGATGCATGTGCCTGGTGTACCCTTATCAGACGGGTAGTCATGATGGGTATATTGGGCTTCGTATATTTTACCCCAGTGTCACTTTGATGGCATGAACTGCTCTCTCACTCAATAATGATAATAATAATAATAATAATAATAATAATAATAATAATAATAATAATAATAATAATAATAATAGTAATAATAATATCGTGAAATAATTGTGATAAAGAGATAAAAATGATAATATCTTGAAATAAATGGCGTAGTGTCAACAGTGCAGATATCCAGTAGGATATAGGAGTGGAATTTGGGACTAAAACGTGTGGTCTGCTTATAATACAAAGAAGTAAAGTAGTGTAGTCTGATGGTGTAGAGCACCCGGCGAGAAAATCAAGGATGTTGAGACCAATAGATATAAATATTTGGCAATTTTAGAATACGACAAAATCAAGGTTGCACGATAACGAGGCTATGTGAAAAGTATGATCTGAACAGAGCACGGAAATGGTAAGAACATGAATCAGGAGTCATTGAGAACAAGGAATATAAGATACTATGGGATTTTACAATCCAGTGTGACTCCCTAATCGAGGCTCTGAGACGAAATATTAATGTGGTGGATAAAGGAAAAAAAGAAATCAAGATGATAGATAATGCAATACCTGGGGATTCACGCATAACTGACAAAGAACTAGAAAAAGTTGAAATGTACAGACTACTAAAAGATGAAATTGCAAGAACTTGGACGGACTATGAGGAGAGTGTCTGTCGTTCTAGTATTTGTAGGGGCACTAACAACCAAGTCCGAGAAATATGTCAGAGAAATCGGAATTGTCCGCTTTCACAGAATCTACTAGAACAAACGAGACCGAATGTTCTGATAAGTAAAACAATATTATTATTATAATAATAATTATTATTATTGAGTGAGAGAGCAGTTCATGCCATCAAAGTGACACTGGGATAAAATATACGAAGCCCAATATACCCATCATGACTACCCGTCTGATAAGGGTACACCAGGCACATGCATCACCACCATATGTGCGCGACATGGTGATCTCATATCAAGATAAACAGCACATAACCTTGCAGGTGGGGCCCTGTTAGAATTTTCTTCAGGTTGAGTAGCCCATCCCGCTCAAAAGGTCCCTGAAAAAGGGTTGTTTAAGGATGTTGAACGAAACACCCATGTTTCCAAAGGTGAATTATTCAAACCCCAAAGAATCCCTCTGAACACATGGCTATGATGCTCCCCCACTACATCTGCTCGTGATCAGAGATGCACATATCGTCAGCCACTAAGGGACATGCTCAACTGGTTAAGGTCAAACAACTGACAAGCAAATCTGTGGTATTGAGCAGAATATTTGCTGTAGCCCATCTTTTATACCAAGACAAAACAATGTACATGATAACACTTCCAATCAGTTAAGATCAGAAGCCATGAGAGCCACTGCCTGGTACTGCATCAGGGCATTTATTATTATTATTATTATTATTATTATTATTATTATTATTATTATTATTGTTGTTGTTGTTGTTGTTGTTGTTGTTGTTATTATTTATATTGTTACTACCTCAGAAAAATATAGTATTTTAGCATAATTTGCATTGAAAGTTTAATTGAACATCAAACTGACTTCTCAGCAGACGAACGTATTGATAATACAAAACAGAGACAAAAGATGGCGAAAAAAAAAAAACGTTTTGGAAACTATGTCAAAACGTGCATGCGATAGAGATGGCTCTGGATTCGTGTAAACGCAAATATTAATTAGGAAAATTAATTACGATCATTATTGAGATACAGATCAGATAATTATGAGAAAACATATCGACACTAGAGAAATGGAGAGAGAGAAAGAGAGAGAGAGAGAGAGAGAGAGAGAGAGAGAGAGAGAGAGAGAGAGAGGGAGATAAAGAAAGAGTGGGTAGGGAGAGAAAATGCTGTACCAACATAGTAGGGAGGAAATAAAATTAGAATATGTGTATGTGAGAATGCATGTAATGTATACACATGTACACATAGGCACAGGAGTGGCTGTGTGGTAAGTAGCTTGATTACCAACCACATGGTCTCGGGTTCAGTCTGACTGCGTGACACCTTGGGCAAGTGTCTTCTACTATAGCTTCGGGCCGACCAAAATCTTGTGAGTGGATCTGGTAGACGGAAACTGGAAGAAGCCCGTCGTACATGTATATATATACGTATATGTATGTATGTGTATATGTTTGTATATCTGTTTGTCCCCCAACATCGCTTAACAACCTATGCTGGTGTGTTTACGTCCTCGTAACTTAGCGGTTCGACAAAAGAGACCGACAGAATAAGTACTAGGCTTACAAAGAATAAGATTTGGGGTCGATTTGCTCGACTAAAGGCGGTGTCCCTGCATGGCCGTAGTCAAGTGGCTGAAACAAATAAAAGAGTATGTCGGATATATATTTATATAGGTATTATATATATATATATATATAATATATATATATATATATATATATATATATATATATATACATATATACGTATATTCTTTTATTCTTTTATTCTTTTACTTGTTTCAGCCATTTGACTGCGGCCAAGCTGAAGCACCGCCTTGAAGGATTTAATCGAACAAATCGACCACAGAACTTATTTTCTTTAAGCTATCGGTCCCTTTTGCCGAACCGCTAGGTTACGGGGACGTCAACATACCAATACCGGTTGTCAAATGGCGGCGAGCTGGCAGAAACGTTAGCACGCCGGGCGAAATGCTTAGCGGTATTTCGTCTGCGTTACGTTGTGAGTTCAAATTCCGCCGAGGTCGACTTTGCCTTTCATCCTTTCGGGGTCGATAAATTAAGTACCAGTTACGCACTGGGGTCGATGTAATCGACTTAATACCTATGTCTGTCCTTGTTTGTCCCCTCTGTGTTTAGCCCCTTGTGGGTAATAAAGAAATAGGTTGTCAAACGGTGAAGGGGGTACAAACACAAACACAAAGAACATGCATATAGACATACACACATATATACGACGGGCGTCTACCAAATCCATTCACAAGGCTTTGGACGCGCGGGCTTTCGACTCCTTTCTGCTATATTATTCTTCACCAGCTGCGTTAAGTATGGCTTATACAGTTAAAGTGGATGAATATCTTGGTTTTCTTTTCTTTTCGTTTTTCTTCTACTTTTTGCATCAACTGCATTTGCGTTTTTCTTCTCTTTTTCTTTTTTTTTTTCACACTTTCTCACAGTCGAGCATCTTACCTTGTAAATACATCTAACGAATGTACAGTGCCTAAAATATTGCTTGAAGATACATGGCATGGTTTATACATCTATCAATTTAAAGTATTATAAAGCGGAAGACTATTAGTAGCTCCTTTATAACAGTGTATCAAATATATATATATGTGTGCGTGTGTGTGTGTGTGTGTGTGTGTGTGTGTGTGTGTGTGTGTGTTCGTGTGTGTAACAGAATTCTTTCAGTTTCCGTCTACTAAATCAACTCGCAAGACTTTGACCGGCCCTGGCTAGAGTAGATGTTTGACCAAGGTGTCACGCAGTGGCCCTGAATCCGAAACCATGCTGGAAAGCGATTTCCTCTCACAGAACCCTACCTGTGCCTATCTATGCATGTATAAAAAGGCAGTTGACAATAGACAAGAAAAAGGTTACTCTTATTCATATGTGACAGGATGGTTGCAAGTAGCCTAGCTGCATACAGCTTATGTTATTTCGTATTAGCTCCTTCGTGTCTCAGTACTCAGAGCATTATCTTTGATGAAACCACGCAAGAAAGAGTGCAACATCTACGTTGCAATGACTGTCACTATTCAGAAACTTTCGGGCACTCAGAAACTCTCTTACAAACAAAATTGTGGAACTTCGCCATTTAATTACTCATGGGTATTTACGCATGTCTAGGTCCAGGTCGCAGTTAAAAACAAAATAACAAAACACTTGTCATCTTTTGTGAATAGATCATGTTTACTAGCATACTTCTCTAATTTGGACCGAAAATCGAATGAACATGAAATGACTCATCCGGTATTCCTAAGTGTTCTCATCCAAATTTGAATATAATCTTTCTTCTGACTTGACGATTTGAAGTGGCATACATTCCTCACGAGCTATTAAGAGCTTTTCAGCCAAGTTTTATAGTAGCCACTCTGTGGATCTACTCAGTTTTAACTTAAATACTTGGTTACTATATTTTTCTTGTGTAAAACCCTTTGACGTGTCAGTTTGTGACAAGGCTCCAACCAGATTAGAGCCAGTTACTCTCATTTCAAGTTTAAAACCACGGCCTTATTATATTTCCAAATATGGTATGACCAGCTCTTTGAACTTAATCATATCATTATTAAAACACGAACGCCTATATAAATGTTTTTCGATCAATCAGAATAGCCAAGCATATGAATAGACTTTAAAGAAAACTTGTGCAAATACCCGCCAGATTGCATTTCTTAAGGTCCAAGAAGCTTGGTTCCAGACCGACCAATGGCATGTGAGTAAACTTGGTCGATAGAAACTATAGAAGTCCGATATCTATCTATCTATCTATCTATCTATCTATCTATCTATCTATCTATCTATCTATCTATCTATCTATCTATCTATCTATCTATCTATCTATCTATCTATGCATCTTTATCTTTTAATTGTCTCTGTCATTGGACTGTGGCCACGTTGGAGCATCGCCTTGAAAGGTTTTAGTCGAACAAATGGTCCCATGTATTTATTTTTTTCGTTTTTGGATTCGGTTTGCAAGATTCTTTATGTGAATTCGTGTGTTGGGGCATATTTTGTTGTGTCTGGGGAGAGTCATTCTCTTTTAGTGGCTTATTATTTAACACACTCACCGGTAAAGTTTGCACTCATTTACTTATTTATTTTTCCTAAAATTTTCGTTGCGTCTTGCAACCTTTTCAATAGTCGTTGGCTCTCTCCGGCGAAAAAGCTAGTATAAAGACTAGGATAAAAAAATCCTTGTTTACCAGGATATTATTTTCACTCGACCGCATTCTTTTTTTTTTTGATGTTTTCTACAACAGAATATTACCAAAAGTAGACCAAATCTTATTTTCTTCGATAATTGCTGACAAACTTCGCCCGAATATTTCTTCCAAAACTAAGGCCCACTCACTCGCGATAAAAAAGAAAGAAAAAAGAAAACTAAAACAAATTAATGTAAAAGGAACAGTAATCCTAACAATCAACAAACGTTCATTACGTAGACTTTTATAGCTATATGACATTTTTGTTTCAAAGAGAAAGAAATGAAATGCCATGTCCACGCTGTTATAAAGGACATCGTTGACGTAAGGAAAGAGAAAGCGAAGAGGAGGGTTTTAAGCAATCGTTTTACTTTTGAATGGCGACTGAAACCGACTTCGGACTTAGTTTGTCCCACATCGATGTCTATCAATAGTTACAGCAATATGATTCTTTCTACTGTAGGCAGAAGGCCTGAAATTTAGGGAGAGGGGGGTAGTTAATTACTTCGATTCCAGTACTTGACTGGTACTTTACTTTATCGATCACGAAATGATCTAAGGCAAAGTGGGTCTCTATAGAATTTGATCTTAGAACTTAAGGAATCGGAAGAAATGCCGTCAAAAATTTTGTCCGGGAAACTGCCTTAATAATAATAATAATAATAATAATATAATAATAATAATAATAATAATAATGATGATGATGATAATAATACCAGATGCAGAGGAAAGCAAGGTATTCTGGAGAAGGATCTGGAACCAACCTGGAGAGCATAATGATGAAGCGGAATGGCTGCATGAGATCCAAGATAGGTTAAGAAATACAGAAGTCCATGAAAATATAAAGATAACTACAGAAATGATAGAAAAGCAGTTAAGAAAATTGTCAAATTGGAAGAGCCCAGGACTAGATGGGGTCCAAGGGTATTGGCTAAAGAAGCTGAGAGGGTTCCATGAAAGGCTAGCACAACAGCTAGATGACGGCTTGTAGGATGACAAAGGGAAAGACTTTGTTATATGCCAAGGATCCTGAAAAGGGAAATGCTGCATCTAACTTTCGACCAATTACATGCCTTCCGCTAATGTGGAAACTAATGTCAGGTGCTTTGGCCGGTGAACTGTACAAATACTTGGAAAAAAGTGGGCTGCTACCCATTGAATAGAAAGGATGCCGAAAAAGGACCCGGGGATCGGAGGATCAGCTCTTAATTGATAATATAATTATCAGGAACTGCAAGAGAAAACATATAAACATGAGCATGGCATGGGTTGACTATCGAAAATCATACGATATGATACCGGACTCCTAGATAATAAGAACAATAGAAATGTATGGAGTAGCAGAAAATATGAGAAGTCGTACATGGAATAACATGAAATACTGAACGGAATTGACAGCAGGGAAGCAAGTACTAGGAGAGGTGAAATAGTACAGAAAACAAAGTTGGGTCATGATCTGGAAAGAGGTAAGGGAAAACTAAACCACCTGCTATTCAAGGACGACCTGAAGCTTATTCCCAAAAATTGAAGCAGAACTGGATAGCCTAGTCCAGTCTGTGCGGATTTTCTCCAATTGTATCAAGATGGAGTTTGGACTCTCAAAATGTGCTGCGATCGTGATGAGACGAAGAAAGCTTGCCAGGACAGAAGGCATATGGTTGTCAAGTGGTGAAATGATGAAGGCAATCCAACCTCAATCCAGCTATAGATATCTGGGAATACTTGAGACTGAAGGAATCAAACATCACGACATGAAGGAGAAACGACAAAAATAGAATACCTGCGGAGAGTGAGAAAAATATTGGCTTCAAAGCTGAATGTCAGAAATATAATTTCGGCAATAAACTCGCGCGCATTTGTAGTAGTTCGGTGTGGTGTTGAAATCCTGAGGTAGACGGAAAAGGAGCTAAAGGAGATGGCCAGTCAAGAAAGCTCCTAACGATGCACAGAGCCCATCATCCTGGTGCAGACACTTATCGCCTATACATGAAGAGAGCAAATGGAGGAAGGGGACTGATAAGTGTGCAAGACTAGGTGCGTATCGAACTCGAGAGCTTAATGAGATACATAGCCCAAAGTAAAGAAACCTTGCTAGTGACAATTAGGAACGAGGGAGTATTGAGAGTAGAGAAGAAAGGGAAAAAGAATGGAAGGAGTACAAAAAGGACATGAAGAAGAGCTACGTAAGAAGGGACTACATAATCAATTCTATATAATCACAACAGAAGTTGCTGGAAAAAATAGATGGGATTAGTTGATGAAAAGAACCCTAAAGAAAGAGACCGAAAGCACTATACTGGCAGCGCAGGGCCAAGCTTTGGCCTCGAACTAGAGGGTCAACCTGAGGAATGAGCAAGTGTCTCTGCTGTGCTGCATCTGTAACAGGGTGGATGAAACCCTTGCCCATATCACGAACGAATGCCCTAGACTTGCCCAAAACTACTCCATATTGTGGCGACACGACCACGAAGCGAAAGTGCTACAGTGGAAACTGTGCAAAAAGTGAGGGCTAGAGAGAGGCAAGACGTTATATGAGCACAAACTACAGAGAGTGGAGTCGGAGACTAGCAAAATTCTCTGGGATTTCCCAATCCAAACAGATCAGGTGCTAGAGCATAACAGACTGGACGTAGTGGTGGTGGACAAAGTGCACCATATATGCTATATAGTTGACGTTGCATGCCCCCTTGATCCATGAATAGTCAAGAAGGAAGGCAAAAAGATAGATAGATACAACTCTCTTAAGTACGAAATAGCCCGGTTATGGAAAATAAAGAAAGTGAAGACAGTGCCAACTATTATTGGGTCATTGGGACCAGTAAATCAGAAGGCATCAAGAGGAGACTGATCCTTAAGTCGAAATTAAACGGACGGAATACGATTGAAGCTACCAACACCTGGGCGATTTCACTCCTTAGATATTGGGTAGGGATAATCGCATAGACAGTAGACGAACTAAACAGCTTAGACAGAAAGATAAGGAAGTTGCTAACTAGATGTGGGACACTCCACCCGAAAAGTGACACAGACAGGATAGATGTACCATGAAAAAGAGGGGGAAGAGGACTTATTGGATGCGAGCAGAAGAAAACAACATAGCATGTTATGTAAAATAAATGTCACAGAACTGCTATTAGTAGAAGTAAGAAGGTCAGGCTTGTTTTGGATGAAAGATTGCAAAGATAAAGCACTGTGCAAACAAGTGAAAACGAATGAAACTGAAAATAGGTGGTTAAAGAAAAGAATGCATGGATAATTTCATAGGGATGCTGAAGATAAGACAGACAGAGAAAAAAGATGACTGTGGATGACTAAAAGTGATTTAAAACCGGAAACGGAGGCTCTAATCTGTGCTGCTCATGAGCAAGCACTAAGAACAAACTACATAAAATACAGAGTAGACAAAACTTCAGAAAGTGATAAGTGCAGAACCTGTGGACAAAATGGTGAAACCATATGACATATTACCAGTCAATGCACGTCACTAGCCCAGAAGTATATAAGAGACGCCACGACAATATAGCAAGGCTTGTCCATTGGACGCTTTACAACAAGTATGGTCTTGATAGAGAAAAAAATTGGTACGACCACAAACCCGAAGGCACCATCGAAAATGATAATGCAAAGATCCTGTGGGATTTTATGATTCAGTGCGACCATGAGATAGAATATAGGAAGCCAGACATAGTCTTAATTGAGAAAGAAAGTAAACTATGGTGGATCATAGATATAGCATGCCCAGCTGACTACAAGGTATGCGATAAGGAAGAAAGAAAAGTCGAGAGATATGACAGGTTAGCTTGGGAGGTTAAGCAGTTGTGTTCGATGAAAAAGGTGGTAGTGGTACCAATAATTATCGGAGTCCTGGGAACAGTGAGTAAAAATCTCGAGTAGTACATGGAACAAATAGGGGCTGCAATAAGGGTGGAGCACTTGCAGAAAACAGCACTGCTTGGAACCGCTCGAATACTCCGGAAGGTGCTCAAAAAATTAGAGGTGTTACCTTAGTTCACTGGTAGTGAACAGCTGACACTGTAGCGTTAGAAACTGTGCAAAGGCAAAAATAATAATAATAATAATAATAATTTTTCAAGGTACGTTGGCCTACTCCGCGACTTCTTACCAGCCTTGCTCTTTCAGGACATTCAATAAGTGTATCGTACTCTTCTTTCGTCCATTTATGTCTGTTTTTGCGCACACCGTGTATGTGATCTGTTGTGACATAACGACCGTCCGAAGCCAGATCGCTGCCCCTGATGCGGGCAGTTTCGGAGGTGCCGGGCGGGAAACCTTCACCATGATCGGCTCTTGCTTCATTCTCGCCGCTAATTCTTTCATCAGTCGTTATTATTGAGATCCCATATCCCTCTTCCTCTCTTAATTTCTATATACACGTGCACATGTATGTACATACACATATACATAAATAACGTACTTGCATTGTGTCGCCCCCATAATCACAGTGATTATCATTACCATCATCGTTCTACCTATAGCATTTAAAATCATTAATGATAATATGAGGCCTGGTATATTGCGGCAGATCTTCGTCACAATTTATCAAATACTCGGCAAGCGTTCTCCTTTCACTCCTTATACAATGGTCTCAGTACTCTGCCACCATTCTTTCTTTTCATATACAGTCTGTTTAGGTTTGGAGTTAACACTTATTATTATTATTATTGTTATTATTATTACTATCATTATTATTATTATTATTATTATTATTATTATTATTATTATTATTATTATTATATTATTATTATTATTATTATTATTATTAGTATTTCTATTTATTATTAAAAGGTATTATTTAATGTTTAGTTTCAACTTTTGTCTTGTACTTGAGATAATCATAAATATGTGTGTTGAAGGTAATAGAAGGAGGAAGAGTAGAAGCTTGGTGAATAGACCAAATTCTACAGGTCTGTAAATAGATTCGGCAGATGGTGATGAGATCAGCAATGGACATTCCTGTGCGATAAGGATACAAAATGGGCCTGACACCCTTTGGGCCAGTAGAGGTCAAATGTGTTTACTACTACTAGTGATCAGTTAGAACATTGACCTTGGCCTTGAAAAGAAGCAATTCACCTTGTTCTATATATATATATATATATATATATATATATATATATATATATATATATATATAATATATATACTCTGATGTTCACATCGTTGAAGTTTTGAATTTCTGAATTTTTCCTTCCTTTTCTTTTTATAAGTTTTGCTGCGGTTTACAGTTTTTGTAATTGTGCAGTTTGTATATATTGGCCAGTGCTCACCTCCTTAATTTTTTGCTATCGTGCATTTAATTAAAGCTGATCGTTTGTGTGTGCGAAAACTGTAGATATGTAAGTTTCTTAACTTATTTTGAGGGAAATTTAAAATACTCACGGAAAATTCTAGATATTCCAGTCTTTGAGAGTTATTTTTTCCCTTTTGAGAGTGGTGATCGGAGCGCTGGGCTCAATCCCTTCGAAGCTTCAAAACTTCTTAAGGCAACTGGAAATCCCATGCAAGATTGATGTCTTGCGAAAAGCAGCCAATTGGGCACAGCGCACGTCTTAAGGAAAGTATTATCTCTCTGAGGTCCTTGTTGTGACTTGACAGATGACTAAAGACCTTTTTACCTACACTGCGTAACGAAGGAATAATAACGAGGATGATGATGATGATGATGATAATGATGATAATAATAATAATAATAATAATAATAATAATAATAATAATAATAATAATAATTTTTCAAGGTACGTTGGCCTACTCCGCGACTTCTTACCAGCCTTGCTCTTTCAGGACATTCAATAAGTGTATCGTACTCTTCTTTCGTCCATTTATGTCTGTTTTTGCGCACACCGTGTATGTGATCTGTTGTGACATAACGACCGTCCGAAGCCAGATCGCTGCCCCTGATGCGGGCAGTTTCGGAGGTGCCGGGCGGGAAACCTTCACCATGATCGGCTCTTGCTTCATTCTCGCCGCTAATTCTTTCATCAGTCGTTATTATTGAGATCCCATATCCCTCTTCCTCTCTTAATTTCTATATACACGTGCACATGTATGTACATACACATATACATAAATAACGTACTTGCATTGTGTCGCCCCCATAATCACAGTGATTATCATTACCATCATCGTTCTACCTATAGCATTTAAAATCATTAATGATAATATGAGGCCTGGTATATTGCGGCAGATCTTCGTCACAATTTATCAAATACTCGGCAAGCGTTCTCCTTTCACTCCTTATACAATGGTCTCAGTACTCTGCCACCATTCTTTCTTTTCATATACAGTCTGTTTAGGTTGGAGTTAACACTTATTATTATTATTATTGTTATTATTATTACTATCATTATTATTATTATTATTATTATTATTATTATTATTATTATTATTATTATATTATTATTATATTATTATTATTATTATAGTATTTCTATTTATTATTAAAAGGTATTATTTAATGTTTAGTTTCAACTTTTGTCTTGTACTTGAGATAATCATAAATATGTGTGTTGAAGGTAATAGAAGGAGGAAGAGTAGAAGCTTGGTGAATAGACCAAATTCTACAGGTCTGTAAATAGATTCGGCAGATGGTGATGAGATCAGCAATGGACATTCCTGTGCGATAAGGATACAAAATGGGCCTGACACCCTTTGGGCCAGTAGAGGTCAAATGTGTTTACTACTACTAGTGATCAGTTAGAACATTGACCTTGGCCTTGAAAAGAAGCAATTCACCTTGTTCTATATATATATATATTATATATATATATATATATATATATAGATATATATATATATATATATATATATATATATATATACTCTGATGTTCACATCGTTGAAGTTTTGAATTTCTGAATTTTTCCTTCCTTTTCTTTTTATAAGTTTTGCTGCGGTTTACAGTTTTTGTAATTGTGCAGTTTGTATATATTGGCCAGTGCTCACCTCCTTAATTTTTTGCTATCGTGCATTAATTAAAGCTGATCGTTTGTGTGTGCGAAAACTGTAGATATGTAAGTTTCTTAACTTATTTTGAGGGAAATTTAAAATACTCACGGAAAATTCTAGATATTCCAGTCTTTGAGAGTTATTTTTTCCCTTTTGAGAGTGGTGATCGGAGCGCTGGGCTCAATCCCTTCGAAGTTTCAAAACTTCTTAAGGCAACTGGAAATCCCATGCAAGATTGATGTCTTGCGAAAAGCAGCCAATTGGGCACAGCGCACGTCTTAAGGAAAGTATTATCTCTCTGAGGTCCTTGTTGTGACTTGACAGATGACTAAAGACCTTTTTACCTACACTGCGTAACGAAGGAATAATAACGAGGATGATGATGATGATGATGATAATGATGATAATAATAATAATAATAATAATAATAATAAAATAATAATAATAATTAATAATAATAATTATTATTATTATTATAATGATCATAATAATAATAATAATAATAATAATAATAATAATAATAATAATAATAATAATGTATGGAATTGTATAAAATAGCATCTACTTTGCGAAACTTCTTATCTGTAAGTATGAGATCAGGAGAACCACACCGACTTTGAAGAGGGACAATGAATCTATCAATGCTGGAGATGTAAGAATTTCATGTGGTATTTTCCAGGGTGACTCTCTATCAACACTCCCCTTTTGTCTAGTCTTAATACCTCTCTCGAAATTGCTCAATGATGTACAATGTGGCTATAAAATGTTTGACAAAAATATAAATAATCTCTTTTACATGGATGATTTAAAGCTCTTTGCAAAAAATTACCAACAACTACAGGGCTTACTAACAAATTGTTAAACAATTCAGTGATGACATCAGGATGCAATTTGGCCACGATAAATGTACAAAAGCTACCTTTACCAAAGAAAAAATGACAGAAACATCCAACGTTAATCTTGACCAGCAGAATGTCATAAAGAAGTTAGATCCAGCGGAGAGCTACAAACACCTAAGCGTATTTGAAGGTGATGGAATCAAACATTCAATGATGAAGGAAATGATCATATCAGAAGAGAATGTTATTGCAGGATAAGAGCAATGGTCAGGACAGAGCTGAAGGCAAGAAACAGGATCGAAGCGGGCAATAATTTAGCCATACTGGTCGTGACTTACAGTTTCAATATCATTAACAGGTCAATTACTGAAATATATAATCTTGACAGAAAAATACGAAAGTTGTTGACAATGCATAGAATGCACCACCCTAAGGCAGATATAGAACGACTTTACCTGCTAAGAAAAGAGGAACTAACAATGAAGATTGCCACAATTGGCCTCAACATCTACCTGAAAAACTCTGATAATTAGATGTTAAAACTTGTCTTAAAGCATGAAAACAAGATAGCATCGTGCTCAGTAACAAAACAGGCAAAGGAATTATTTAAGTGAATTCCAAAAACAACAAATCCCAGAATTAGACATACTGGAAACAAGCACAGAAAAAGATAAGCGTATGAAAATCCTTGCTAAAACTGCTGTATTAAATATTCTTACTGATAAATGACAAGAAAAACCTCTCAATGGCAAATACCCCAAAAAAGCTAATATGTCGATATTGACAAAGCCCTTACCCATCAATGGTTAGTGTCTTCTGGATGAAAATCAGAAAGAGAAAGGTTTATTACAGCAGCCCAAGATCAATGCCTACCTACAAGGAATTACAAGGCGAACATATTAATGAACGGTAGTAGCCCAACATGCCGTGTATGTCAACAACAAAATGAAACCATTGATCATGTTGTTTCCATATGGAGTTCTTCTTGCGCCAACAGATTATCTCAACAGGCATGATAGAGCAGTACAGTATATGCAAAAACCTAGATAAAACTGGTGGGGACACAAACCACCTCCAGTGCTTGAGAATGATTACATCTCACTCCTCTGGAACTTCACCGTTCAAATTGACAGAAAGATAGATGCAAATAGACCAGACATTATATTGAAAGACTTCAGACAAAAATCATGCCCCCTCAGTGATATGACTGTCCCAGTCGACATAAATGTATCTGTCAAGACCTACCAAAAACTAAGCAAGTATAAGATCTTGAAATAGAAAATGGAACCTGAAGACTAAAACATTACCTGTTGTCATATGTGCCCTAGAAATGATAGCAAAAGGGGCTGATTGCTACCTAGCTCAGATACCGGGAAACCCCAAAATGGCAGAAATTCAAAACTGCCCATATCTTACGTAAAATACTGTCTATGTAATCCCAAATTTTAAAACAAACTTATAATTTTCTGATGTTTTCTTAAACTAGAACAATACTATGTGCAAAACAAAATATATGACACCCTAGGAATAATGCTAACTTGAACTTCTAATTTATTGTCTCTTGAGGTCTCTGGATGCGACTTGGAGTCAACTTGTACAAGTACAAAGCAAAAGTCAAACATATAACAACAACAACAACACAACAACAACAACAACAACAACAACAACAACAACAACAACAACAGCAGCAGCAACAACAACAACAACAACAACAACAACAACAACAATAATAATCGTTTCAGAGCCCTTTCGTAGTTGCTCAACTTGCTAAAAATAGTAACCAAATACTACTCAAATAAATGCTTAATCATCTTGAAAGAATTTTATGAATATTACCTAATGATGTCATAAAAGATAATTTAAAAAAGAGGACACGTTGGTCCAGACTAGAATGCGTTTTATCATCCATAGATCTGCTTAACAGGTCGATTTGTGATTAAATAACAACAAAAACACGACGAATAAAAAATAAATGCACAATTAGATTTGCGTCAAAATTACTGACTGCTAATTACATATTAATGAAAATCGCCAATTACTTGGCTAAATTCCATGTTTTGGGTCAGAGAGAAAAAATAGCAATTGTATTTTAATTGGTAACATTTTATGGCCCATTAACTTTGTGCGTCAATACCACCTTCCCAAGATATTCCCCCAACGACCCTTCAGGATGAAATGGGCGAAGAAGATATAAACTTTTTAGGAATGTTATGAATTCATGTAAATGTTAATGTGAAATAGTAGAATCTGAGGAAACTAGCGATGTTTTGCAGTGGTAATAACTATCACAAATTGTCTAAACACTGGAAACAAGTTTATGTCAAAGAAGAAAATTAACATTTTGGACAGAAATCCCTTTTCAGACTGTAAAGAAATTTCAACTGATGTTGAAAGATATAATCAAATCAGATATTAATCTTAATAATTAAATTTAGATATTAGACCACAGTAATATATGTTTCTGTATCTCATATATCGTTGTTGTTTAATCGCGGTACAATCTTGATCAAGCAGCTACATGATCAAAACCATTCCAGCCGTAACAATAACGTCTTTTCTTTTTTTCTCTTAGACATTGTACGTCTAGGACTAAAATATCTAATGTTCCTTTCTTTTTGTTGTTGTTTAACGCCACATCGTCACTGATCGAGTAGACCTATGAACAAAGTATTCGAACCATGATTATCTTTTTTGTCAAAAATACAGTACCTCGGATCACATTTTTCAATGTGTCAACTTAAACAATAGACTGTAGTCAGAGGTAGAATTGGCTGCTTTTTCTGCAGGCCGAGGTGTCCATTTTTATGTCACATTTAGTATTCTGTTCTGGTTCATTCTGTGTTCGTGGTCTACCCATTTGTGCCGTCAGTGTTTTATTTCTGTGGATCACACTATCACAGCGAGTTTTGTGGCACCTCTCTTCGTTTGACATCTTGTTAGGTCAAAAGATACTATTGCTCTTATTCAGGTCTCCTCTATCATTTGTTATCATTCTGAACCATACACAAAACAAATTTGACATTGTTGTTAGGGAATCTAGTCTTAATCATAAAACTGTTTTACCTGATCTTTCAGATCAACGGAAGCCTTGCTACTGCTCTGAAAGTTTTTAAAGTATTTCTTAGATGCCATGTTTTGCCCTATGGACGTCTCTTTAAGGCATTCTAGACATGTAATGCATAAGATGTCGTCTGCCAGTTCACTGTTATTATAATAACAGACAGTCATTGTTCTTTAAATGCTTTAAAGTATTTTAAGAAGGCAACAAAGATAACAAGAGCCTATTCGTATCTTATCCATAATACTGTCTTGCATCTACTTTACGCTCAACAGTAGAGTTCCGCTAGATGTAAGTAGGTACTGTAGAGTCGTATAGTTCAACCCTGTATATAGCAGCGACGTCGTAAACATCAAGTGATTCGCTAGCCTATACAATTATGTTCAGTTATTTCCGTAGGAGGTAAAGATTTATTTGTTATAGATTGACATCTCATCCAGAATAACATTAATCTTTCATATTCATAAGGCAATGAAATGTTTTTCTCTATTTCGCAAAGGCATTAGCGGCATTGAAAAGTAAAGTAGTTTCATCCGAAAATCAAATTGGAACACTTGCTTTGCACCGTTTATGAATTGTCGTAAAGAAGACAAAGAAACAGTAACAGCAGTAGTAACTTTATTGCAGTGATAAGGGTAAAATGAATGAATTAGTTGTGAGAGGTATATATGTGTATAGTCATACACACACACTCACACATACACAAACACACACACCACACTCACATAGACACTCATACAAACACACACAGAGTCACAATTATATTATACAATATGGGCATATATATATGAGATATCTAACAAGTATAAGTATGTATATATATATATACATATTTAGGGAAACATGTGTATATATACACACATATATGTATATGTAAGTATGTATCTCTCTCTGTCTTTCTGTCTGTCTGTCTCTCTATATATTACGGCATTCCTTCGGTTACGACGATAAGGGTTCCGGTTGATCCAATCAACGGAACAGCCTGCTCGTGAAATTAATGTGCAAGTGGCTGAGCACTCCACAGACGCCTGTACCTTTAACGTAGTTCTCAGGAAGATCTAGCGTGACACAGTGTGACAAGGCTGGCTCTTGAAATACAGGTACAACAGAAACAGGAAGAAAGAGTGAGAAAAAATTATGGTGAAAGAGTACAGCAGGGTCCGCACCCACCTGCCAGAACCTCGTGCAGCATTAAGTGTTTTCGCTCAATAAACACCCACAATGCTCGGATTTGGAATTGAAACCACGATCCTATGACCGCGAGTCTGCTGCCCTAACTACTGGGCCATTGCGCCTCTCTGTGTCTTTCTCTCTCTCTATCTCTCTTTTTCTCTCTTTCTTTCTCTCTCTCTCTCTCTCACTCTCTCTTTTTCTCGCTTTCTTTCTCTCTCTCTCTCTCTCTCTCCTCTCTCTCTCTCTCTCTCTCTCTCTATATATATATATATATATATATATATATAAAATAAAGAATGAATGAGACCTCGATATGTAAATAGAAGAATTCATCTATAAATATAATATGTGACAATTAGTTGGTTGTCATAATAAAACTCAAAGTTTCGGATGCCGGGGCTGAAGTTTGCTCTGGCATCTCATCTATTATTAAGAGAAACAAAAACGCTTTTTGTTTGTCTTAATAACTGATGAGATGCCGGAGGAGACTTCAGCCCCAGTCCGAAACTGTGAGTTTTATTATGACAACGAACTAATTGTTATATATATATATATATATATATATATATATATAATATATATCGGGGGGGGGGATTCATACACAAAAAGAGACGAAGACAGGTGGTGTAGACAACAAACAGTTGTATTAGTATAACGCTTGGGAAGTGAAAAAGTCTTTAACGTTTCGAGCCTACGCTCTTCCACAGAAAGGAACACAGAAAGAAACAAGGAGAGAAAATAAAGAATGTGTAGTAGCTAAAGTACAAAAAAGTATATATATATATATATA
>NC_043003.1:92211701-92231701 GCF_006345805.1 Octopus sinensis
TGTGAAAAGATTGCAGCTAGCAATGAAACATGGCAGCTGGTATGGGGAGCAATTTGGAGCAATGGCTGATTAAGGATGGTGGAGTGTGATGGAAACATAAACTCCGATAAATATGTGTCCATATTGCAGAAAGGATTCTTTCCAATCTTCTCCAGTGATGAAAGACTGTTTATTTATGGAAGATGAGTCACATGGCTAAAATGACACAGGTCTATTTTAATTATTGGTTTCAAAAGGTCAGCAATTTCGGGGGAGATGGTAATTCGATTACATCGATCCCAATGTTCAATTGGTACTTATTTTATCGACCTCGAAAAGGTGAACGACAAAGTTGAGCTTGGCGTAATTTGAACTCAGAACGTGAAGACGGACGAAATGCTGCTAGGCATCTTGCCCGGCGTGCTAACAATTCTACCAGTTTGCCGCCTTAGAAACCAAAACCAGGTGCTGGAATCATGCAAATTTATTCTTGACTCTAAGGTATTCGCCACCATCAAAAAGAAAATATTGATTATATTTTCACATAGATACAAATCAATTTTTGTATTGGTGTAGTTGATGGACTCTTTTGTCGTGTTCGACCGATAAGGGCTCCGCAATTTGTAAATGCATAACCTCCATAGATGATTTGTTTTTAGTTATCAAATATTTTTTCCGTGCATTAGCTCCCCCCTGCCATTAAATTGACATTGCCTTTATAGGTACACGGTATCCCACATGCCAGATTACGGAGTGATTGCAGAACAATATGCAATGAAGTTCAAGAACATAACACACTGTTCGCTCAGGGAATTGAAATCAGGTTCTTATGATCGTGAGTGCAATCCCCAGATCACTAGATCATTCAAGGAAACATATGGCGCAATGGCGCAATGTTTCGTCGTTTTCGTTTTTATACGTTAGTTCAAGGAAGTTTTCCCTGCTATTTCTAGCAAGTCGGGAGACCACTTAAAGTCTTCATCTTCATTGTGTCTAGTTGGCATAATTACTAGTGTATAACTATCGAGCCTGCAACGAAACTCAAGTTGAAGCCGATTCAATTTTAACTTAAACTCGAGAAAGACAGACTGCGTACGTGTTATAGATTTAATTTGGCGTTCCGTTATTTCTACCGACTCAACACTAACGCCATTAAGGAGCTTATTAATGTCTTTGGTATTTCCACATTTTGTTGCTTTGGTAACAAATTCTTGTAACTTCGAATATATAAGCGCTAAGAGATTTGACGGTGAATGTTATATATGTATGTATGTATATTTATATGCACACACATATATGTACGTGTGTGGATATATATATATATATATACATCTATATGTGTCTATGTATACTTTTTACACTTTTACTTGTTTCAGTCATTTGACTGCGGCCATGCTGGAGCACCGCCTTTAGTCGAGCAAATCGACCCCGGGTCTTATTCTTTGTAAGCCTAGTACTTATTCTATCGGTCCCTTTTGCCGAACTGCTAAGTTACGGGGACGTAAACACACCAGCATCGGTTGTCAAGCGATGTTGCGGGGACAAACACAGCTACACACACACACACACACACACACACACACCACACACACACACACACACACATATACATATGTACGACGGGTTTCTTTCAGTTCCCGTCTACCCAATCCATTCACAAGGCTTTGGTCGGCCCGAGGCTATAGTAGAAGACACTATATTATGATTAAGACTAGAAAACACGTATATGTGAATGTATATATATATATAGATGTATATATGTGCCTGTATATCTATCTATCTATCTATCTATCTATCTAT
Organism: Octopus sinensis; assembly: GCF_006345805.1. Taxonomy (NCBI): domain Eukaryota; kingdom Metazoa; phylum Mollusca; class Cephalopoda; order Octopoda; family Octopodidae; genus Octopus; species Octopus sinensis. Next base: position 92,213,481 of record NC_043003.1, read on the forward strand.
CTATCTATCTATCTATCTATCTATCTATCTATCTATCTATCTATCTATCTATCTATCTATCTATCTATCTATCTATCTAATAATATCGTAAACAAAGAATTCAAGTCAAAAGTGACGGTTTTGGTGAAGTAAGAATTGGTTAGCACTGTTGTCATTGTTATAAAGTGTTGTGCTGACGTCAACGACGATGATAATGCCATCGATGTTATTGTGTTGTTCATAAAGAATCTTATCATAAGAAAAGAGAAAGTATATCTTGCGTCAGTCTGTGGTGCTCAGTAAATGTTTGAAGGGTCATAAGTTCGATAAAAGATTACATCTTTGAAGATTTAAATGTTATTAATGACACTCTACAATTTGAAAGCATTTGGATCCTCTTTAAGCGAGGAAATGTATGGTTCTGCGGTACAATGTTTCATTCTTTTTGTTTTTTAGACGTTATGGTATAATTTAAAGAAGATTTAGCTACTGTTTGTAGCAGGTCGAAAGACGACGTAAAGGTTTTAATTTTACGTGGTCTGTACTGTTCCCATAGAGAAACACATGTGTGACATCCGTTATGTCGGCAATGGAGGCTTCCAATTGTCTAACGTTACAATAGTTTAAATGCTTGTAGCATTTTTATTATTAATTTCTAGAAAAAGTAAAAAAAGAAAAAAATTAATGTAATTTTTCGTTATCAGTTGGGAGAAATTTCAATTGATACAAAACCACCACCAGCACCACCAGCACCACCACCAACAACAACAACAACAACAACACCAGCAGCAGTGGCAGCAGCAGCACCACCACCACCACCACCACCACCGCCGCCGCCACCACCACCGCTATCACCATCACTCTTACTACTCCTGCTGCTCCTTCTATTACTATGTACAGCTCTGCATCCGGTTATAACATGACCCAATTAATCTCTCTCTCATCACAAGATCTATCATGCATCCATTTATCTCTAAATGTGTCGCTAAGGGTTAATTTTTATGGAGCAACACGTAGTGTCAATTGAAATGTTTAATTTTCCGCATCAAACATTATTAAGAACTCTCCACAATAATCTTTTTTACTATATGCACAATACCTGAAATATAAAGGGCGGGAGGGATTAAGTCGATTATACCGACCCCCATGTTCAACTGGTACTTATTTCATCGACATCGAAAGGATGAAAAACAAAATGGACTTCGGTGAAATTTGAACTCGGAATGTGGAGACGAATGAAATGTTAAGCATTTTGCATGGCATGCTAACGATTCTATCAACTCTCCGCCTCAATAATAATCCTTTCTATTATAGGCACAAGGCCTGGCCTGAAATTTTGCATGAAGGGGTTAGTCGATTACATCGTACCTGATGCGCAACTGCTACTTCTTTCAACGAACTCGAGAGGATGAAAAGCTATGTCGACCTCGGCGGAACTCGAACTCAGAATGTAAAGATAAACTTGTTGCCGTTAAGCACTTTGTCTGGAGTGCTCCCGATTCTGCCACACCGTCTTATCTCTCTAATATGTAATCAAAATACCTTCTCGTGTTTAATGACACATTTGTGAAAATATGTCTTCATGGTTATTTGTTTATTTGCACTGTGCGACAATACAATACTAGTGGAGAGTAAGAACAGGAGACTAGAGACTCCTCTGTTTTCAGCATATCTTAGCTCAAGACCATGATTTAAAAAATGCACTCACCATGCAATCGAACACAGACCAATGTGTCTAGGGAAGGTTTTCTTCATCACATATCTATGTCTGTGCTGTGTTTTCAGGTATATGCTCTGGCCCTTTGTAATCCGAGTTCAAATCTCGCCAAGGCATTCCGCTTTTTATCCGTCCGAGATTGATAAAATATACAGTATTCGTGAACAAGAATCGAATGAATTACTTCTTTTTATAATGAATTGTGCAGCCCAATTAGTGTTATTACTTATTAATATAGCAAACTACTGTACAGTTTCCGTCTACCAGATTCTACTCATAAGATACCGATTAACTTAAGGCTATGATGAAAATACAAAAACAAAACATTTGCCGTATGTGACATCCAGTGCGATCGAACACAGAACCATGTGGTGGGGGAACGATCTTCTTTACTATACAGTTTTGCCTGAGCTAAATATGTTTTCAGGTTTATGCTGTGTCCCTGTATAATTCCGAGTTCAGATCACGCTTCTGTGTATTGCTTTTCATCCCTACGAGGTTGATATATTTTATTACAATATTTGTAAACAGGATTCGAATAAATTATTTCTTTGTATAAAATTTTGAAGCCAAGTAAATGTTGTAAACTATACACACTGCAGGTTTCTGCACAGTTTCTATGTACTAGATTCTACTCGCAAAGTATTGGTCAACTCAAAACCCTGGCAAGAAAAAAAAAGAAAAAAAATCAAAAGGAAAAGCCTAACAAAGCAAAAACATTTGCTGCAAGTACATTGTAGTGCGATAGTCATGCGGTTGCGGAACGATCATCTTTACCACACAGCTATGCCCGAAATGAATGTGTATCGTTGTACTGATATGAAATATGATTACTGTTAGTTGAACAGCAGTACTATGAAGTGGTAGAAATAGTGACGGATCCTGTGTTAGACTAACGATAAGCATTCAGTCGTTCAATCACCAGAATTACATATTCGTTAAATCCAATGAGCTTCCATAGAGTTTTCTTCTACCCAATCTCATTTACAAAGCTTTGGTTGCTACGAGATTATGATAAGAAATAATTGCTTAAGATACCGCGTCATGAGATGATGGAAAAGTGTACTTTATATCATAGAATCGGCCATGTCTGCAATCATAATTAATATCAGAGTAACGGACAAAATGTCTGGCTTTACAATTTAGTTGTGTGCCTTCACAACTTCAATTTAAATCTTGTCGGACTAGACTTTTACAATTTTCATTTATCCGGCATCAATTAAACAGTAACTGTAGATAATTCAATAAACCGGACCCCTTTACTATAGGCTGTGACCTTGTATTAATATATCATTAGTTGGACACATCTGTTTGCTTAAGTGCACTATTGGTGATATACAGTTATAGTTAGAGCAGCGGCAGGTGTCGATGTAATTTACCGCTTTAACACTTATATTTTCAAAATAATGATGAATTTCGTAAAATAACTTTGTTATTATTAAACTGGTGTCACGAACATAAATTAGCATAACATTTTGATGGAAGATTTTAAAAAAAGAAAGTTTATATCATAGAATTATGGTCGGTCACGGACAGTTTGGTGTCAAAATGGTTAAGAAGCAGCAACGCTATGGAATCGACAAGTGTTTTCCTTAGCAAGTATTCAATGCAAACTCAAATCTGGTCCCGCTACGATTATTTTCCCTGCAGATATTGGATCTGGTCATCAGCTTATTCGATCTCATGAATCAGGGGATGATAAGCAACGGTCATGAGCAGTGCCTCTCTGTTACCGACTAACATATATATATAAAAAAACCCAGAAATTTGAAATGCTGAGTTCGAGTCTATCTGCAGTAATAGTTTTATTCTTGACATTGAAGTAAACAACTCGTGACGAGCAGTAACCGAATGCTTTTGGTGTTGTATCATCAGAATAGTTTCCTGGCTCAAACACCTTATAAATGATAGGTAAATAGTTATCTATCATACGACAGGTAAATTTGAAAGTATACTTTTGCCATTATAGGTAATATCAACAAATATGGCATACATACGTTAATTATAATTTAACAATAAATATAATTTCTTGGTGCTTATACAAAATGATGAAATGAATGCTAATTTTCAAAAGAAAAATAGTTATTACCTAAAAATAAAATTAAATAGAGTGGCTAATTATCAAACAGAAATTTGAGAAATATCAGGACCTAGCGAGACATGAGCATAAAGGTGAAAATTGTTGCTGTGGTAATTGGTGCACTCAGTACAACATCTAGAATGCTTATAACCAAGTATCACACGCCCGTCCTGGTCAGCTAAATGCTAAATTGTGGCTTTGATGTCTGTCACGTTGTGCTGCCTCCATTAGAGCTCATCGAACGATGGAATGCCTCATTACCGGTTGTTGACGAAAACCGTCAGCAACTGCCACTTGACTAGATCGCTAATAAGTTTTTGGGCTGTGTTCAACTTCCAATAACCGAACGCATGTCTCTGTATCCCAAGTTTTTTTGTGCACATTATTAATTTGTGTCCTATGTAGCTGACCACTTTAAATTGTGAATGCTCTACACCAGTGGTTTTGAACCAGGGTTCCGCGGAACCTTAGGGTTCCGCCAGTACAGTCCAGGGGTTCCGCAAGAAGTTACAAAAATGCTAAAATCGACAGTAATTTTTAATTCTCCTGTGCAGATATGTGTGCATAGGACAATTAAATTATTGCACAGGGGTTCCTCGAGCCAGTGAAATGTTTCCTTGGGGTTCCGCTCCAGCAAAAAGTTTGAAAAGCACTGCTCTACACTATCTCTAGTTGTTAGCTTAACAAACTCTCTGTCAATGTACGTTCTGAATGACTCACCGCTGGTTGCTCCGTGTCCACTGTTATACATTCCAGTCGCCACCTGAAATCCTACTGTTACCTGACAGGTATGTCTGAGTAGATTTCATAATCACTCGTACTCTTAATATAATCACCAGGCAATATCATCATGACACAATGTATAATACAGGTCAATTCTTTAAAAAAAAGCTGAAGTCCTAGCCCCAATCGGTTTTCATACAACTTTCTTATCTATCTATGCCGAAGGATCCACATAGTGAACTGGAACCTCGAATGTCATGATTATATTCTTATACAAACAGATAACTTGTTTCTTTACATCCATGCGCACACATTTACTTGAACATACATATACACGCATGCACACGTATACATTATACACACAGATACATCCTCATCCAATTCGTCAGTTTCAACAAGTTTCTAGTGGTATTAAATTAGAGCTACTTGCAGAAAACTTATCATCTTAATACGAAGTTCAATTTACTGCTTTTTATTGCCAACCACATTAAGCTGAAAACTTCACAGCGAAACTATATTTCCATTCCACCATTTTCGTTCCTTTTTCTTCCATTTCTTTCCATCTTGTTTGTTTAACTTTACCTACCTACCTACCTACCTACCTATCTACCTACCTGTCTCTCTCTCTCTCTCTCTCTCTCTCTCTCTCTCTCTCTCTCCCTATCTATCTATCTCTTCTTTTTTCTACTTTCTAGGTTACCTTCTCAATTTCCTTCCTTTCTTTCTTTCTTTCTTTCTTTCTTTCTAGCTTTCTTCCTTCCTTCCTCCCTTCCTTCCTTCCTTCCTTCCTGCCTGCCTTTCTTTCTTTCATTCATTCTTTCTTTCTTTCTTTCTTTCTTTATTCTTTCTTTCTTTCTTTCATGCTTTCTTTTCTTTCTTCCTTCTTCCTTCTTTGTTAACTCACCAGTTCTTTACCAATCAAAGAATTGGTCAGTAAAAAGGAGGCAACTCTTTAGATACTTTCCATCATTGATCTTGAAAGAACAAATGGAAGCAAAAATGCAAAAAAAAAAAAAACAGAAAAGCAAAAAACTTTCAATGTCACACGATCTACGATTGGATAAATAGGGAAAAGTAAGAGAGAGAGGGAGAGGGAGAGTGAGGGAGAGTGGGTGTGAGAAGGAGAGTGAGGGAGAGTGGGTATGAGGAAGAGACTGAGGAAGAGAGGGTGAGAGAGGGAGCGAGGGAGACAGAATTGTGATATTCATATACGTGCATGCATACACAAACACATACAATCACAAATGTTTTATATATAATAAACAAATATATCTATGTAATATATCTAAAAAGTGTACGTATGTACATGCGTATGTATATTTACAGACTCATGTGTGTAAATACACACACACAGACACACACACAGACACACACATACACACACACACACACACACACACACACACACACACACACACATATAATTAATAATGTCAAAGGGTAATCAGAAATATTTGAAATTTCCATTACCAGTGGCCTAGCGTGTAAAAATTTAGCCAATAGACTATATATTGTATGTATGTATGTATGTATGTATGTATGTATGTATGTATGTATGTATGTATGTATGTATGTAGGTATGTATCACTATATCTATCTATCTATCTATCTATCTTCTATCTATCTATCTATCTATCTATCTATCTATTATCTATCTATCCATCCATCCATCATCTACTATCTATTATTCCATCCATCCATCTATCTATCTATCTTCTATCTATCTATCTATCTATCTATCTATCTATCTATCTATCTATCTATCTATCTACCTACCTATCTATCCATCCTATCCTATCTATCTATCTATCTCCTACCTACCTACCTATCCTACCTATCTATCATCATCTATCTATCTATCTATCTATCTATCTATCCTATCTATCTATCTATCTATATATCTATCTATCTATCTATCTATCTATCTATCTATCTGTCTATTTATCTATCTATCTCTATCTACCTACCTACCTATCTATCCATCCATCCATCCATCCATCCATCTAACTATCTATCTATAATCTCTCTCTCTCTCTCTCTCTCTCTCCTCTCTCTCTGTATATATTATATATATATATATATATATATATATATATATATAATATATATATATATATATATATATATATATATATATATTGTTTGTTGGCATCCTTTTGTCTCGGGCGACAATGGAGTGTGCGCATAAAATAATCTAGTCCGGCTTTCACATTTCATGTCCTAATACATTTCCTGCTGTGGCTGTGTAATCCTATCCTGGACAAACACTCCCTCTGGCAGGTACCGCAAATGTAGCGAAGACTTTTCCTGGCTGGTTTCTTGTTGACGTCTTTTCTTGTCTTTCCATTTCTCCTCTCTCTCTCTCTGTCACTCGTTTGTGTTCCCTCTTTTACGGTACGTCGCCAATCTCCACGCTTGCTGGCAACTGCTTTCCAGTTGCAAGCCTTCATGTCCCTTTTGCAAACATCCTTGTATCGTAAGAACGGTCTTCCCACAGACCTAGTGCCCCTAGCAAGCTCTCCGTAGAGTGTGTCCTTGGGGATTCTGCCATCTTCCATACGGCTAACATGTCCAAGCCATCTCATACGTCTTTGTGTGAGGAGTGCAAACATACTTGGTATTCCTGCTTGCTTGAGGACACATGATTCTGCCATTTGATGCGAAGGATTTTCCGGAGGCAGCGCAGGTGAAAGATATTTAGGTGATGTATGGCGTCGTATGGCGTATGTATGGCGTCCAAGTCTCACTTCCATACAGTAGAGTACTAAGTACACATGCCTGGTAAATTTTCATTTTTGTGGTCCTGGTTAGCTTATTGTTATCCCATGCCCGTTTGGAGAGTTGGGCCATCACAGTAGCTGCCTTGCCAATGCGTATATTGAGCTCAGCATCAAGGGATAGGTAGAGCCAAGATAGGTAAACTTCTCCACCTCCTGTAATCTGTGGTCTCCAATATGTATGTTTGGGATGTCCGATGTAGCCTGACCCATGTTGCTGGTCTTCTTGAGGCTAATAACTTAGCCAAAGTCATTACATGCTTGCTCAAAACAGTTGATGAGCCTTTGTAGGGCTTCTTCTGTGTGTGATACCAGAGCGGCATCATCAGCAAATAGCATCTCCTTCTGATTTTGGTCTTGGCACGCCGGCGCGAGAGATTGAACAGTTTCCCGTCACTTCTACTGTGCAGAAACACTCCATCATCTGATGTCTGAAAGGCATGTGAGAGAAGCAGCGAGAAGAAGATTCCAAATAATGTAGGAGCAAGGACACAACCTTGCTTTGCCCCGTATTTTATTTGGAAGGCGGCTGATGTTGAACCATTGTGTGTATAGATATATATATATATATATATATATATATATATATATAATATATATTATAATATATATTATATATATATTTATATATATATATATATATATATATATATATATATATATATATATATATATATAATATATATATATATATTATATATATTATATATATATTTTATATATATATATATAATATATATATATATTAATTAAGTATAAATTAAATTGTATATTTATAAAATATAATGCCACACGGCTTTCAAAAGTTTGGTAATTCTCTTTGATTCTTACCATTATCAGCCTCATTATTATTTATTATCCTTTTCCATGCTGGTATAGGGACAATTGAATAGTCATAATTCCTTCTCACTTTCTTCCCCCTATAAATATATATTTATAGTGGATATATATATGCAACCACGTGGTTTCTACTATAGCGCCAGGCCTACAAATGCCTTGTGAGTAAAGTTGGTCGATGAAAACAGCATGGAAACCCGTCATGTATATACATATACATGTATATATACATACATATACATATATATATATATTCTTTTATTTGTTTCAGTCATTTGACGGTGGACATGCGACCATGCTGGAGCACCGCCCTTAGTTGAGCAAATCGACCCAGTACTTATTCTTTGTAAGCCTAGTACTTATTCTATTGGCCTCTATTGCCAAACCGCTAAGTTACGGGGACATAAACACACCAGCATCGTCATATATGTACGTATCTGTGCGTGTTTGTATTTGTAACCATCACCGTTTGAAAACCGGAGATGGTTTGTTGGCGATCTCATAACTTAGTGGTTCAACAATAAAGGAAGAATAGGTCCCAGACTTAAGGCAAAATAAGTACTGGGGTTGATATTTTCGACTAAGTTCTACAACGTAGTGCTCCAGTATGACCGCAGACCAATGACTGAAACAAGTATAAGGAACCCCCACCCCCATTTATATATATATATATAAAAGAAAGGGAGCTGGCATAGGAATGAATGATTATCTTAAGCACTTCATTAGCTTAAGGTGTTTCTGCTATGAGATGCAGTGGACTCATAAATGATTGCTTGAATAACACCTTATAGATTGATGGGCATCAGCAATGAGAAAAATCAGTAGAGATGTATATAAGAAAAGTGTTATGTCCAACATAACATATTTTAGGCGTAGGATTGACTGTGTGGTAAGTAGCTTGCTTACCAGCCTCATGGTTACAAGTTCAGTCCCACTACGCGGCACCTTCGGTAAGTGTCTTCTACTATAGCCTCGGGCCGACCAAAGCCTTGTGAGTGGATTTGGTAGACGGAAACTAAAAGAAGCTCGTCGTATATATGTATATATGTGTGTGTGTATATGTTTGTGTCTATGTTTGTCCCCTCAAAACCGCTTGACAATCGATGGTGGTATGTATACGTCCCCGTAACTTAGCGGTTCGGCAAAAGAGAGCGATAGAATAAGTACTAGCCTTACAAAAAATAAGTCCTGGGGTCGATTTGCTCGACTAAAGGCGGTGCTCCAGCATGGCCACATTCAAATGACTGAAACACGTAAAAGAATACATACACAAACACTCACACGCACAACCCACAAGGAGAGAGAAAGAGGAATGCATGTATATATGTGTGTATGTGTATACGCACACACATCTATATACATACACACGCACAGGTATACGATGCACTTCTTTCGGTTTCCGTCTACCAAATTCACTCACAACACTTTAGTCGCCCCGAGGCTATAGTATAGGACACCTGCTCAAGGTGACATGCAGTGGGACTTAACACGGATCCACGTGGTTGAGAAGCAAGCTTCTTACCACACAGCTACAACCGCGCCTATACACACACATATACATGTATGTATGTGTATGCATGCATGTATGTATGAATGCATGTATGTATGCATATATGTATGCATACAAACACACACACATATACACACGCGCACACACACATGCACACACCTAGAGAAGTAGAAGGCAGTTCTGAAAGCCAATGTCCAAAGCTTTATGGTGGGAATTTTAATAAACAGAATGGTTGAGGAGGGAGGAAAGGAAATACGCAGAAGAGAATGAGGAGAGGGTAGAGAGAGAGAGAGAGAGAGAGAGGGAGGGAGGAGGTGGTAGAATGAAGTAAACTGAGTGTGGGTGGTTTATTACATTATTGACATCTTATCGTCATGATGACGATGATGATGATGATAGTGTTGACGAAGACGACGACGATGGTGATGAGTGTGATGATGATGTTGACGGTGATGATGATGATGATGAGGATGATGATGAGGATGATGAGGATGATGATGATGATCTCAGCCGTGGTCATTATTGTCACTCTCAATCGTCCTTCTCGCTGAATAATAATCATCCGCCCCGCACCTGCCGTCACTACCATCCTCACCACCGTCATTGTCATTACAACTTCACCACCACCACCACCACCACCACCACCACCACCACCACCACCACCACCGCCACCACCACCACCACCACCACACCACCACCACCACCACCACTAGCACAACCACCACCACCACCACACCACCACCACCACCACCACCACACCACCACCACCACCGCCACCACCACACCACCACCACCACACCACCACCACCACCACCACCACCACCGCCACCACCACCACCACCACCACTAAGCACCACCACCACCACACCACTAGCACAACCACCACACACCACCAACCACCCCGCCACACCGCCACCACCACCACCACCACCCCACTAGCACCACCACCAACACCACCACCACCACCACCACCACCACCACCACCACCACCACTAGACACCACCACCACCACCACCACCACCACCACCACCACACACCACCACCACCACACACCACCCCACACCGCCACCACCACCACCACCACCACCACCAGCACTAGCACCAGCACTACCACCGCCACTATCAACTCCAGTACCACCATAACCTCCACCAGAAATACCCCACAGCCACAATCAACATAACCACCACCATCACTACATCATCCACCAGCATCATGAAAGCCAGTACTCACTTTGTGTCGGTGGGCGTTCGGCGATATAAGCGGGGGGGTTGCCTGGTTGGGTGCTTCCGTTCATTAATAACCAGTGAACAAGATGATGGCCAGTCATTTTGGATAGAAAAAGACCTCCATTTCAGAGCGTTTATTTCACAGCTAGAAGGTAAGTCAATAGGCAATTTCTTTCTGTAACTTCTCTCAGCCTGCCTCTCTCTCTGTTCCTCACTCATTCTTTCTCTCTCTCTCTCTCTCTCTCTCTCTCTCTCTCTCTCTCTCTCTCTCTCTCTCTCTCTCTCTCTCTCAGTCTCTCTTTGTGTTCTGTGTTTCTCTTTCCATTTTGTAAGAAATTAGCAAGAATTATGAGTTAGAGTTTAGCTTTCAAATTTTATTCTCAGGAATACAAATCTAACTTGGAAATGGCATCGTTGTCAAAGTTGTAGACGTATGTAATACGCATATTATATATCTACATATATATATATATATATGTATATATATCGCTAAATCCACAAGTTTTTTTATTCTCTTTCTGTCTATTTCCAAGTGTTCCTTTATGTTGAAGAGCGTAGGCTTGAAACGTAAAAGACTTTCTCACTTTTCCGAGCGTTAAACTAATACACCTGCTTGTTGTTTATACATCTGTCTTCGTCTTTTGTTTTTCTGTAAATTTCAACTATATAGGCGCAAGAGTGGCTGTGTGATAAGTAGCTTGCTTACCAACAACATGGTTTCGGGTTCAACTCCACTGCGTGGCACGTTGGGAAAGTGTCTTCTACTATAGCCTCAGGCCTACCAAAGCCTTGTGAGTGGATTTGACTGGCGGAAACTGAAATAAGCCCGTCGTATATATATATATATATGTATATGTTTGTGTGTCTGTGAATAAGTACTAGAATAAGTACTAGGCTTACAAAGAATAAGTCCTGGGTCGATTTGCTCGATTAAAGGTGGTGCTCCAGCATGGCCGCAGTCAAATGACTGTAACAAGTAAAAGAATAAAAGAATAAGAGAATATATATATATATATATATATATATACATATATATATATATATGTATATACAAGTACATATTTACACACACACACACACACACACACACACATACATATATACTCACATATATATACACACATATATATATACACACATATATGTATAAATATGCCTATACGTATATATTTTCTCACATACATTCATATATTTTAGAATATTTCTATCTATCTGAGGCGGTGAGCTGGCAGAAACGTTAGCACTCCGGGCAAAATGCTTAGAGGTATTTCGTCTGTCTTTACATTCTGAGTTCACTTTTTGCCGAGGTCGATTTTGCCTTTCAACCTTCGGAGGCGATAAATTAAGTACCAGTTGCATACTGTTGTCGATCTAATTGACTTACCCCTTCCCCATAATTTCGGGCCTTGTACCTAGAGTAGAAAAGAATATTTCTATCTATTTATTTGTCTGTCTGTCTTTCTGTCTTCCCTACTGTCTACACACACACACATATATATATGCATACATACATACAAACATAAAAATAAGTTGAATAACGTATATTTTGTTTGTCTTGTTTCTTTCGATAGCGAAGTTTGTATTATATATTTCAGCTTTTTCTCTTCCTCTGCACTTACAAAAAAAAAAAAAAAAAAAAAATTACCACAGCACAGTAAAAACAAAAGCAAAAAAGCAAAGAAATGAAACTAATTTTGTCAATTGAAGGTTTTTTATTTTTTGCTCAAGAACATTATCGTAAGTACGATTTTACGATTGTATGAGAAACAACCTGGCCATCAGGTGATGCCCCATTTTTGCAAAGATAGAAAAATAACCCCCAAAACAAAGAAACGAATGTACACAGATAACAAAAATGAAAAAAAAAAAAAGAGAGGCAAAAACAAGTTCTAGTTATATAAGTATGTAGACACTTGTTTGCGGACTTTAAAATCTATTTTAAGTGTATTAGTCTTGTGTAGTTTTAGCTTCAAGTATAATTTCCTACGTATGGAATGTATTGCTATTTTCCATTTTCAGCTTTATTGCATAAATATACTACACACAAAATCATCTATGTACATAAATGAATATTCACTTCTTTAATGGGAAGGTATAAACAGTATTTTATATATGTACACACACTCATACACACGCACACATAAATTTGTATATATTTATGTATGTGTATATAAATATATGTGTATATATATATATATATTATATATATATATATATATAGAAAATAGTAAAAAGTGAAAAAACTACAGAAGGCTTGTTTTAAAAGGTTAAAAAATATATATTTGAATCACTATGTCAGAAGAATGTTATAATTTTTTTTCATACAATGACAGAGTTTTTGAAGAAATGACCGGTTTCGCGTTCAGCTTTTCAAATTTCTTACATCGTTATGATTTCTGTAGTTTTTTCACTTTTTACTATTTTCTATATATTCAACCACGTGCTTTCACACACCAACTTTCTCACCTATATATATATATATATATATATATATATTTATATGCACATACGCACACACATATATATGCACACAGACATTCAAACACACACATATTCTCATACATACACGTATGTGGTTTGTGGTTTTAGCAAAGAATCTATGCTTTCGTATATTTCAATGTCTCTTCGGAATCTAAAATATTCTAAATCACTAAACACAGGAAAAATTACTTCAGAATATTTCATTGTGATTCCAATGTTTACAATTAATTGGATGCATAACAGTTAAAATGATTTCTTCACAACACGTGACGTCAAAACTTTTAATACAAAAATAGTAATCAAACACATCCATAATTCGACTCATTCAGACAGTAATCAAATATCTATGATTCGTAATCAGTCACCTATATATATACTTATTTCAGTGCTATTCGTCATCTGACAACTAACCATGGAAATATATTTTTGCCATCATGGATAAAATCAGAAAATATGGCATACATTTATTAACCATCGTTTAGCTTTTAGTAAATTTCACGGTGCCAATATAAAATGAAGATGAATACTAATTTTTCAAACAAAAATACATTAGGCGCAGGTGTGGTTATGGGTTCGGTCCCACCGCATGGCACTTTGGGAGAGTGTCTTCTCTATATCTTCGGGCCGACTAAAGCTTTGTGAGTAACTGAAAGAAGATATCTGTTTACCCACATATATGTGTATGTGGACTTTTGCTTATTCCGCTGTTGGTTTGCTTACGTTCACGTAATTAGCGTTTCTGCGAAAGAAACCGATAGAAGTATCAGACTTTTAACAAATAACTACTGCGGTTGATTTGTTTTACTAAACCTTTCAAGGCGATGCCCCAGCATGAGCGCAGTCTAATGACTGAAGCGTGCAAAAGATGAACGATTTAGCCTAAAATCAAATAAAACAAATTTCTCATTTGTATATTTGCATTACATATATGTTATTAGTTTTCAAAATTTTATCAGCACAATCGCAATAAACAGCATTGGAAACCTATGTCTGCACAATTTCATTAAAGGAATGCATTTTTCAGAAAATTATAAGACACTCAAATTGCGCCTCTTATGTTTACTTTCTCTTTGAATGATGTGAAGTATGATTAAGGAAATCACTCACTCACTCACTCACTCACTCAACCAACCAACCAACCAACCAACCAACCAACCAACCAACAAACAAACAAACAAACAAACAAACCAACAAACAACCAATCAACCAACCAAAATGTATTTGGGCTGTTATTATTATAGGGCAATTTTTTAAATCTCAAAAATTGCTTGATTTTAACCTTATTTTCATACTTTGATAGGCTTTAACATTATTATTAATGAATTCATAAACAGCAGGGAGTTCACTCTAGTTTTGATTACTTTATGATATACTAGTTTATATGATATACTATCAAAACTATGATATACTATCAAAACAATTTTAAAAATAACTGTTGTAGAAATTTATTATAGTACAATATGATATATGCTTTATACTTGTAGGCAAAAAATTCCTGTCTTTTGCAAGCATTTTTTCAGCATCATAAAACTGCTTTCTACAGCGGCTGATGTCGCTTGACATTGTATCAGATTTTCATATTCCGTGGGTGAAACTTTACCAACCACATCGTTCCGGGTTCAGTCCCACTGCGTGGCACCTTGGGCAAGTGTCTTCTACTATAGCCTCGGGCTGACCAAAACCTTGTCAGTGGATTTGGTAGACGGAAACTGAAAGAAGCCCGTCATATATATATATATATATATATATATATATATGCATAAATGTGTATGTGTTTGTGTGTTTGTGTTTGTACCCCCAGCATCGCTTGACAACTGATGATTGTGTATTTACGTCCCCGTAACTTAGCGGTTCGGCAAAAGAGACCGATAGAATAAGTACTAGGCTTACAAAGAGTAAGTCCTGGGGTCGATTTGCTCGACTAAAGGCGGTACTCTAGCATGGCCACAGTCACATGACTGAAACAAGTAAAAGAATAAAAGAGTATATGCAGACACATACACACACATACAGAGAAACACACACACCCATACACACACACACACACACACACACATATATATATACATACACACACACTTTCATGTACAAACGTAAGCATATCCATATACACACAAACATGCATTTATATAATTACATATAAGCATATGTATCCTACATTTACATATAACTGCAAGCACCCAAGTAGTATAAATACACACACACACATATAAACATACATATATATTCATACATACTTGTATGTATGTATGTATGTATATATATATAAAGGTGTATTTGGTCTTACTTGCCACAAATTGATACCGCATGTTTAGATATTTCATTCATTCTTTCTAATATATGTCTGTTTATTTATGTCGTATATTAAGTGTATATATATATATATATATATATAATATATATATATATATATATATATATATATATATATACATATATATATATATATATATACACTTAATGCCACGACATAAATAAACAGATATTAGAAAGAATGAATGAAAAATCTATATACATATATATATATATATATATATATATACACTTAATGCCACGACATAAATAAACAGATATTAGAAAGAATGAATGAAAAATCTAAACATGCGGTATCAATTTATGGCAAGTAAGAGCAAATACACCTTTTTGTTGAATAGCTGTGCAAATATGGTGCATAAGGTCATTGAGTAAGGATTTCTTCCAGAGAAGAAGAATTAAGGAATACCCTTAATAAAGTATATTAATAGTTACCAGTTCCATCGTCGAAGTATTAAGGAATATCTTTAATAAAAAATGAAAATAAACACCACTAACCAAGAATTTTGATGCCAAATCACTTATGTTCTGACTTCACTGTCTGATTTCATGCACTTAGCACTGGTATAAAACTGTGAGCAATTTTCATCCATTTGTGTACACAGCTGGACAATAACATAATTATGTTTTGCAAGTTTTATGCTAACAAAGTGAAATGAGCTCAGAATTCTTAATCTAGATTGAATCCTTAGCAACTGGATGTTCATTGCCTTCATTGCCCATCCAATGCAAAGCCTTATATTATACCGAAAGTGATGTCGTATTCCTTCCAAGATGTACATCACTATCAGCACATATTTAATTATTGGATCTGTGTCTGGTACAAGTTTCCTTATCCGCTTGTTGTTGATATGATGTAAAAGTAGTAGTAATATCTATTTGAACTGTGACCCATGTATTCTTGGTTGCAATGACAGTGTTCTTGTAATTTCTAAGCATTGCGGAGTGACTCTTGCTCTCGCTCTTTGATTAACCAACAACCTCTCACTTTTATTGTCTTCTACCGTGAACATTATATTCCATAATGGGCCTCCATATCTTTTCCAAAATAAATTATGGATTTATTTAAAAACAAATGTTTAACGAGTGTACAGTCCTTAGCGGCCGTCATAAAAAGCAAAATACCAGTCCAGAACGGTGAGTTGGTCGAATGCTAGAGAGACCGCAAATAAGCTTTTTAGTATCTGTTTCGACTCTGTGAGTTTTTGGATTAGTGGATGCAACTCTGAATAATTCTATCAAGATCTTTAACCCATTCCTTAGTCCAACTAAGAATTGTAGTATTGTAACGGATGGCCACCACAGCTCAGCTATTGATAGCTGTGATCAATATTCTGAAATGCATTTCTCTCTTCAATAATTTTTTAGATTTGTAAAATATATATTTATTTCACATTTGTTTTCATATCTCTGTTTAAAATACTATCAAATTCTAGTATATTGAGATACACATTGCTAACTCTTTCAGGATCATCGTCACTTTTTCCAAATGTCTTTTCAAGGTAGCTATAACATATTTTGAGCTGTCAAACTCCAATTCAAAACCCTTGTAGGAATAATATACAAATTGCAAACACAGTTTTATTTTCGGATACTGTGAACAACTTTAAATCATTTGAAAATAAAAATTGGGCTAATTTCATGGGCTTCTTCTCCAAATTTGTGTCCAATCTATTATCATCATCATAATGATCATCATCATCATCATCATCATCGTCGTCGTCGTCGTCACCGTTGTTATTATTATTATTATTATTATTATTATTATTATTATTATTATTATTATTATTATTATTATTATTATTATTATTATTATTATTATTATATGTTTGACTTTTGTTTTGTATTTGTACAAGTTGATTCCAAGTCTCACCCAGAGACCTCAAGAGACAACAAGTTAGAAGTTCATGTTGGTGTTATGCCTAGGGTGTCATATATTTTGTTTTGCACATAATATTGTTCTAGAGAAAGTTTAAGAAAACGTCAGAAAATTATAAGTTTGTTTTAAAATTTGGGATTACATAGACAGTATTTTACGTAGGATATGGGCAGTTCCTATGAGCAATATCTTTTGAATTTCTGCCATTTTGGAGTTTCCTTTTATCTGAGCTAAGTAGCAACCAGCCCTTTTTGCTATCATGCCTAGGGCACCTATAACAACAGTTAGTGTTTTAGTCATCAGGTTCCACATTTTGCTATTTTCTATTTCAAGATCTTTATACTTGCTCAGTTTTTTGTAGGTCTTGACAGATACATTTATATCGATTAGGACAATCATATCAATGAGGAGGCATGATTTATACAGTTACTTGTATTTCTTTCCATTATGTGTTTTTCGTAATTTTGGTAATAATGTCTGGCCTATTTGCAACTATTTTTCTGTCAGTTTTCAAACAGGGATCTTACTGCTGATAGGCGGAAATACAATTTACCAACAGTTAATGAAATAGCTGTGGTCTTCAGCAATACTGACTGCGAGCCACCATTCAACAGAAATTTCAAGGTTTACCTAAGAAATAATGAAGTCCGTAATCAGTCTGAACATTCTTAGCCCCAACCTTGACCCGATGACGTTTG
>NC_043003.1:92236701-92241701 GCF_006345805.1 Octopus sinensis
ATGAAGGGTGAAATTAATTAATTTGGATAATTATCATTACACCTAGTAGTCTTCGGCATGCTAAAAGCCTCATTCGAGGAAAATTTAAGTAATACTAGCAATAAAGGGTTTAGCAACGAATTGACTACCACATACCGAATTTAGAAATAGCAGTCAAAGAGTATAGCTATTTCTTCTACTAAAAAGGGAGATCTCAGTAAAAAACGATTGGAAGGCAATTGCTGTTTTATACTGAGATCTCCCTTTTTAGTAGAAGAATAGCTATAACTCTTTGACTGCTATTTCTAAATTCGGTATGTGGTAAGGCAATTCGTTGCTAACCCCTTATTGCTTAGTATTATATATATATATTATATATATTATATTATATATATTATATTATATACATATATATATATAATGAAACTGGACCTCTTACTGTCAAGTGTCCCATGATGAACCAACTTCCTCTGTTGTTAATTCTGTAGATGACCTCAAAAACAAAGTCTTTCCCAACTTCACAAAACTACCAAAATCACAATTGGCTGTGTGAAAGAGCAATATTAGCTCCAAAATACGTCGCTGTTAACAAAATTAATCAACAGCTAATGCATTCTCTTCCAGGCACTATACACACTTACAAGTCTCTTGATACAATTCCAGATATAAATGAAGTTGTGAACTATCCTCTTGAATTTCTCAATTCACTGGAGCCTCCTGGACTACCTCCACACATATTAGTACTTAAAGTTGGAACTCCTGTAATGCTACTCCGCAATCTTGAATCACCAAGACTTTGCAATGGAACACGGCTGGTGATAAAGAAAATGATGTCACACGTTATCGAGGCGATCATTCTTTCTGAATATGGAAAAGGTGATGACGTCTTTATTCCAAGATTTCCTCTTACTCCATCAGGAGCAGAAATTCCATTTACATTCAGAAGACTGCAATTCCCCCTTCGTGTCAGCTTTGCCATGTCCATTAACAAATCTCAGGGTCAAACCCTCTCTTTAGCTGGTCTTCTCTTGGAAGAGCCCTGCTTCTCGCATGGGCAACTGTATGTTGGCTGCTCAAGGGTAGGAACCAAAAGAAACCTTTTTGTATATGCTCCACAAGGAAAAACAAGGCACAGTGTTTGCAACGAGGTGTTATAATCTCAACAGCCAGGAGGTATATACATGATCCCATTTTTTTTTAACAAACTTCATTTACTTTCATGTATTTATATTATATACATATATATATATATATGTGTGTGTGTGTGTGTGTGTGTGTGTGTGTGTGTATCCATATATATAACAGAAAAGTCTAATTCTTATTGAATGTAACCGGGCAACGCCGGTATCTCTGCTAGTATATATATATATATATATATATATATATATATATATATATATATAGAATAGAAATATTAAAATTACTAAGTCTCTCTAAAGGAGATTACGCAGCGTTACTGGATATTAATAGTTATCGCCATACTAATATGGCAGTCTAAATATAAGACAAAAGCTGTCGCTGATTAGCTCCAATGGACGCAGGTTCGTGTGTCATATAGCTAGCTAGAGGCGGTAGCCTCTTGGAGCTAATCAGCGACAGCTTTTGTCTTATATTGAGACTGCCATATTAGTATGGCGATAAACTATTATATATATATATATATATATATATATATAGATAGATATAGATATAGATATAGATATAGATATATATACATATACATACATATATATATATATATATATATATATATATATAATATAATATATATATATATTATATATATATATATATATAATATATAATATATATATATAATACTATATTTACTACATACATTATATATATGTAATACTTACAATATCTAATAATAAAATGATGTAGCGTGAAACGATCGTATCAAATTCCCGAAGATATTCTTGTTGCTTATTTTGATTATATATATATATATATATATATCTATATCTATATATAAAACTGAGAATGTGTGTCTGTCTGTCTGTCTGTGTGTTTCCCTAAAACTTGCGAACTACACAACTAATTTTATACATGCCTTACTTAGGGTCCGGGGAGTGTCATCGGCAATAAATTTGAACTTTTTGCCTAGGGCGAGCCCACAGCAATATCATATCTTCTCCACTCTGATTCTCTAAAACTTGAGAACTACACAACCAATTTCATTCAAATTTTACACATGCCTTACTTAGGGTCCATGTAGTTTCATGGGCAAAAAAATGTTCAACTTCTTGTCTAGGGCGAGCCCATAGCAATATCATATCTTCTCCACTATTTCAGTATTACGTGTAAAAGTGAAACAAAAACATTTCTCTTTTATATCAGATACTTTCACTTAACAATAAAAATTAGAGATAATAATAACAATTGAATTATATGTAGTAAGTAATAATTAAAGTCAAACTAAATTAAATCGTAACATAACAATTAAAAGTAAAAATAGCAATTGGTATAAAATTGCATCAATGACTCGAACTTGAATAAGTGGTTTCACATGAATGGGAATAAATTGAAAATAAAATTAGTGTGCAGAAATGGAATAGTCCAGATGGAGCTGTGCACATACCTTTTACCACGGCTTTTACATTAGATTATCTGCTAATTAGCTAGCATTAAGTATCTATATGAAGTTTGGCTGTATGTAATGTCTGTTTTCTCGAACAGCCGCTTCTACTGAGTACTGCTGTTGGTTTATTTATCATACATAAAAGACTATAGCTTCAACTGCGTACTGCTTTTTGATTCACCGTAAGGTTTGTTGTTATTATAACTGTTTAACTATTGTTATCACGTTTGTTGATTCCTCATAAGGGAAACGTTGTTGTGTTGCATTTGTTAAATAATTGTAAACTGTAACCCTCCCCCTTTAGGAGAAGGAGCTTTGGCTATTGTTTAAAAATTGAATTGTGTCCCTGTTTGGGGAAATCGACAATATTTTCACCGTTTATACAGAAGCATTTTTGTTAAAATACCTTCGAAAGTCCAAAAATGAATTTCGCTGCAGCCGTCGGCGGGCGCGAACTCATTAAAATTAAAATGGAAGAAATACAAACCTATTTTGGATTGATCACCAACAAAGACGATGAATCTAGGATAACACCACCAAACGAAATAAAAACTATAATTAAAGAAAAGACTATTGTCTATAAAGTATACAATGTAGAGAAAAAAAAAAGATTTGAACACCTGGAGGAAAGCACCATCGAAAAGTGTCTTGGTGCGACTATGAAAGATATCTAACCAGAGGCGGTAAATTCGCCACAATAGAAGCAAGGTTCGAGTCAACGGAGCGTGCAAGGGAGTACTCGACTCGAACCTGGCAAAGTGGAAATATTTTATTTTTATCTTTATATCAGGGACGTAGGACGTCCCGGATAAAAATTTAAAGTGCCCCCCCCCCCCAGAAGTAGAGGTAGGCTGGATTGTAGCTACTCTTCTATACAAGAGGGAGGACAAGATACAATTGATCGAAATTGCAAGAGACGGGCCTACAATTCCAGCCTGTTATATATTTTGAGTATTGTTATCACTAGCGATATCAAGATATAACTTTGTATTTTGTATTTTATGTGTAGATGTATATATATAGATGCACATGTAATATGTACACATATATACACACATATACATGCACTAACACTAATGCTAGTATATATATATATATATATATATATATATATATATATATATATATATATATATATATATATATGAGGATGACTTTCGTCCCAAAGAACACGATGGCTATTCACCAAAGAGAAAGCGTCAACTAGAAGGAAAGTACCAATAAATAGACCGTGCTCTCTCGATTGGTTTCAATTTATTCGCTTGAGAAACGTCCCCGTCAACGGCTCGATCCTAATGCACAAAGCTAACACCATTTGTGAAGCAACTGGACACGATTTTAAGGCATCCGAAGGTTGGTTTTACCATTGGCAAAAATGATATGGAATCTTTTTTACACATCTAAAAGGTAAGCTTGTGGTTCACTAGTTCACATTTTTCTCTTTAGAGAACACAAACTAAACATTTCATACATTACAGGTGATGCAGCTGAGGCTGACGTTGATGGAAACCATCAATTTCGTGAGACAACCATGCAGCTTCTGTTGAAATCATATCAGCCACAGAACATTTAGAAAGCCGATGAAACTGGGATCTACTTTCGTGCATCACCAGGGAATACAAATGTCAACGAGAGTTACAAGTAAACTGTGAGGGGCTTTAAGACGGCAAAGGACCGTGAGACCTTCATGGTAGCCTGCAACATGAATGGAGACAAAATAAGAGTTGCTCTTAATCGGAAAGATGCTTCAAAAATGTCAAAACGCTTCCGATTCAGTACAACTTTTCAACCAATGCTTGGATGACAGAAAAAATCTATGGAAGATGGCTCAGATCTTGGGATCGTCGTTTGCAGGAATCTGGATGATAAGTGGTGGTCCTACTTGACAATTGCTTTTCTCATGTAGTCATCGATGATCTCAAGAATATCACTTTAAAATTTCTTCCTGCTAACAACGTCGGTGCTGCAGCCCTGTGACATTGGGATAATCAAGACCTTAAAAGCCTTCTTCAGACATGAAATGCGCGAGATCAATGATGTTATGGAAGACACTGAACGTGACAATTTTACTCAAGAATTTGCAAAGCGGATCACCATTTTGCATGCCATATACATGTTAAGCGTAGCTTGGAAGAAGTTCTCTAGCCAGACAATCAAACATTATTGGACCAAACCTGGTTTTGTTTCGGCCGAATAATCAAATGAAGCCATAAATGTTAACAAAGATTTGATCCTGCCTTAACCGCCTACTGGAATGACCAAAATCCAGTTCGAGAACTGGTTGTCTGTGGATGATAGTGCTGTTTTTGCTCCAGAGAGCATCATTGGAGAAGAAAAACTAGACGAGATGATTCATGACATTCGGCAACCTGAGAAAGAAATCGAAGCAGATGAAGATGGTGATTCCGACGTTGATGTTGATGAAAGAGTTCTGGAGCCT
>NC_043003.1:92246701-92264033 GCF_006345805.1 Octopus sinensis
TTTGATCGAAAACCTACGCCACCTTTTTTTTATCCCCCAAAAGAAAAGCTCTACCTTGTAATTTGTCCCATCTGTGTGCAGCCCTGTGTGGCCAATAAAGAAACTTATCTATCTATCTATCTATCTATCTATCTATCTATCTATCTATCTATCTATCTATCTATCTATCTATCTATCTATCTATCTATCTATCTATCTATCTATCTATCTACCTATGACAGCATATAAGTATATAAAAAAAACGGTAAAATCAGGTAAAAACATTTAAGAAATTGTAGAACTAACTTCCTCGGTCACGAGAGACTATCATTATGTATGTATGTATGTATGTATGTATGTATGTATGTATGTATGTATGTATGTATGTATGTGTATATGTATGTATTATGTATGTATGCATTATGTGTATATGTATGTTCGTGTATGTATGTATATATTATATATGCATTATGTATGTTTGTATGTATGTATGTATGTAAGTATGTATGTATGTACGTGTGTATGTGTATGTATGTATGTGTGTGTGTCTGTCTGTATGTATATGTATGTGTATATGTGTGTGTGTATGTATGTATTAAGCATGTTCTCTTATTCCTTTACATGTTTCAGTCATTTGACTGCGGTCATACTGGAGCACCGCTTTGAAGGATTTATTTTTTAAGCTTAACACTTACTCTATCAATCCTTTTTGCTGAACCGCTAAGTTATGGGGACGTAAACACACCAATACCGATTGTCAAGCAGTTGTGATGGAGGGGTGGGGGTCAAACAGACACAAAGACACACACACATAGATATATCATTCAACTACCGTAGTAGTTAAATAATATTCTTAAGGCCGCAATTTACTCACATGCAGCATCTTTCAGAGCTTGTCGCTAATTCAGTTCTTAACCAAATGGAAAACCATTAACATTTTTGAAGAGCGCGTGTCCCTAGCTACATTTTGGTTTTAGTCCAGTAGAGAAAAGTTTGCATCAAAATTTGTAGCGAGGTTATAGGAGAGTAAGTAACGCCACCAATCAAGTTTAGATCTAAATACCTTTTTTTTTTCATTTTAAAAGCAAAATATATTTATCTTAGTTTCAATGCTAGGAGAAAGCGTGAAGTATTTCATAGTTTTGATCCCATGCAACAAAAAATTTGTATCCCAAAAGTTGTGAGGTAAGATATCATGAAAAAATTATAAAACAAAAAATTGGATCTAAGTAAAATTAACTGTTTTTATTTTAAAAACAAACTATATTTTGATTAAGCTTAAATGATTTTAATTTAATTTGAGTTCAATTCGAGGAATTTCATGGTATGAATCTCATACAATGAAGTTTTAAAAGAAAAAAGTTATGAGTGTTTGTTTCTTAAATTTGAGGGTGATAACATAGCTCTATACTTTTTTATGAATATAGTTTTGATATATGTCACCGGCATTATAAAGGTAAAGAAAAAATTATCGACGACACCGCTAATTGACACATTTGACACATTATCAATTATCACAATAGCATAGCCTGTAAAAAAAACATGGATTACATGGAAAAATGCGAGCAAGAGAAATAATATTCTTTGGATTATAAATCTGGAAAAGTACAGGACAAGAAAACTTTTACTAAAATATTGCAGCTAAAGATAAAATATTTTAATTGAGTTATCTTTTATTTTTAATAGAAATAAGTTATAAGAAATAGAAGTAATAACTTGTAATAAAACTTTTAGTTTTAATAAAAGCTAATATTTTCTAAATCTAAATATGTAATAATTTATCCTGTAATATTTACCGATGTAATAATTTGTCTTGTACTTTTCTAAATTTATAATCTTCAGAATATTATTTCTCTTGCTCGTATTTTTCCATGTAATTCATATATATATATATATATATATATTATATATATATATATATATATATATACGACGGGCCTCTTTCAATTTTCGTCTATCAAACCCACTCACAAGATTTTGGACAGGCCGAGGATATATTACAAGACACTTGACCAAGTTCACGCGATCCCACTAAAACCGGAAACATGTGGCTAGGAAACAAGCTCATTACGACACAGCCACGCCTGCACCTATATATATATATATATATAATATAACACACGCAAACACGCGCTCACACACACACACAATTACACACTCACACATACGTATTACTAATTTTAGTCTTATCACTGATTACACAAGAAAAAAAACCCGACGTTCCCACCATCGCTTACAATAACATTACTACCGCTACCACTTTATTGTACCAAACTAGTTTGTTTTAGTATTCCTATATAAAGGAGGAAAAATTTAGGATGTTAGCTCATTGCATCATGTTCTTCTTTCACTGACGCTTGGTAAGTAAGATCATTTTTACTTTTTTGACATATTGTTATCGGTAGGCGCAGGAGTGGCTGTGTGGTAAGTAGCTTGCTAACCCACCACATGGTTCCGGGTTCAGTCCCACTGCGTGGCACCTTGGGCAAGTGTCTTCTGCTATAGCCCCGGGCCGACCAATGCCTTGTGAGTGGATTTGGTAGACGGAAACTGAAAGAAGCCTGTCGTATATATATATATATATATATATATATATATATATATATATGTATGTGTGTGTTTGTGCGTTTGTGTTTGTCCCCCTAGCATTGCTTGACAACCAATGCTGGTGTGTTTACGTCCCCGTCACTTAGCGGTTCGGCAAAAGAGACCGATAGAATAGACTTACAAAGAATAAGTCTCGGGGTCGATTTGCTCGACTAAAGGCGGTGCTCCAGCATGGCCGCAGTCAAATGACTGAAACAAGTAAAAGAGTAAAGAGTCCTTAAGCACAGCAACGCACTTTATCTCTCCTTGATCTCTCTTCACGTATGTATGTATGTGTGTATATTCATATACACGGTGCGATGGGTAAATTATTGCCATTTTATATTTCTAATTTCGCACATGCGCAATGTTTGTTTTTGTTTTTGTCAGTATAGTAGGGTCAGTTGGGCATCGTCTGTGAGAAAAACAGCTCTATGATGCATTTCAATCCGCTAGAAATTTGGAAACTATATACTGTATTGCTTGGCGTTTCGGAAGCTCCAATACGAACATTTCAGAGTGTTTGGGCTTCAATCTGAGGACATGTACCGAGAGTGATAAAAATCAATCATCCAGCCAACATCATGGTGTTGAATAAATTTACTCTTTAGTATTTCAAAATATTCTTATGTAATTTTAGTAAATATATCTGTTAAAATGAGATATCAGTGCTATTTCTATTTTTGCGTAATTTAGACGACAGTTTAATCACCGCACCCTGTATATATATGTATATATATATATATATATATATATATATATATATATATATATATATATATATATATATATGCATGTAATATATAATATATATGTATGTATGTATTATGTATGTATATTTGTCTGTATGCGAATATAAATATATATATGTGCTTATATGTATCTTTATATACATATGCATTGAGTGAACTCTCCACACACACACGCACACGCAGACACGCACATATTCTTTTATTCTTTTCTTTTACTTGTTTCAATCATTTGACTGCAGCCATGCTGGAGCACCGCCTTGAAGGATCTTAGTCAAACAAGTCAACCGCTTGATTTTTTAAAGTCTAGTAATTTTTCTATCGGTCTCTTATGCCAAACCGCTAAGTTGAGGATAACACATCAACACCGGCTACCAAGCGGTGATGGTGTGGAGACAAAGACACAAAGACACACACATATAGATATAGACATATATATATATATATATATATATATATATATTATTGGCTAAACTGGCAAAATGACCATTCCGAATATAACTATATATATATATATATATATATCTATATATATATATAAATGCGACAGGCTTCTTTCAGTTTCTGTCTACCAAATCCACTCAAGGCTTTGGTTGGCCCGAGGCACTTGCCCAAAGTACCACCCAGTGACCCAAGACCATGCGGTAGGAAAGCAATGTTCTAACCACACAGATAAAGAGTAAAGTTCCTTCCTGAGTCATGTAGACTCATAAAGCCGGTTTCCTGGTTCCATGGTGCATATATTCTCCAATACCGGTCCGTTGCAAGATTACTCATCTTTGCCAGTTGATCAAACTGAAGCACACCTCCACCTATACATACATACATACATACATTCATACGCATCTATATCTGTATATCTATATATAAAATGAAAAGAAGATGGAGATTTACGATTGGCATATTTTAATTTATAAACATCATATTATATTTTTATTATAATATAATGTAATATAAATATAAATATTATAATCCTACAATTGTTTCGACTCAGATCCAATAATAAATTTATAAAAAATCAATGTATTTGGGTAAGAATCTCTTCGGGGAAATATTTGACAAAAATTACGTATGAGGAGTTTTAGATCCTAGAACATGTTTATGTTTGTAAGCGTGAGCGTCAATAGTTAAAAAAAATATATATATGATAAAAATATATAATAAAAACAAAAAAATAAAAATAAATAAATAAAAATTAATATACCAGACATAAAATACGTTTGTGTATTTTTAAGAATATTAATCTAAATATATTTTTGCGCATTAGTTTTTAAAAAACAAATAATATGCTAAGGATTTATGGTGAAATAGGAAATAACTCCTTTTATTCTTCTATACTATTAGGAAAAATACATGTTATTCAGACAATTTATTCAGAAAAATTCTTTATTCTCACTAGTATTATAAAACAAAAACAATATGCGATTAGTCATGGCTAAATACCAAAAGAATTTATTTAAAGTACTTTATCCTCACTAGGCCAATACTAAATAATACTATAAATTACACAGTATTCATTATATACATACATACATTTATATATATATGTGTGTGTGTGTGGGTGGGTGTGTATGTATGTATGTATGTATGTATATATATGTATATATATATATATATATATATATATATATATATAATATATATAATATATATATATATATATATATATATATATAAATACGTGGGTATGTTCGTATGTTGAAACTAGAACCATTATATACCTACAGATGTATACACGCACACAAACACACCCACAGGGCGCGGGTGTTCGCACAAAGACAATCCTACATACATTCCTGCTTACGAGAACTACTAGAAATTTTAGAAGTTAATGTATAATGCAATTATAATCAATACCATAACATGACGGGAACTCATTTTCTCGACTCCAGAATAAATGAATACGTGTCCGCGGCGAACTTCTTTTTAAAAAGTTAAAGGGACATAAATAGAACGTACGGGAAATTGTTTCCCCTTGGATAAACGCTGTATCAAATGAACATCTAAGTATTTCTTGCATAACAAAATTTAATCGCTCGCATAGCGATGTACGAGGAACTACATTTCAATATCAATTAACGAGGAAACATCTGTCATATATTTTGTTCTAGAATTGACATTATTATTCTCGTATTTATAATGATTTGGAAAAATATATCGTACTCACGTGAATTATATCAGTTGGAGATATCGAGCACGACTGATTAGCAATTATTTCGATTACTATTTACCTTTGGTCATTAGTAATTATAAACCTAGTTACGACAGAGTTGCTACAGAATCCATAAGTCAATATTAATACTGATTAGAAAAAAAACTGGCCAATTTCTAGAATTGTTTTTACTATTTTTCTTGAGTCATAAATTCAAAAGCATAATTTTAGTATGTATGTATGTATATGTAGTATGTATGTATGTATGTATGTATGTATGTATGTATGTATTTATGTATGTCAGGTCACTTTCGAGAGCTACTGGTAACATGTAACCCAGTACAACCTGTTGCATGGTCGGGTCGTTGGCGACTAAACCGGCAACCTCACCAAGCTTGCTTGGTGAGGAGGGTGTTTATTGGACACCCTGCGGGATGAAAAACAAAACCCGTCAAAGGGCGGAGGAACTCTTGAGAGTCAACGGCCATTCAATAAATGTCTTAAGGCTGGATCATGCGCGGGGACATAGAAATAATCGGACTGAATACCCGATCGCGCGATTAAACCATTGGGAGTGAAGGACTCCTAGCCTTTGTTAGGGCATCCTTCTAGGAGAAGGTAACTCAGGTAACTGGGATGACTCCGACATAAGACCTGCGGCTCAGTGGTTACCAATGATGTTGACTTGTTCTTCTTTTCAGATTATGTCCGCTGTTGCTTAGTGAGTGGGATTGACTCAGTGCACGGCCTTTACTCACTTTTAAAAAAATCTTCTTGCACAGGCATTGCACAATAACAACATTGATTAAGCTTCGTGCAATGGCCATACTCGATAACGAGGGGGCAGCCACCATGTATGTATGTATGTATGTATGTATGTATGTATGTATGTATGTATGTATGTATGTATGTATGTATGTATGTATGCATATATGTATGCATGTATGTATGTATGTATGTATGTATGTATGTATGTATGTATGTATGTATGCATGCATGTATGTATGTATACATTTAGTTGGACAGAATATCTTACGATTCCGTACTGTTACTGTTTATCTCTTGCTCAGAGATTTAATATAAATTTTCTCTCTTTTTACTAGATCAGCGGGAGTGTGTCACCCAACATCGCTTGACAACCGATGCTGGTGTGTTTAAGTCCCTGTAACTTAGCGGTTCGGCAAAAGGGACCGATAGAATAAGTACTAGGCTTACAAAGAATAAAGGTCCTGGGGTCGATTTCTTCGACTAAAGGCGGTCCTCCGGCATATTATATATATATATATATATATATATATATATATATATATATATATATATATATATATATGAAAGCACCAATTCAATTCAAAGATCAAATTTTGAAGTGGTTGCATGTTGAAGAACAACTAGAGGAAAAGACTGAAAAGAATAGTTATTTCTTAATTCGGATTAATGAGTTCAACATTGTAGGCAATTACAGTACGCTTCTCTTAGTGTACATTATTTTAATGACTCTAAATTGTAACATATAGAATATTTGTAAAATGCTTTGAAACTAAATAATACTACTGTGACATTTACTTTTCTTGCTTTAAGTTTTTGGCTTGATGAAAATAAAGGAAGTTCCATGAATTTTTTTTTATCAATTTCACCTAATGGTTTGAAGGCATACAGGTCTTGTAGCATATCTGAAAACTGTTTGTTCCGAAGTGATAGCAATGTACTGCATTGTTTTTTAGAAAAAAAAATGTTGCATTATTTTACTTTTTGTTCATGATGATGATGATGATGATGATGATAGGAACGATAATGATGAAAGTGAAATGATAGAAACGATAATGGTGATGAAAATATTGATGGTAACAATAACTATAATGATGGTGGCAGATGATGATGATGATGATGATGATGATGATGATGAATGAAAATGATGATGATTATGATGTAAAGAAAATCAGAAAGATGATATTAATCTAAATATATGGTGATGAAACTGATGACGTTGATATGAGCAATAAAGATAATGAGAAGAATGATAAAAACGATAATGATGATGATGATGATGATGATGATGATGATGATGATGATGATGATGATGATGATGATGATAATGACGGTAATGATGACGTTTTTATCTTTTTATTTTTATCTTTTAATAGGTTTCAAAAAATTGTTAGAAAAACGAAAACGAAAGACAGGAGGATATTAATCTGGTACGTTACCACACATCAAACCAGTCGATACATCCCGATATTGAAACTACACCGAACGGATTAATTGAAAAAATAAATCATTGAATCAATTTAACTGTTTGTTTATGTACAATATACATAAAATGAGAATTACTACAGCCATCACACTGGCACTTTTGCTAGTTGTTATTCACCCAATCAAACTGTCGTTGGCGGCCCATACTCCATGTAAAGCGTGTGAAATAAATGATGAACTCTTATTCCAGAAATCCTGGGTTTGTGGTGAATGTGGTTCCTTATACAAGAACACTGCAATAGAGTACTGTTGCTTTTGCGACCAGGAATACTACGACAAATGTCTCATCGCCTCGGGTATCGATAAGGACAGAGACACTAATCTTAACCCGCACTAACATTTCTGAACGATCTCCTTGTTTTTTTCTGTTGGCGGATTTGCAGAATTGTTAAAGCAAAGATTAAAATAACTCGTTGTATTTACTTCTCTTTACGTTCTGAGTTCACATCCTGCTAAAGTCAACTTTGTTTTCCATCCTTCCCAGAAGCACTAGTAAAAGACTGGGATCAATACATTTTAAAGATACTCATCTCTCCAAATTATTATTATTATTACTACTACTACTACTACTACTACTACTACTACTACTACTACTACTACTACTACTACTAAGGCGGCGAGTTGGCAGAATCTTTAGCATGGCGGGCAAAATGCTTCACGGCATTTCGTCCGTCTTTACGTTCAGAGTTCAAATTCTGCCGAAATCGACTTTGCCTTTCATCCTTCGAAATCGATAAAATAACTATCAGTTGAGCACTGAGGTCAATGGAATTGACTTGCTGGCCTTGTGCCAAAATTATTATTATTGTTGTTGTTGATGTTGTTGTTGTTGTTGTTGTTGATGTCGTTGTTGTAATCGCTATCGTTGTCGTTGATTTCATTTGACAAAATACAAATCTAAGGTCTTGTAGCAAAGGAACACAGTCAAGTCAATTGATTTCAATAAAATTTCATGAAAGTTTTTTTTATAAACCCTGTTATCAATGAAAAAAAAAATGTCAGTTCTGTTAGTAATTTGAACCTTGATTGTAGAAGGGCAAAATTAAAATGTCGTATGATCATTTAGTCCATTGTTCTAATTTTTATGCCAACCCTCCAATCGCTATTATTACTACTGATGTTATCCTCTACCAGCTATTTCGCGCCATTTACTTTTTGGCAATTTGCGGAGTAAAAGTTAGATGGACACTTTTACGAGATATTTCCCTTCGTTAATAAAGTTAAATCTATCTTATGTATGTATATATATATATATATATATATATATATATATATATATAATTGTATGTAAGTGTATACATGCATATATACATATATATACATGCTTACATACACACACGTACATATGCATATACATACATACATACATAATATATATATATATATTATATATATATATATATATATATATATAATTGTATGTAAGTGTATACATGCATATATACATATATATACATGCTTACATACACACACGTACATATGCATATACATACATACATACATAATATATATATATATATATATAAAGTTGAAATTTATAGAAAATGATAGTTAAAATTTATAGAAAAACAAAGCACGAAGACAGGTGTATGAATAACAAACAAGTGCATTAGTTTGACGCTGGGGAAAATGGAAAAGCGTTTTACGTTTCGAGCCATAGCTCTTCAACAGAAAGGAATAAGAGAAAATAGAGATTTCAGCGGTCCAACATGATGAATATATATATATATATGACACACACACACACACACACACACACATATATGATACACAGATATGAAATATACGATGTATGTAAGATTTACTTGTAAATTACAGAACCCCTCCCCTCTCAGTTCTGTGATCTCCAAGTTTTATTTCAACTATCAGCGAATTACGTTGTGTTGTTATTGTTGTTGCTATTATCATCGTTGTTGTTGCTGTTGTTATTATTATTATTATTATCATTATTATTATTATCATTATTATTATTATTATTATTATCATCGTCGTCGTTGTCATCATCATCATCATCTTCATCATCATCGTAATCATCAGGATCAGGATCATCATCAGGCCAGTGGGCTGGCAGAATCGTTAGAGCGTTGGAGAAAATGCTTTGCGGTATTTGTCCCAACTCTCCATTTCGAATTCAAATCCCTTCGAGGTCAACTTTGTCTGTCGACCTTTGACCTTTTCGAGTTCGATAGCAAAAGGTACGAGTAAAATACATGGGTCGATGTAATAAAACCTCATCTGCTCCCTTCCCTCCCCAAGAAAAAAATGTTTAGGTTTTCTGCTAAAAATAGCATGAAATATTGCTTTCAAATTTTGGTACAAAACCAACAATTTCTCGAGAGTGGGGAAAATCGGTTTCATCGACCCCAGTGCTCTTTTATCGACTCCGAAAGGGATGAATGGCAAAGTCGACCTCTGTGAAATTTGAACTCAGAAAGTAATGACAGACGAAATGCCGCTAAGAATTTTACCCAGCCTTATTCTGCCAGCTCACAGCCTTCGAGTAGAAAGAAATATTGTAAATGTGATATAGTGGCAGAAACGGTAGAGAGCTGGAGCAATGAAGAAAAAAATTCACTGTTACTCCCCTTTATATTCTCGGTTCAAACCACACTGAAGGGAACTTTGCCGTTCATACTTCTCTCATTCCACCTTCCCCCACCCGGAGTTAATAAAATACATACCGAGCCTATACAGGGATCAGTTAATCGATTAAAAAAAAGCAAAACATTACCTACAAAAGATGCTATGGTTTTGCATATGTATCGTAACTCAATGTTTAAATGTCAAAATTTATAAAATAATAATGATAGTAATAATAAAGTTATATGTAATTCCATCTCCACACGTACATGAAAAAATCTATTTAAAGATGAATATTTAATGAAAAAAACACAAAGATAAAAATATAAAAATATGAAAAAATGCTTAAAAAATATATTTAATGCAAAATAAAATAATGCCAAATAATATTTATTCTTCAGTTTATTTTGTTATTACGCTCACTCATTCTGTCTAATTCTTCCTCTCTTACATTATATATATGTATGTGCATATATATATATATATATATATATATATATATATAATATATATATATATATATATATATATATATATATTATATATATATATATATATATATATATAATATATATATATATTTGTGTGTGTGTGTGTGTGGAGCAGCAATGACCCAATGGTCGTAGGATCGCGGGTTCGTTTCCCAGACCGGGCGTTGTGAGTGTTTATTGAGCGAAAACACCTAAAGCTCCACGAGGCTCCGGCAGTGGGTGGTGCCGAACCCTGCTGTACTCTTTTACCACAACTTTCTCTCACTCTTTCTTCCTGTTTCTGTTGTACCTGTATTCCAAAGGGCCAACCTTGTCACACTCTGTGTCACGCTGAATCTCCCCGATAACTACATTAAGGGTATCCGTGTCTGTGGAGTGCTCAGCCACTTGCACGTTAATTTCACGAGCAAGCTGTTCCGTTGATCGGATCAACTGGAACCCACATTGTCGTAACCGACGGAGTGCCACGATATATATATATCAGATGTTCAAGAAAGATTCACTCATTGATATTTCTTAATTATTCAAAATAAACTTAACGTAGGATAATGAAATTTGGCACACACGTTCTAATGGAAATTCTCAATCCATTGCAGTAATTACATTTCAAAATGATCACATTTTGCCTTCACCATAGCTTGCAGACGGGTGTTCACTGAGTTGCATGAGCGTTGTGTTACCTCTCTATCTAACTTGACCCGTGAGAACTGAAGGGCTTTCTTCAAATCTGATACATTTGGATAAGAGCGAGGAGAAACATAATTCTCTAAGATTTGACCAGATAGCAAAGTCTATGAGATTGATGTCTGAACTTGAGGCGGGGGCCATGTCGTCTTGTCCCTAAAACTGCTGAAATGCTCTTTGTACCATGTCTGTATTGTGACCTAGGGTAACAATTTCTCGTCCAACATTTTCACTTAAACTTCACAGTCAACCTTGATGCCAGCATCGACGAAGATCAAAGGAGACTTGGACCCATCACATGCAACTGCGACCCGAACCATGAGTGAAGCTGGCTTCTGACAGCATAAATGGCTCCTGCTACCTTCGGGTATGTCTCCTACAGTACGTGCATAAAACCTGTCATTCTGCCTGTTGGTAATTGCTTCCACTGTGAAAATCTTCTATTCACACTAGATCAACACTTTGTTAGCGGCGCGCTTCATTTCAACTAACATGGTTTTACCCCTGTTGAGTCATTTCCTCTTGGAAGTTGCTGAAATTCACTGCTGGGATTGTTTCTTGTATGCAGTTAAATCCTTAAATCCTTAAAATTTTTCAGCCCGAAGGCCGCGGCCATGTTGGGGCACCACCGCTGTTAGTTTAAAATCCCCTTTAAAAATCTTGTGATTTGACGATATCGAAATATCAAGAGATTTTGCAGTTCTTCTTGCTCTCCTGGAGGGATTTCGCTTCATTCATTTCTTCATAGCTTCAACAGATTGTTTGGTACGAATTAATAGTTTCCTACCAGGAATTGGTTTGCCAGAGGTAGTAGCAGACTCCATATATCGTCTTTAGGTATTAAACACTATTTTACGGCACACGTTCAACTGTTTTGTTATGCTCTTGTTGCTCACTCCAGCTGTTTTCAAAGCAACAATCTGGTCACGTTTTGTTTTTGATGCCATATTTGTTTACAAACCTGTTAGAGACGAACGAAACAATAAACACATTGTGGTGTGATGGTGAGGGAGTGTGACGGATGGGGAGAGCGGAAGTGTGGCTTGCAGGGCTTTGCAGGGCGCATGCGCCGGCGGAAGCGGAAGTGACAGGCAGAACGCACGTGCGGCATCGAGCAGTTGACTCAGACACGACGAAGACACGACACGAGCGAGTTGGCGAAAGGCGATCCAAGTTCATCTCCGGCTAGGTAAGACCCAATTGCATTCCATTCCTTCCTTGTTCTGTTGTACTCTTTTCACCATTCATACAACAAGCTATTTCGGCAAATAATCACTGGGACCGGCAAATAATCACTCGGTTTCGTAAAAATAAAAATAGAAAAATTATGCAGAGTGCTATGGTTTCACGCGAGCCTATAACACCGTTTTGCGGCGACACCGATGTGGTCGCTGGTTGAAGAGGTGAAGTTGGTGGCGAAGCTCCACGGTATAGCTGACCTGGCGAGTTTTATGCCGTTGTATTTGGATGGCCCGGCGTTGGCGTTATATTTAGAGATGGAGGAGACGGACCAACTCAGCGCAGATAAAGTGGAAATCCGACTTATGGAGGCCTTCGCGGAAGGAATGTTTGAAGCGTACGCTCGGCTGGGTAGAATGAGATGGACTGGGCAACAGGTGGACGTGTTCGCCGGTGAGCTTAGAAGGCTGGCTAAACTGGCGGGATATGAGGGAGAGTCGCTAGAACGGACGGTTAGGTTAGCGTTCGTGACCGGCTTTCCCGACATCATGTCGGTCGAGCTACAGAAGCTCCCGAACGTGCGTTCGATGCCGATGGCCGATATCATATCGCGGGCACGTGTACTGGTTTCATGCAGCAGGTTGACGTCGGTAGCAGCGACTGTAACGTCGAAAAGTGGCCCAGCTAGGAGCAGCGGAGAGGGGCTGAGGAAAGAACGCGTGCGATCGTTCAAAGGACAGTGTTTCCGGTGCCAAGGCTCACACATGGTCCGTGACTGCGCGTCGCCCAAGCCTGAGGTGATTTGCTACCGGTGTCGAGAGCCGGGGCATGTAACCAGCGAGTGTCTGCGGGGAAACGGACCGCGGGAGACTACTGCGCCGGTAGTTGTCCCTTTGGACTAGTAGCGGCGCGTTTATCATCGCTACCTGTGGTCGACATTCTGGTGAAGGGGAAGATGTCGCGAGCCCTGGTGGACACGGGCTGTACGACGACCCTGATGACCACAGAAGTGGCAGAGACGTGGAGTGGAGGAAGCAGTGTTAGGGCAGTTGACGGAAGAGAAGTTCACTGCGAAGGGGTTACGGATGCGCAGATTGTGGTGCAGGGACTACAGCTGACGTTGCGAGCAATTGTGGTTGGTCACTTGGTGGACGAGATCGACGTGGTGATGGGGATGGATGCAATCACCCGTTTGGGAGGTGTCACCGTCAACGAGGCTGGCGTAACGTTTGGGTTAGCGGGGAAACCGTGTAGGGCGGGACCGCGCACCGACGACAACCGTGAGGAAAAGGATGCGGCGCACACCATTGAAGACCAGGATTTTCGGGCTGTCTTTGATGGCGAAAGGTGGACAGTGGAGTGGCACTGGAAGGGAGAGCCCCCGATGTTAAAGAATAAAGTGGGCTGCTATCAGCATACTCTAAAAGGAGATGCCAGAAGTGAGTTCGAGGGGGAGGTGGAGCGGTGGATTAAGGAGGGCATACTGATCCCCTGGGAAAAAGAAGAGAGCGGAGTCCTGCCACTGATGGCGGTGATACAGCCCACAAAGCGTAAGGTCAGGCCAGTGCTCGACTTCCGAGAGCTGAATGACCACGTGTCGTGTCATA
This sequence comes from Octopus sinensis, assembly GCF_006345805.1. NCBI lineage: Eukaryota > Metazoa > Mollusca > Cephalopoda > Octopoda > Octopodidae > Octopus > Octopus sinensis. The sequence goes on from NC_043003.1 coordinate 92,260,959, forward strand.
CAGGCGGCGAGGCCACGGATGTCTGCGGAGACACCTTGCGAGAGTGGAGGCAGCCGACGGGGGCCTCCACGATTGTCGATTTAAAGTCGGCATACCTTCAGGTGCATGTGGCTGAGAAACTATGGAAGTACCAGCTCGTCAGGTATAGGGGCCGGACGTACTGTCTGACCAGGTTGGGATTCGGGCTGAATTCAGCGCCGAAGATTATGGCAACAATTCTCAAGGCCATCCTGGGGAAGGTGGACAGAGTAAAAAGGGCCACCAATTCATACATCGACGACATTCTGGTGGATGAAACCGTGATACCAGCAACGGAGGTCATAGGCCATCTGAAGAGTTTTGGACTGATCGCCAAGCCGCCAGAGGCTATGGAGGGAGGTGCTGCACTGGGCCTCAAGCTATGGAGAGACAAGGCCGGCGCCTTGGTGTTCCGGCGAGGGAATGAGGTCCCTGAACTGGGCGCCAGCATGAGTAGACGGGAACTGTTCTCTCTGTGTGGGAAGCTGGTGGGACACTACCCGATTGCAGGCTGGCTCCGGACAGCATGTAGCTTCATCAAGAGACGAGCCGAAGGAGTGAAGTGGAATGATAAAGTGGGGGAGAGGACGATCGACATGATGCAGGAAGTCTTGGTCAGAGTAGGAGCAGAGGACCCAGTGAGGGGCAGCTGGTATGTTCCCAAATCAAAGAGCGGAATCGTATGGTGTGACGCCAGTAGCATCGCAATAGGGGTTGTCTTGGAAGTGGGAGGTGTCACGGTGGAAGATGCGGCCTGGCTCAGGAAGATGGATGACTGCAATCATATCAACGTGGCGGAGTTGGATGCCGTGCTGAAGGGGGTGAACCTAGCCTTGAAGTGGGGGTTGCACACCATAGAAATCAGGACTGATTCGGCCACTGTACTTGGTTGGGCGACAGCAGTATTCACCGATGAGCGGAGGGTGCGGACCAAAGGGGCTGCAGAGATGCTGGTAAAGCGTCGATTAGGAATACTGCGTGAACTAACCACTGAGTTCAATCTGAGGCTGAGCGTGATCTTTGTGCCTTCCGAGAAGAACAGGGCAGACGTCCTGACCAGGGTAAAGCGAGCCTGGTTGCAGGTGCCAGAGGATGCGAAGCAGGATGTAGCTGCAGTATGCCGTCTGAGCGACTCGGAGTTACGGAGACTGCACACCATGCATCACATGGGTGTGGACAGGACATTGTTCCTAGCCAGAAAAGTTGACTCCGACGTAACAAGACGGAGCGTGCAGAGAGTGGTTAGCAGTTGTGACAGGTGCCAGTCCATCGACCCTGCTCCGGTCGTGCATGAAGCGGGAAGTATTCCAGTGGACCAGGACTGGAGACGACTGGCGGTGGACATAACACACTACCGGCAGGGGACATACCTCTCAATGGTTGACTGCAGACCGGGGCGGTTCGCCATATGGAGGGAGATGAAGACGGGAACCGCAGAAGAAATTGTGAAAGTGTTGAAGGAGATATTCCTGGAACGAGGCCCCGTGGATGAACTGCTTCTGGACAACGGCACTGCATTTCGCTCGGATGTGCTGAGAGAAATGCTTGATGAGGGGAAGGTCAACCGCTTCTTCAGGGCGGCATACCGGCCAAGTGGAAACGGGGTGGTGGAAAGGCATCATCGTACCATCAAGGCCATGGCAGAGAGGGGTCACATTTCACCAGTCGAGGCCGTGTTTTGGTACAATATGTCGCCCAGATCAGGACAGGCTGAGGAGTCGGTGCCACACAGGGCAATATTCAGGTACGAGTGGAGGCATCCGTGTACTACATCAAAGCGACCCGGGGCAGAGGAAGAGCACGCCTTCGTGCAGGTCGGGGAGGAAGTCTGGGTAAAACCCCCAAACGCACGGTGTACATCGCAATGGGGAAAGGGGACAATAACCTCCGTAAATTCAAAGAATAACATCTCGGTCGATGGTATGCCACGCCACGTTTTGGACATACGGAGGATTGTCCATGCCCCAGAGGATGGGGCCAGCAGCAGTGGGCAAGACGAAAACAACAGACAGGATGACGAGGTCGGCAGCAACACACCAGAAACAAGTCCTAGGGTCGCACTGCGACCACAGAGGGAGCGGCACCCTCCTCCCTGGTTGGCTGATTATGAAACCAGTTTCAGGTGCGGGAGCGAGTGAGGAAGCCGGTTCAGTGATCTATAGATCAGGGGGCGTGTGGTGTGATGGTGAGGGAGTGTGACGGATGGGGAGAGCGGAAGTGGGGCTTGCAGGGCTTTGCAGGGCGCATGCGCCGGCGGAAACGGAAGTGACAGGCAGAACGCACGTGCGGCATCGAGCAGTTGACTCAGACACGACGAAGACACGACACGAGCGAGTTGGCGAAAGGCGATCCAAGTTCATCTCCGGCTAGGTAAGACCCAATTGCATTCCATTCCTTCCTTGTTCTGTTGTACTCTTTTCACCATTCATACTACACACATGAACAAAAAACATATGCAAATCTTTACGTAAAATGTAAATAATATTACCAGAACTGATATTCTTTAGGAAAAGTTTTAAAAGTGGATAAATCTTTCTGGGACACCCTATATATATATCAGAGAAAGAGAAAATGGAATTCACGAGATTCTTTACTAATCACTACAATCGTTTCAACCCATCGTCCATCGATCCCTCGTGGGTGAGATTCTGTACTACTGGTTGTGGTGCATTATTCGGTGCAGATGTGCCACATCAGGTGACTTTTCAGGATGTACTTCGTTCTTTAATCTCCGTTTCGTTTGCCTGTAGCTGGTAGCGTACAAGAGAGATCGTGATTTAAAATAATTTAGAATCAAGGACAGTTTTCTTATATGTAATGAACTTACTAACAATTAATCATAAATAAAATTCATATATAAGAATCAAAAAGAGAAAATAAAATAAGTATACAATGAGCAGATTAAACAGATACTGTGCTTGACAATCGGTGTTAATATGTTTACGTCCGCGTAACTTAGTGGGTTCGTTAAAGAAAGGAAAGAATTAGGCTTAAAAATAAGTATTGGTTCCATTCGTTCGACTAAAATTCTTCAAAGTGGCGCCCCAGGATAGTTGT
>NC_043003.1:92264133-92266633 GCF_006345805.1 Octopus sinensis
AGTGGATCTTGCAAACATGAAGTGGATTCGATCCACCATAGCCAAATTTAAATTAACACTGCAACAGAACTTTTCTCACGGTGGAACAATGGTCTTTCTCTGACAGCAGTTTTACATTTTCCAGATGCATTTAGCTAGGTCGAAATAATGTCCTCACCACTTGACCTTTTCTAATCTCTTCTACTTTACCAAAAGCTAGAATAGAGATAACAAGACCACCAACTGAATCTATTGTTTTCAATGATATATCTATCCTTCTGGATAGTTATATAAGCATGCACTCCCCAAGCAAAAATCAGTTAGTCACAGTCGGTGACGACTCAACCAAGTAGTCACTACGGTGAAGACGAAGTATGGCTGACCAGCTAGAACTTTGGTCAGAGGGAGAAATGAAGTTTACTGTCAGCAACTGTGAGACAACACCCTACAATTCTCTCTAGCTCTAATTCGGTTCTCTTACAACATCATTCTATTGCTATCTGCGGATTACTATCAACAATTTGTGTACGCCAAACTATGAAAAAAAAATCTACTACATCTAACTTTCTTTCGCATGCTTTCGGATGTTATAACCTGCCTGTCGAAGTATGGTCTTTTTCAACGTAACGGTAAATAAATATTTCTTTAAAACTTCATGCATTGTTCATCTTTCACATCCTACAGTAAGCACATTATAACAACTTTTTATCGTTACAACTGCTGACTTCGACATTTCATAATATTGTTTACTAATCTATTTCTCCTGCTACTATTGGTGACCCTCGACTTCAACTAAAACCTTCTCCCGTTACAGTTGGTGACCCTGAACAAGTGAATTGCAGCCTTCCCAATTACCAACAGTTACAAACTGGCGACCCGAACGTTGCACCATAACAGGCATCGATACAAACATAAAACTTCATTGGTGAACCCGTGTAAAGAGAATTGATACATTCTGGTGCTAGATGCCGCTGCATTTTGCTGATTTGAACTAAAGAACTCCCATATCAACAGTCGCTAAACCAAAGGAAAAACAATGACAACCTTCGTCACCACCTAGATGCACGCTCCATCGACCTGCTACAGAAAGTACTATACTGGGATGCAATCAACGATGCACTTCACAACAATGCAACACTGCACAAGGCGTTTGCGGACCATGGAAGCCAATAAATGCATCATTTCAACAGCTACATGCCCAGAAACTAACTGGAAGAAAATACGGAAGCCCGCACATGCAACCTTTTTGCTACGCACATGCTTTTCGTCTCGTCCCGACGTACAAACCCTGCATTGTTTATGAACTTTTGCCCTTAGATAAGACTCTCACATAGACTTTCAATAACTCTATTTCTTTGCATGCACATCTATTCATTTTCAGCTGTAGACAAAGGGCATTATTTTCAGCTAAGTTCGTTATTTTCGCTTATTTTATTGTTCTTTTTTCACTGCACACTTTCATTTGTTTACGAGTTACACATTCCGCGATGGACATATACCGCGATGCACACATTCCGCGATGCACACATTCCGAGATGCACACATACCGCAATGCACATATACCGCGATGCACACATTCCGCGAAGCACACATTCCGCGATGCACAAATTCTATGACACGTTTCACTAAAACAGATAAATTCATGAGCATATCTTTTTGAATGTTCTTTATTATTATTCATATTTTGCATGTACATTTTTTCGTTCACTTTGAAAATGTTTGTATTGTTGCATATACACACGTCTGCACCTTTCCTCAACGCCTGGCCTTGCGCACGATCTGCACACATGATTCATACACACACAAATGCTATATCTGTCACAATGAAGCACCACACATGCCTGTCTCACTTGTTTTCTATGCTCAATGCACCCTTGTACACACAACTCATCTCCGTAAGACCCTAGGTCGGTCACATATACATAGAAGAACTTGTTTGTCCCTTACAATGCGCCAGCATAAAACACTTTTGTTCCTGCACGGTCGAGGCATATAATACCTCATGCACCAGCTGGCAGCCTCAGTCTTACTGCATTAATCACTAGCATATTCAATACTGTACACTGTATTTGTAATCAATACACTAGTCTCGCCTTGCAAGCCCTATTGCACATATGTACATGCAACTCTATCATGCATCTACTACCTTATTTTGCAACACGTCTGCATCAGCTCAATTCTTCTCCCGACTCGAAGTAAGTCGGATGATCACATACTCTGCGCTCATGTTAAGACATAATTTCCCCCTCTTAGTCACATAATTAACAGAAAAAATGACATGTCTCACGCATCACTCCAGCATGCTAACACTGTCGTCCTTGCTAACTCAGCACGACAACTAATTCAGCACCAGACGCATTTTTCTACTGAAAAACATTCCAATGCATTTACCATGCATTTCTTTCTCTCCTTCAATCGTTCGTTTCCTTTCCAGGAACTTCAATGGCGAGAAGAGTGATGTAGTGGATCTCGCAAGCATGAAGTGGATTCGATCCACCATAGCCAAATTTAAATTAACACT